>NC_084690.1:2753289-3059210 GCF_028389875.1 Rhea pennata | reverse complement strand
TGTCTCAGCCCAATCATTTTTAGTGGATCTCCAGACTGAAGCCTTCCAGGACTTCAACTTAGAAGCCAAGAAGCCTTTATATTCTGTGAGCGAGTAGAACTACTCTGTGGCTACTTCAGCATTATTCAAGGACTACTCCAGTGACTAGCATCACTCCCCCCAGGGTTATATGGTTTGCAAAAGGCCATCTTGTCAGATGCAGTAAAAGAGTGTTTCTAGCTCTGCAAATCTGTATTTATTATACAAATAACAATCTGTTGTCCTAGGTACCTGTTGCAGTTTATTAGAGCATTCAAGTAAATAGGTAATGAGGTAGGAGATTTCTCTTCACATGGACTGGTTCTTTAAGATGAGCAAGCAGAAAGATTGCCTGTGCTGTGTTCTTAGCAGATGTACAGTCATCTATGTATTTGTTTCTTTGGTAGCTGAATCTCAATAGCAAATGAAATATAGAAGCACTTTCATTGGAAACTTCCCCCAAAACATCATCTCCTCTTGTCTTTTGCTTAGGAAGGTGATGGCTAAGTATTTCATAAAGAATCTGAAATAAAACAAAATATTGGTCAATAAAAGCTCTAGAGCTTTTGAATAAGATTTAAGAATTTTGGTAAATTACAACATTTGCAATTCACATGTTTTCACAGAAGAAATACACCTGCCAAGGTCCTGATCAGGTTTAAGAGCTTGCTTCCATGTAATAGGCACTGAAAACAGTTACCAGACTTCAGCAAATGCTAATTCAGTACTGAGAGCTCCTCTTTCAAAGATTTTGGTATGATGCAGAATTCTACACAAAATTTGTTCAAGAATAATCTTGACAAATACGATATCCCCAAGACAAGTTGTGTTCTAGTGTATTTTCCACTTAAGCGACTTCAGAGGCTCAGTGTTTCTGCATTTGGTTTTATGGAAGCGTTGACCTGTATGCTCATAAGAAGGTTTCGATGGCTTTTGTTTTGTAACAGGAGGCAATGGCACCAATCTACAGTGGCCAAAGAACAAACAAGGTAGTTGTTACAGATACAGACCCCACCAAACCCCAGATTCTGATACAGAAGTTTAAGGGAAATGCTTCCCTCTGATTTGAATCAGAACTGATTTAACATGGCTTCTGATTACAGATGGATAGCTAGTGGGTAATGAAGGAAGAAATCAAAACAAGGTCTAATCCCTAGCAAAGTGTGGCAGATTCAAACCCTCTAATTTTTATTCTCATCTCCAGAAGCTGCTTACAAAATCCACGTAAGTAATGTCTCAATTCTGCTTTATCTGCACAGCCCATTTGAACTATACATTGTATGTTGCTGTCATCCAGATGTGCCAGCAAGACAAAGACACCCTTGAATTGCTCCAATCCGACATTTAACAGATTTGCCAGTTGGAAGAGGGCAAGGTTTTGCCATGCAGGATTTCTGATGTGTCATTATTGACATGTTATCTGCTTGTCATAGTAAAGCTTTCAGAATTGCAGTTAAAAAAACACACCGGTTGACTTCCCTTCTCCTCCTCAGTGGAATTACCTTGCTGTCTAATGTTGTCTGTTGCTTATGTGTGCAGCTCATAGCTCTTGCGGGAGGAAGTCTTTTCTGATTTGTCCAAGGCATCTTGGCCACATTTGACCTTTCTGATAAACAAGACTAAGCTTTGCTTTAGGGACTGACAGTGAGTGGAAGCATGAAGCAGTCGCTGTTTAGGCTAGATGGCCTTGGCTTTGAGAACTTTATTTGTACCCTGCATAAGCCAAGGGCTACACAAGCTAGGCATTGAAGCTAGACATATACTGCAGCTCAAGCAGAAATAGTGACCTGTAATATAGTTAACGAACTATATGATGTGAGCTATCCTCATCTTCAGTGTCTACAAGCATTTCAAATAAAATTTTGACTCTGCCTTTTCTTTTGAGAGAATAAACATTGCTGACTCATACAAAGACTAAAGACCATGCATCTTCTGAAGTTACTCCTT
The DNA here is from genome assembly GCF_028389875.1 of Rhea pennata. Classification (NCBI taxonomy): domain Eukaryota; kingdom Metazoa; phylum Chordata; class Aves; order Rheiformes; family Rheidae; genus Rhea; species Rhea pennata. The sequence goes on along the minus strand of NC_084690.1, from coordinate 3,057,245 downwards.
GGCGGGGGGGGAGTGCTCTTGGGGACTCCAGAAAGCTGGAAAGTATAGCTTTTTCTCCTTGTCAAAATAGGAAGTACTGCTGTTCCACAAATAACCTTTGAAACAGTGCAATAACTAATTAATCCATAGCTGTGCCTGTGTACTGCATTTGACCTCTTGTTTTGGTTATCTCCTGTCTTTCAAATACAAATGACCTCACAGCATCCAGATAAATAGTACAATTCAGGACAAACATCACAACAGGATGTTTCTTGTTTGCTTCAATGAAATTAATGCATTCCTTATTAAATAAACTACAAAGCAGTCATATCTTAAGACTTACACTTTAGATTGCTGACTGAAGTGTTTCTGTTTATATACTTAGATTACTGGCATGTATAGAAAGTCCTTTTCTGAGAGGAGAAGGATTTGTTTGCCAAGGAGCAACAAATGGCCAGAAAAGATCAATTTTACACTTCAAGCTCCAGAAGGGAATTAAGAAAATTCTTCCTGAAGGCCATGTAAAATAAAGACATCAACTCTAAGTCAGTTGAAGCAAGCCATGAACTAAAAATAATCTTTTTGCATTGATATATTTAATTGTTCAACTGCTTCTGCAAGTGTTAAATGTCACATATGCTTTCAGTGGAGAAAAAAGTCAAAATAATGCAGTTCCAATCACTGCTTAGATGAATACTGCAGAAGCATATTTTATACATGTTTCACTGACTAATGAAAAGGGACTAGTCCTCCTACTCTTGAGTGAGGAAGATTCCTGTCCATGCTTGAGGTATATACTGTTCAAAATGAAAGCAAAGTACCTATATCCACAACTGATGCCTAAATAAGGGTAAATCTGTGTCCAAGCATGTAACACATCTATACCTGACTTCAGCTAAGTTCCTCTGAGGATCTGCGAAGGTAAGGGCTCAGACATGGGCATTACTACCTAAATAAAGAATCAAAACTATAGCGGATTTTATCTCCAGTATACTTTTTAACCAAAGGAGGGAAGGAGCTGGCCACATTAAGAAAAGCGTTCCCATCCGTGCACAGTCAGTGGCAAAACATGGCCAAGGTCCAGCCACTGCAGAGCACTTCAGTCCCTGGCTACGTACAGGAGAGCCCAGCTGAAGCCAGTGAAACTCCTGCCTGAGGTTAAGGCATGTGTTTAAGTAGCTCTGCTGTACTTTCTCTGCTGTTGCCTTGCACAATATTAACAGATAGCTATTTAACACACTCATTGATCTCTTACAAGTTAGTAGTAAATAATAAACCTTGAAATCTCACCAGCGCATCTCTCAAATACAGTGGAGTTTGGCTTGAAACTGTGGGAAAAAAAATGCATTTAGGTGTAAAATTCTCATTTCTTCCTACTCAGTTCAAGGGCTTGTTTGAGAACAAAGACCAGCACCTACACACTCACTTTGTACATGGTGAGCCAAGCAAACAGGATAGCAACTACTCATCCTTCCTGTGCACCAGTCTGATCAGGAAAACAAACTGATGGATGATTCAGGAACAAAATGAAAGTTATTTATCAGCTTGCCTATTTTAACCTACTTTTTCCTCAGCAACTAATCCTTCCTGACAAAAAGCTTTTGATCAGCTGCTTAGACAAAGCTCTTATTTAGAGCGCTAGCAGGAGAGCTGTCCGTTCTGGAGGGCCCCCATTTTCAGACCCTCCAGTGCGACATCTTTGCCAAGATGGTGATTAAGGACAGACTTAAAAGTCTCCCTAACTTGCCTTCCCAAAGAGCTATATCCATTAGCTGAGATCATGGTTGCGGATTTTATTCTGATCTGAAAGGTTAATCATTTTTACAGGCTGAAATCCTCACACATTAGCCTGCTAGTGAAAAAAAATAAAGCAAGTTACTTGCAAGCAAGCTCCCCTGTAAAAATAGCATATAAGCCAAGAAGGGGAAAAGATTAAATCAGATCCTGTAAACTAGATACAATTTGCCACCTCAGCTGGTAGCTGCTGATTTGATATTGTCTCAGAAAACCCTACAAAGCTGAAGTGGGGAGGAGAGGGGGGAAGGAAAAACAACAACACACCCCTACTATTGCAGTAAGGCAATCCATGAGCTCTTGGCTTCCCACTTGAATAAAAAAAGCACAAACTCCAGAGAACTTAAAACAGATTTATACGGCAGTCTCCCAAAGGTGAGCATCTTAAACTGAGCAAGTGGAATAACTCTCTGGATAGAGATGTTGCTTGTGTGCCTCATATCAGTTTCAGAATCATTTATTTTTAATTTGGCTGTTAGTCTTGGGCAGGATCCATTTTAGCTCCCCTGCTGTGAATAACCACCCTTTACCTCCCATGGCTGCTCTTTAATATCTCCTGAGGATATTGAGCAGGAAGCCATGCCAATCACTTCTGCAGTAAGTTATTGTAAGATGATTCAGAGCAGGTAGAGACAGCCATTAGCTGATAAGTGGAAGCAATTTTATTCAGCCTTCAGGATCTCACCTGACATGAGCACTGGAAACTAAGATAAATAAGAATAAAGTGTCTTCACAGAGGGAACAGTGGTCCTGATTTTCACAGCTGATCTTTCAGGGCACTACTAACCCAAAGCTCCAGGAAGGCTTGGATTCAGACTCCAGTTGGTACGCAGTAACTCGTTACACAGTACCTATGCATTTTTGCAGGCTGGTAGCCCATTATAGAACAGGCAGTTTAGAGACAGCCTCCTTCTCAAAAAGCCAGCAGCTTGAATGCTATGAAGTCACCATCTTCCAGCCAAAAGGGCAGTAGCTCATTAAAATATGCTAACAGGATCATCTGCCTCCACCTTTAATCTGCAGAAGAAGTTGCTCCTGATTTCCTTAGTGTCCATTCAGACTCATTCACTTGAATCTTGGGAAAGATTTCATTATTGTGTCTTTCTCAAACCATCTTTTAAATTTCTTAATGTTTGATTTGTGCCTTGGTAAAGGAAAAAAAGCCAAGTTAAAACAGACAGCAAGCATTTCCCTACTGACCTGCAAGGGAAAAACTCATTAACACTTGGAAACCCCTCACACATCTTGCAATCGCTCAGCACTTGCGGATAGTCTGTTCCTCCCAGCTGCCTGAACAAGGGCCTGCAAATTGCTTGTTACATCTGAGACTGGTATTAATGTGTCTCTTAATAACAGCCTCCTGAGCAGCCTTGTAACCAAGCTAACGCTGTCAAAACATTTATTAGGACTGCCATAATTCAAAACAGAGGAAGTCTTAGGCTAGGAAAATAAACTAGAGACATTAAAGTCTCAGGAATAGGGTATGGGGTTGATCAGCTCTGGATCTTTAAGGAGCCCACACTCAAGGGTTTGGCAGGGTGAGTTGTTCCTCAAGATCATAAACCTGTAGCTGTTTTCTCCCCTCCTCCTGCTACAGACTCACAGACAGAGTCTGTAGTAGGACTCTTAGCCTCTACCTGCCTACTGCTCAAGTGATATTCCTTGCCAGCAAAACCTCACAGAGGCTTCACAACTAGCTGCTCCCAAATCACACGATGCTGAAAATGCCAGCCTCTTCAAGGCATGGTGAGCTGTTCCCAGAAAACAAATACAGAGACTCACCTTGGAGAAACCTTCACCATATCTACTAGCCATGCAGCACCCCAGCAAACAGAACATCCAAGGTGATGAAAAACCTCTTTGATGTGGACATTTATAAAGCCTGGGAGCAGCATGTGGCTGGGCAGGGCTGATCAGGGGACCAGCTGGCAGGACAGGGTTGGCCCTGAAAGAGGCAGCTGTTAATGTGGCGGGTGAGAAGCACCTGCCCTTGCTAGTCCCCACCTGGCCAAACTGGCTGAGCTCGCCTGAAGATGGGGGCTTGGTTTTCATACCAGAAAGATTATTAACAGTAATCTGTAAAGATCATCAAGCACTTTTTTTATACGAGCACTTATAAATTGCTTTAAAGTATAAATATTCTTGTTACTGCTTAGTTAGTGTCAAAACTTAAATTCTGATCCTAGAGCAGCTTTTTTTCAAGGTCAGAAGTTCCCTCACAATCTGAACCTCTGCAGAAGGGAGCTTTGTTCTCTTCTCCATCTCTAATCACTTCTTTTAAAGTTTTCATGGTTCAGTCAAAATGCATTGTGTTTTAAGCTTGAACAAGCAAGAAAGGAGATAGAAAAAGTTATATTCAAGTAGAACTCGTACAGATACATAAACAGGAGAGACTGCATCTGACTCTGTTTTATTTCCTTCTGACTGCTTTGTAAACAAAACAAATCCCATACAGACAAAGCAAGATGAGGCTTTAAGATCTCTTTTCATTCCAGTGGTGTAGTTAGGTGTGCTACATTTTCTGCTTTCTCATGGATTTGTATCTTGGCTAAACAAACAAATCCACTCTGAACTGAAAGCTGAATCTTGGCAGGGAGGAAGGATCAGACTAATATTAAAATAGAGGATTTTGGCTCACTGGATAAAGAGCAGCAGAGACAGAATAGTTTGAACGTGTCCTGAGCCTTATTTCCACTGTCCTAAAACTCAATATATTTAAAGTTGCGTTTTCCAGATGATGAACGTAGTCGTACAGAGTAGATGTTCAAGGATCTTCCACAGAATGAGGAAGAACTGGAGACTTTAAAGGTACTAACATTTAACTGAAAGTCACTCAGAATATTAAATTAAGTGCAAGGACCATTTGAGGCATTCTGGTAAATTTTGCGTTACTGTCCAGAGGGGTCACTGATCTGGCCTTGTACTGACCCTGCAGGCCTTTAGATGCCCATGAAGGACTAGGTTTGGGCTTTTTGTCGTGACCAGCTGAGGAAGCGGCTCTGCATACACAGCCCTCCTGCAGGCTCCCTGCAGCACTTTTGCAGGTGCAAAGCAGAAGAGCAGATAGCCAGGAGTGTCTGAAATCTCCAACACATCTGCCTGATGAGTAGTTGGAGCCAAACCAAAGCAAGAAGGGAAGATAGGAAGGTGACAGGCACCAAACCTAATCCATCTAACTGTAGAAAGCCGTTTGTGGGATGTCCAAGTGGAAGCAGAGCCAAGCCCCCCTGCTGGGTGTCTTCATCTCCAGAAAATAGTCACAAGCCTCATCCCCTCGCCAACGATCATCTTGCCATGGCCCCAGATTGTCTGGGATGAACACGTTTCCTGGGGAGCCCCTAGGCCCTCATTCCAGCCTCCTTGTTGAATATGTGTGGGCTGAGATAAGGCTATTCTAATTTGCTTCTTTCTCATCTGTCTCCATCTGTGACTTGCAGATTTGTTCTTCATAGAAATGGCAGTGGGGCGATGAATTGTAGTAATAGAAGCAAATAATCTTACAAGCTTCAAAAAGTGCCATTATGGTTTAGCAAGAAAGAACAGCTTAAATTTCTGTCTCCTGCACATGACTGAGACTTCGGTGTCTAACCTTTGATGCTTCTACTTATAATTCAATTTCCAAAATATATTGTGTGTACCCAAAAACTTTCAACTGTTTTTCATTTGTCTGCTGAAGTCAACATATCAAATGAGTCAAGAGCTGGGGGTGGGGGATAAATTGCTGAAATAGCCTTGCAGCTTAAAAGCTGCAACATTTTTTACCTTCAACTTAATTTCACAAAGACAATAAATGGTTTCCCATTCCCATCAGGCCTCCGTTGAGGAGCAAGGCTGATGCTCCATCAGTCACTCGTGTGATGGCTAGTCGTCATAAAAACTAACATTTCTCTCCATGTTGTAATCGTTGGAACATCAGGAGACAAACGGCTAATTGCAAGGTTACCACGGAATAGGAACCCCTGAGTGGCTGTCTGTCAATTAAAACTCTAATTCCATCTGAGAGTCACAGTGTTAACAAAGCTGAGTTTTAATAGCAAAGAATTTGAACAAGCAAATTTAGAAATTCAATAGGAGCCCCACTGCATGAGGGGTCTGGTTAGGAAATCACAGCCTTCTCTTTCCTGGCTGTGGGTTCCAGCGATTTAACACTGCTGACGGAGCTTTTTACAGCTCCTGAGCCTAAAATGTTTTACAAATATGATTGAGTACTTGCAAACAGAACGGCTGATGCACAAGAAGGTGATGTGACTTCCCGAAGGTCACATTATAAGCTGGAAAAAAGCAAATTATGTCCAGGTACCAGCAACAGATGCCAAGTACTGCTAGAACTTTTCATTGCTTCAGGGCAGGCGCTGAATTAATGCAACTACCTGGGCTGAATATGTGATTGCCTTTTGCTCTTGCACCACTAGCAGAATATGCACAGCTGCACCGGCCTGCTACGCCGCTGCAGGGAGAGGGCTTCAGCACAAGCTGCCCATCTGTTCAAGCATGAGCATATCTGCAAATACCTTTTGTTTTGCTTTGCTGAACCTGCTCAAATTACCTGGATTATGTCTGATCTTCTTCCATCATCTTAGTCATTTGGAGGCTGACAGAGTCCCTGTTAGCTGTGCGTCGAACAGGGACCCCGCTGATGCTCCTGAGGTTTGTACCTCAGCAGCCCCAAGCTGGGGCAATGAAGTGCTGGACAAGACATCTGGAGAAAGACAGATGCCGCCTATTCCGTGTGGGACTCTTCCCTGTTCAGCCACATCCTCAGACTCCAGCTTTTCAGCAGAGGCTTTTGCGTCGCTTGGATCCAAAAGAGCCCATATTCCGGTGGTGCTAAATGTAAACGGTTTGTGAAGCTTTGTGATCAGATGAGCACGAAAAACAACTCAGAAAACCCTGTTGTCGCTGAGTAGTGTTGGGGGACAACTGGGAAGCTCATATTGCCTTTGGAAAAATCCTATTCAATGTCATTCGTTCCCTGCAAGGTGTGGAGCATAGTTCTACTGTGATCTGCTCATTTACAGGGGAAAAAAAAAGGGAAAAAAAAGGGAAAAAAACACATACTAAGCTGCAGTTTGACCTTTGAGAGCCTGCTGCGGTGGGGGCTGAGGTAAACAGCTATTTTGACTGAGCATCAGTCTTTCCTATTAGATTGCCCAGGTGAGGTATGCATGGGCTAAGCAATTCCTTCGAATAGAGTTCAAGGTGCCTCTGACCCAGCCTTCATCCTCAGGGATATTGTGGCACAAAAAAAGAGTATCAAAGCACACAAAGCCTAATGCAGACTCCTTGTAAAGTCTTTATTTTTATACCAGCTCCGATCCGTTCCATGTAGGGAGCAGAATGGCAGGAGATCCCTTCTGTGGGGAGCCAAAACCGCACAGCAGCAGGTGAACAGGTTTCAGGCATTTGCTTTTTTTAATGTGGTATAGAAGAGCAGATACTGATTCCACGTTTTTTCATGATAGGAATAGACTTATACTCACTGTACTTGTATTCACTTTCTGTTCCTCACTGTATCTTTTGTACTTTCACCGTTAGAACAACCAGAGATAAAATCTGGTGGGATATTTTGCAAACAGATTTTGAGTGTGTGTGCTTTGTGCGCGCCCCATGCTGAAGGCTAAATCCAGTTTGCACTAATATTAATGAAAAACCTATTACTGATTTCAGAAGGATCTGGACCAGGTGTGGGGTTTCTTGATGAGAGTTTTGCATTTACGTGTTACCCTTTGCAAATATGCGACCTAGATAATTATAGCATTTAGGCCACATTATACGATAATGGAAACAAAGAATTCTTCCGCGCAGCTGTACATGCATGAGCCTATAAAATGATGAGGAATATTGTAATGTGAATATCGATTCTGGTGATTAACATTTATTACCAAATAAAAATTTTGATTACTGAAGGATATGCATTCTCATACGTAAAGCTGTCGTTTGATTTAACTTGGCCGTACGCCCCTGGCCAGCCGGTGCCTGTATCTGGCCCAGCTGCGAGCTCCCCGCGGCAGCCCCCAGGCTCGTCCTCGCGCCGCCGGGGTCGGCAGCAGTTCCCCAGCTGGGCGACCCCGGCGCTCGGTGCCCGTCCCCCGCGGCGGTGAGGGTGGGAGGAGGCTCGAGCGCTGATCGATACTCTTAATCATAGCCCGGTTATTTAATTGTCTGGGGACAGGCTTGTTTCAAGCGAGCTTTGCAACACAGGCCATTAAAAAGCTTTTCCTATAAATATCCCTGCCGTATCTCACAGCTCAGGGGAGCGTCCCTGCACTCTCGCGACTTAAGCAGAGCCCAGGCAGGGAAATGCACCTGAGCAGGAAGCTTTTTGGTCAGAAAGCTGCCTCAAAAATCATCCCCTGCCTGCTCTGGGGTAAGCAAAACCTCCGCGTGGTCGCAGCCGGGACCAGGAGGCTGCGCGGGGCGCAGGAAGAGCAGAGACCCGTCTCCCCCGCGGGGCCGCCCTCCCCCGGCACCGGCCTGCCTGGAAGCCTGTCGAGAGCCACTTTGGCTAATTGCAATCCTGGCTTAAAAGCATTGCTGGTGCAAAACAACGGCAGCCTAATGCGGGACCAAAGGTTAATGCACAATTACACGAAAGCATTTAATCTTATAGAAAAGGCAAGGCTTACTTATTTATTTATTTATTTGGTTGGTTTGTTCCTTTAAAAGGAAGAATCTTCCCTGCAATCGAGTAATAGTGCATTAAAAAGGAAGCGGCCCCTTCCTCCCGCGCCCTGCGCTGCCCGGCAGACGCCTCTGCTGTCTCCGCAGCGTCCTCGGGGCGTTAGGGCTGGAGCGCGGGCGCTGCTGCCGGGCACTGCGCACCTCCTGCCCGAGCTGCCATCAGTAGGGGCAAGAGCCCCGAGGGCAGGACGCGGGAGCCCCCGGAAAGCGGGGCTCCCTCCTCGGTCGCATTGCCCGGTGCCTGCTTTCCCGGGACTGCTTTAGCCTTTAGGTGCTCATTAATTTCCGCACGTGTTAATAGGAGCTGCCCAATCCGGCCTGATCTTCCACCGGGCTTTCGGGGGCCTCAGCCCCTCGCCGGGGCCGATTGCCTTTCCCGGCGGGCTTGTCTCCAGAAGGAGGGAGGAAAGGCAGCCCAGGGGCTGCAGCGCAGTAACACGCCACTAGAAGCTCCTGCAGGCTTCTCGTCCATGCGAGGACCAGCACGGGCCCCTTGCTTCCCAGCTGAAGCCGATGCAGCCGAGACCTGACCCAGCTCTGCTCGGGTGGCCCGTGCACCAGCAAGCAGGAACGCTGGCTGGCTGCAGCGCTGGCCCGCAAGCAAGGCTGCGAATGATTAAAGCCTGAGTTTGTTTTTCACTTAATGGTATGAAATTAAAGTTCTGAAGGATTCAATGCAACAAAAAAATGTCTTGCGCTCATAATATTAGCATACACCTCTAGGCCCATTTTTCTCCTGCAAAAACTGTAAGTCCTATGCAATTAGACAGCAAAATTTGAATGTAACAAAATATTTGTTGTGGAAGGGACATAGTCTGCAATATGGGCAGTAAATATTCATGGAAATTTGCCAAGCGTGAAATTTGGGGGTTGAAACACGCAGTGAGCGTTCCTGAGTACCCACCGCAGGAATCCAAAGGGAGCGATCGTGCAGGGCCGCCCGGCCGCAGCTCGCTCCGTGCGCGTCCTGCTCCCGGGGACGGGCTGCCCCGGGTCCGTAAGCGCCGGAGATGCCAGGCCGGCAAGGCGACGGTGCTGCCCAGCGCATGCGCGCTGCGGCAGCTCGCGGGGAGGTTGCGGTCCCAGTCCCGCGGCCGCCGGCGCTCCGCAGCCCCTGCAGGACTCCTCCGCGCTTGTGTTTTTGTTATTCCAGCTCCGACCATCTCTGTGGCTGGATTTCAACGCGCACACGCACACACTCACACAAATTAAAATTTGCTATTCAGCCACGTCGATGACATTGCCAGGTAGAAGCAGCAGCTCTCATTCGTCTGTGTGAAAAAATACAGGGCACATGGTTTCCAGTGGCCACAAGCTTCTGACCAGCAAGGCTTTTCTGCAGAGAACGCATAAAATAACTACATAGTAGCTCCCATGTCTAGTCCTCAGGATTTAAATCTTCATATCTTTAAAAAAGAACAGTCTATTTTTGTACCTGCCTTTCAGAGCATGTTCTTTGTAGGAGCTATAAATGATCTCCATTAACGTTAATCACACTTGGAGCCCGCATTGCTCAGAAACAGCCGTTGCCACCCCAAACGCTCCCGGCTCCCGCTCACCTCCGCCCGCCTCCCTCCCGGCGGGGCCGCGGGCTGCTGCGGGTGCTGCGGGCTGGTGTGGGTGCTGCGGGCTGGTGTGGGTGCTGGTGTGGGTGCTATGGGCTGGTGTGGGTGCTGGTGTGGGTGCTGCAGGGGCTGGTGTGGGTGCTACGGGCTGATGTGGGTGCTGTGGGCTGGTGTGAGTGCTGGTGTGGGTGCTGTGGGCTGGTGTGGGTGCTGCGGGCTGGTGTGGGTGCTGTGGGCTGGTGTGAGTGCTGGTGTGGGTGCTGCGGGCTGGTGTGGGTGCTACGGGCTGGTGTGGGTGCTGCGGGCTGGTGTGGGTGCTGGTGTGGGTGCTACAGGCTGGTGTGGGTGCTGCAGGCTGGTGTGGGTGCTGCGGGCTGATGTGGGTGCTACAGGCTGGTGTGGGTGCTGTGGGCTGGCACGGGTGCTGCGGGTGCCGCAGGTGCCGCGGGCCCGAGCGCTCTGAGGCTGCCGGAGCGCAGCAAAGCGCCCGTCAGGGGCCCCCGTTTCGCCCCAGATTTCTGGAGACGGAGCGAGCCGGAGGAGCAGCGCGAGGTCGCTGGCGGCCGCTCGGTTTTGACACCGAACCTGAGTTGCCTCGAAAAGGCCGGTTGCCGAGAGGGGCTTTGGGGAGGGGAAACCGGGGCCTCGAAGCCCCCCAGATTCCTTTGAAACATCCCACGTGGGGCGACGGAAATCGTATTTCGCGGCTAAGGGTGCTGCCGGGAGATTTTCATCCTGCTTTTTAACGGGGCTCGGGGCCGCGGCAGGCGCCGCGGGAGCCACTGCCCCTCGGAGCGCCCCGAGCAGAGCCCGGGGCTCGCGGGCGAAGCGCGCCGAGACCGCGAGCCAAGAAATCCCGGTCCCGTCTCCTCCCAGAAGTTTTCAGAGCCGCTAAACTCGTGGTGAGATTTTTCCTTTAATATTGCTATAATTAGGGTTAGGGACGAGGCGGAGAACGGTAAAACCTGCTAAACGCACCAGGGGAGAGTAAATGAATTATTTTGCTGGCCGGTAGCGCGGGGAATTCGCCCGGCGGCCGGCGAGGCGGCGAGCTGCTACCCGCGCCGCAGGGCAGCGGCGAGCAGCGGTGGCGCCGGGCTGGGCTGCAGCTGGAAAATCTGTACTTTGGGTATAGATTTTCCACACCCACATTTTTGTCCTTAGCAATCAACCTTCTTCTAAGCTAAAAAGCACCGAGTTTGTCGTTTTTCGCTCGTGAACGCGCCCACGTGCGGCTACCAGCGAGCTGGGCTGAAGGCAGCATCTCTGCGTAGTCCAGGCTTGGAGAGAGCAAAACTGGAGAGAGGGCAGAGAAATGACCCTTTTTCCCCCCCAAGGAAAATTGCTAAAGTTGCTGGTGTGGCTGACAAGGGGCCGGGCCGGGGAGCCCGCAGAGGAGGCCACGCGCGGCCGCCGCGCTCGGCGGGAGCGAAACGGTGGCAGGTCACGGCCCATAAACTCCTGTTTTAATAACCTTGCGCTAAGTTATTCCGGGTTTTTATCGAAAGGCATTTATTTAATCGCCGGAACGGAGCATCCTCGCGGGAGCCGGTTCTGCGCCCCCCGCACGTTTCGCAGCCGACAGAGGCGCTTCGGACGGGACCCGCGGCGCCAAGGCGAGGAGCATCGGCAAGGAGGGCGCGGGAGGCCCCGGGTTTGCCGCTTAGAGGCGACGACGTTTAGATTCGTTTCTCAGATACGTCAGGGAAACGCTGCAGGGCCCTTGGAGGCCTTCGAAGAAGCAGCGCAGCGAATCCCGCCCGTGCGCGCGGGCGCTGCTGCTCCTGCCCGTCGCCGTCCTCTCCACCCTGTAGACCCTTCTCACGCTCTCCTCCAGCGAAAGGAAGAGAAGAGGGATCCGAGCGGCGAACGCGCCGGTGGGAGGTCAGCCTTGGCTGGCGCCTCGCAGAGAGGAAACGTCTGCAGGACCCCGAGGGCTGTAGCTGTTCCAGGGAACACAGCGTTACCCTCTCCACGAGCAAATTTCGAAAAAAAACACATTTTTGGTGACATTTCTCTCCATTTTGAATGAAAAACAGGCCCCTGTTTTATCACAGGCACTGATATAATCAAACCCACAGCTGCTCAGAAAAGTCAGTGACTGAAGAAACACTAAAGATTACCTTTGTTTTTTTTCCATTTTTAAGCTGCCCGATGGAATCGTTTCAAACCCGCCCCGGGCAGCCCCCCCGAGGGTCTCTCTTCGCCCGCCGCCCTGGGGCGGACGGCGCTGCTGCCCCCCGCGCCGTCCCCACGCAGCCCCGCTGCCCGGCACCGGGCGAAGCAACGCCACAGCTTCAGGAGTTTGCTTGAAAAGTTACAAATCTGCTGCAGCTGAGGACCTTGAGATAAAAAGGACTTTTAGCTTCTACTAACCAAGACGTCTAAGGAGCTATATATTTTTTTATGGTAAAATGAGTTTGCAAAGTGTATTACTAAAATTATTGATTTTCCTTTCGCGAGTGTCTGCACGATTCCATTTGATTTGTATTTATCGCTTCCCTCCTAATCAGGTTATAGTTATTCCTGCTAAAAATGTTCTTTATACGCCGTAAGACTGGGGAAATTGAACTGACGCTCTGCCCAGAAAGCAGCTTGGGTTTCTGAACGTGGCCTTGAAAATACCGGGAATACCTTACAAAGGACGCCCGCCCCCCGGTCACCTACCCGCTGCAAACAGCGGTCGCGACCGTGTTACCCGCTGGGCACGTTTCCTTCGGAAGAGCAGCCCTGGGGCCTGCACGGGCCGGGGCGAAGCGGCTCCGGCGCTGCGCGCAGCTGCCCGTATTAGCGATTTTACGCTTGCAGTTCATCAGGGGACTTGGATCCAGCAATATTCGATGTGCTGCCGGGGGAACATCTGGACTGAGCGTCCGCCCAGGCCGGGGAGCCGAGGCCGGTCACGGCACGGAGGCCCAGAGGTGAAATGCCGTCGCCCTTCTTCCTTAATTTTGCTTTAAAACTTTCTTACCTGAAATCCTCTTTGGTTCTGTTCAACACTTACCAGAGAGTCTGAATCAGAGAAACGCAACACAGCAGCTAAATTACGACTCCTCCGAGATCTTGGTAGCCTTCTGCAAGGGAGCCCCCACCTTTAGCACTAATTAAAACAAAAACAAGGGAGTCATTGCACCTGTGCAGTCCTCACTGAGCTGCAGACTTGCTTTGGTTTTTCCTATGCAAACCAATTAAATACATCCACCAGGAGAGCAATTAGCCTAGATACAAATTAGACTAGCAGGGAGAACATGTTTCCTTGTACCAGACCTTTCACTTCAGAAAGAAGGAGCATCCGTACTTAAGCGCACTGGTTTTGTCTCAGCTAAACCCAAGTCGGTAAAAGGAATAAAGTCAAACGTGGCGGGAGCAGCAGGACGCGGCTGCTGCTTTGGGGTAAGGAGGGTGAAGCGGCGCTGAGCGCCAAAGCAGCGCGGCAGCGACCAGGCCGGCTCTCCAAACAGGAGAACTGGCTCATCTAATACCTTGAAAGCAGACAAGATTTCCAAGAGGGACCAGAAAATCCGAAATCAATCATTTCCTAACTATTGATTAGGGAACGTTATTACCCGATCGCATCCCGTGCCGTTGCCTCCTGCTCTGCCGTCCTGCTAGCCTGAGCCTTGACCACAGGCGACAGGTTTCGGCGACGGCTCTGCGTCTCCTCAGCAACGTACAATCCCTGCTAGAGTTGCGGCTTTAAAAAGATGTCACACGTGAAATTCAGTATGCAGCTCGGCAGGAGGTCCAGAAACTCTGATTCGAATTATATCCAAACAGGCAAAGCAGCGTAAGCTAAGGGACCGCAGTTCTGATTTCCAGCGCCAGGCACCTACTTCTAAAAGGACATTAATGCTCCCGCTCGGCCGGCAAAACCACACCCCCATTTACTCCAATCCTCTCTGAAAATGTGATTTGCAACACCCCCGTGAACCCGGTTTTAGACCATGCAAGCGCGGCCAGTGCAGCGCTGTCAGGAGCCCTCAGACGCTTCCAGTCTCGTCAGGGCTGGGCTGGGCGGTCGCCGCCGCTGAACGCCCCCGAGCAGGCACGGGGCTGATGCTAGTAAAGCCCTGGAATAAAGCAGGCTGTGGCGAAGTTGCTCTGTTCTGTGCAGAAGATGGTAATATTTAACAGGCGTCGCTATAACTGAAGTCCTTAGAGCAGCCTCGCAGCTGCTACATTTTTCTCCAGCTTTTCCAGCTGACAGACACGGGACATAAATCAGGCAGTGCACCCAGGTCCCCGCACATCACCCTGGCCCGGTGACAGGGCTGTAGCAGCAGAGGTGCATCCCTGTAGCAGCGACGGTACAGAGGAATAGCACTGGGGAGGGAACTGAGGCTCAGGGTCTTCATCTGAGCTCGTTTCCTCGATTAGGTAGGTGTGAGTTTGCTTCTCACTCTCTCTCACCTCCGAACTCCTTGCACCTAGGAAAGCTGTTTGACTGATACAACCGCTGCGCCGTCAGCTTTCGGTGTCTTTGATATGGGGATCTACAAAGCAATTCTCCAGTGGGAAACAAACTCTCCGATATCTGTTCGATGTGCATGGACATTATTTCAGAAATGTTGTCGTTAAAGGAGGTTACGGTTCACTTGTGCGCTGAGTGGCCCTTTAACCTGGCAAGCTCGCTGCACGCCCGTAGTGAACTGGTCAAGGAGCAGTCGAAAGCAGGAGCGGTACTGGGTTCAACACGCCGAAGGGCAGCGTGGGCAGAGGTCTGGCTGTCCAGGGGCTCTAGGTGGTACTAGAACAGGTTTATGGATGATGGGGGGCTTCGATACCTGTCCTGGACTGGAGCTGTGTAAGAATCCCCTTCCCTCTCACCAAGCGCACGCCGTCATGCCAGCTAATGCCTTAGAAAGCTGCTCTAATTTACAGCAGCATCCGCAACTTTTCTTCGCTCGCAAGCGTGTTTCTGCTATTAATCGTAACGCTCTAGGTGGAGCCCTGGGCCGAGCAGCCGGCGGCGCTCCGCGAGCTCTCGCGCTCCGCTCCCCCGGCCGAGGCAGCGAGCGCTCACCGGTGCCGGCGGCCCGCTCCTAGAGCCGCCGCAGCCAAGCAGCGCAGCGCTTGGGAAGCCACGCTGAGAACTGCAGGCGATGCGACAAACGAGCGTTGGCTTTTTAAAGTTAGCAAATTACCGAGGGACGCTTGCGGCTGCGAAATCGTTCTTGGTTTGGGCGTGGAAAGAAACCTGGGTCTGTAGTTTTACTGCCCTTGCAGCAAATGCACCACGGGAAGTGGGTAACGGCAATAACCTTAAGGACGAGCCGCAGAAATTTGCACGAAATCTTCCCTGACTCACAAACCGAAAGCAAATGCTGTTCAGGGCTCCTGTTCCTTTCTAAGGGCAGCTTATTATCAGCAAAGGCAACACAAAGCGTTTCTGCACACAGAAAATAACGCAAGCGTCTGGAAATGCTTGATTTAAAAACACAATCACCAGCTGCATGAGAATGAGGGAAAACAGGATTGTGCAGCAAAACGTTACTGCGTTACAGTTCTGTCTGGAGTAAGTCTAGTTTAGAATAGAAAGAAAATTATCATACGTATTTTTCAAATCACACCCATTCGCCACTAGAACCCGGTGGTTTATCCACGGCACGTTAGCAAAAGGCTGGAAGCAGCTCCGCTCGCAGGCGATCCTGCCGCGTCACCACTCGCAGGGAGCTGTAGACAACGGAGTGGAAACGTCCCCATCTCCTCGGTCCCCACGCCTGCGCTGCTCTTCCCCTTTCCTCCCCTGCACCGACCGCGTCCCCAGCTGGGAACGAAAACCCGCCGCTAACCCTCACGCACAACCTGGTATTTCAAGTCTCAGGATCCTGAAAAAAATTACAAAAAGGGGGAGGAAAAAAAAAAAAAAGAGAGGAAACGCTGTTCCCCGAGCGGCGGTTTCCGAGCAGCTCCCTGCGGAGCTCAGCGCGGCGCCGCTGCCTCCCGCCCCGGCGCGGCCCTGCCACGCGCCTGCCGGCCGCCCAGCACTCCTGCCTTCGTCAGGATTTAGGGTCCGAAGCCTCCTCCGAGGAGTATCCAGCACCTCACAAGACTAGGCCCTAGGAGCAAAAGCCTAAGCGTTTTCTTTCGTAGCCCTCACTGTATTCGTGTTCTTAGGACGTATCCTCAGCTGGACCAAAACGTCCCTGCTCTGTTGTCTCTACTGGAGGGAGACCAGTTCGTGCTGGTTGATCATCCGGGCCGCTACTTGTGATGACTTGTGGTCACCAACCAAGAGTCTGGGACGTCACGATCCTCCCCTAGTACAAATCCAGCACTTTGCACCCTCGGAGCTGCTGGACACACGGAGGGGACTGACTCCTTGCTCCTTTTTAACTCCGACAAAACTCCTCCTGACGTCGGAGTTTACCCTCCCTGCATGAATATTGCTTATACCTTTTCCTCTTATATCAGGCTTATACTGAAAGTAGCCAGCTGCCTCCTAGGAGAAACCCCCTCGAAGTGGTACATAAGTTTTTGTATAGTCCCAGTCTGTCCAGTCCTTTTCATCCTACTGTCCTTCCATAACCCAGAAACAAAACAAAACACAAAACTTTTTCTTCTCTCCAGCTGATTCTAGCATTTTCACGTTAATTAATAATTATTTAATGTATTTTAAACTCCTTTATCTGGAAGCAGTCAGGCTGCTGTGCAATACTATCTCCTGTGTCATGTTTCCTTTTCTTTTCTTTTTTTTTTTTTTTTTTTTTTAAGGAAGCTGCAGAACTCAGTCTCATTCTTCCATAGTATTTCTTTAATGCAGATTTGCCAATGGAGTATAATTAGGATTAAAAGCAGTGCTGCTGCCTCTCCTTTCGGTGCGAGGGGCTATTCTTTCCACCCTTTTGTTTCCAAGCATGAGACATCACATTGCTGTTTGCTCCAAAGTGGCAATGCCTGCTTGTTAAACTTGGAGGCAAAAACTTCTCTATAAGCAGAAATACTGACCTTAATTTCAAAATCTCCATAGCAGAGATTGACATAAAGGAAAAGGAAATCAGCTGCTCAACAGAAGTAAGGCAACATTTTCGACTGATTTCCCTGACTCATTCTAACCTTCAGATCACCTTCAGGATAATGTAGCAGGAGCACTGTCCACCTACATCTCATTAGAGATCAGAAATGATTGTTACCAGAATATATTTTAAATAAAAACAATGTATTTTACTTCAGAAGGATTTCTATAGGTGCTTGTAAATGCCTGGGTGAATGCAAACTTTTTTGAATATGAATACTCTGATTTCTAAGGTAAACAATACATATTATGAAAATGATTTGTATCCTGTAGAGGTTTGCCTTGCTTGAATTTAAATATGCAATGAATAAGTCAAATTCTATCACTGCTTGATTATAAAGCAGCAGTATGTTTTGCATACAGGATAAATGGATTTAAAACAATCTATGCACCAATGTATTTAATGAGAAGGAATAGTATTACAAAGTTAAATAAGCCCCTTCTTACTTGCTTTTCAACACCATTATCTTGTTTTCAGAACATTCAAAGGATAATAGAATTTCCCAAGCACCTCTGTTAACCATATGTTTTCTCTTACAGTAAGTTTTCCATATGTATAAAAACATGTTCTGTTTTCCCTCCTTCCTGGTCATTACTTAACAGGGAAGGAAAAGTAATAAACCAGATCATAGTTTATCTTTTTTCCCTAAAAAGAAACAAAACATATAGGCTATTTAAATCCAGAGGAATGTCTTTCTCCTACAGAGAAAACTTTTGCCAAAATTAATGGAACATATTTAGACTCCATAATTGCTATAATTATAATGAAACCTTTTCTCTCTGCTTGTCATATTAAACTCCAGAGAGGTTTTAACAGTGCATCTACCAGCCTATGTTTGCAAATACATTTCAGGAGATACCTCGGATAATTCTGACTTCTCTTCGCCACTGACTGCAGTGCTGCAGTCCTATGACAGCATCATATTAATGAGCCCGTGGAGGTCCGACGTTCCATGTGGTTGCAAAGTTTAACCCTGTCCCTCAGACTTCCCTTGCTCTCCACAATGAAACCACTGCAGCAGCAAAAACGGGAATCAAGTATGTCCCAGTTTCAGGGCAAGAAGGCAGTTTGGGGAAAGGACTCTGCCTGACAACAAGACCAGCTACCTGGAAATGCGCAGATGGCTGCACAAGCAGACGCACATAGTCAGCGCCTTTCTGAATGAGGAGTCAAAATTCCTCCCCCCCAGCCTTGCTTCACTTTGCTAGGGGAGCAGTAGCAGTGCTTTTTCTAGCACCAGCTGTTTTTTTTTTCTTTGCTGTTTACTAAACAATTGCCTGTGTAGCTGTAATACATCCAAGAGAAGTTCAAAGTCTGGATCTTAGCTAGTCACTGTAATGCAACCCATCAAGAGTGTATTGTACCACACAAACGTAACGTTTTGCAAGGCTTCAAAGACGGAGAGTTTATTTTTAAGCAATGCACCAAGCACTAGTTTAAAATGTGAGGGTCAGAGGAAAGGAGAGGAGGAGAGGGAGAGAAAGAAGAATCAAGGCAGCGGATTGTAGATGCCAGGGGTTCTTTTAAACTCTTGTTTACTGCCGGGCTGTTCCAGCACTGCAACGGCTGCACGGCCAAGCGCCGCCAGCCTCCTCCGCAGAGCCCCCTTCCTGCGCCCGGCCCCGGCCCCGGCCCCGGCCCCGGCCCCGGCCGAGGGCAGCGCCCGCAGGGAGCCCTCGCTGCGCAAAGCCGCCCGGCGATCCGCCTCGCTCCCCTGCTCGGGCACCGGTGACCTTCAGATGTCAGCGGCTGCCAGGGGAAGGGGAGGGTGGCGGATGCTCGCCCGGGGCCCCCGCTCGCCGCCCCCGCGCTGCGGGAGCCGCGGCGCGCCCGGCCCCGGAGCTGCCCGTGGTGCTGAAGCCGCCGCCGCCGCCGCCCCCGGCCCCGGCCCCCGGCCCCGCCACCGCCCCCGGGCCCGGGCCCGCCACCGCCCCCGCCGCCCCCGCCCTACCCTGCGGGCTCCGGCGGCCGCTGCTCGGCGGGGCCGGGGCGGGCCCGGCTCCGGGCCCCGCGCTCCGGGCTCCGGGCCCCGCGCTCCGCTCCGCCATAGCGTCTGCGGGAGGAGGGGGAGGGGGCCTGCGCAGGGAGGGGGAGGGGGCAAGGAAAAGACGGATAAGAAAGAAAAACGAAATAAAAATAAAGAAATGTAATAAAAATAATAATAAATAAATACATAATAAAAATAAATAGAGAGAAAGAAAGAAAGAAAGAAAGAAAAAGAGAAAAAGAGAGAAAGAAAAAGAAAGAAAGAAAGAAAGAAAGAAAGAAAGAAAGAAAGAAAAAGGAAGAAAGAAAGAAAGAAAGAAAGAAAGAAAAAGGAAGAAAGAAAGAAAGAAAGAGAGAGAGAGAGCGAGAGAGAGAGAAGACAAGCCAGGGAAGGGGGGAGGCAAGGGGAGAAGAAGGGAGCAGGGGCAGGGGCGCAGGCCCGGGGGCAGGGGCAAGGGGGAGCAGGGTAATGGAAGGGGGAGCGGGGCAAGGGGGGAGGAGCAGGGGCAAGGGAAAAGGGCGGCGGGGGGAAGAGAAGGGAACGGGGGGGGGTAGAAGGGGCAAGGGGGGAGGGAAGGGGGAGCCGGGGCTGGGGGAGGGGGAGAAGGGCAGGAGGGAGAAGGGGCAGGGGAAGGAGCAGGGCAGCGGGGCCGGGCCCGGGAAGGGGGGGGTGGGGGCGGCGGCGAAGGGGCCGGGGAGGCGGTGTCGGGAGGCGGCGCCGGGCCCGGGGCCGGCCCGGGGGGAGGCCGCCCCCCGCACACGTGTGCAGGGCCGCCCCGCCGCCGCCGCCCGCCCGGCGGGGCTATATAAGCGGCGGCGGCGGCCGGAGCAGCGCTGCACCGCCGCCCGCTCCCCCGAGTGCCCCGCCATGAGCTACGCCATGGAGGCCCTGGGCAACCCCTCGTACCGCCGGGTGACCGAGACCCGGGCCACCTACAGCCGCGCCAGCGCCTCCCCGTCCAGCGGCTTCCGCTCGCAGTCGTGGTCGCGGGGCTCGGGCAGCACCGTCTCCTCCTCCTACAAGCGCCCCAACCTGGGGGCGTCGCGGGCCGCCTACGGCTCCACGGTGCTGAGCTCCGCCGAGAGCCTCGACGTGAGCCAGTCCTCGCTGCTCAACGGCGCCGCGGAGCTGAAGCTGAGCCGCTCCAACGAGAAGGAGCAGCTGCAGGGGCTCAACGACCGCTTCGCGGGGTACATCGAGAAGGTGCACTACCTGGAGCAGCAGAACAAGGAGATCGAGGCGGAGCTGGCCGCGCTGCGGCAGAAGCACGCCGGGCGGGCGCAGCTCGGCGACGCCTACGAGCAGGAGCTGCGGGAGCTGCGCGGCGTCCTGGAGCAGGTGAGCCACGAGAAGGCGCAGATCCAGCTGGACTCGGAGCACATCGAGGAGGACATCCAGCGCCTGCGGGAGCGCTTCGAGGATGAGGCGCGGCTGCGCGACGAGACGGAGGCCACCATCCGCGCCCTGCGCAAGGACATGGAGGAGGCCTCGCTCATGCGGGCCGAGCTGGACAAGAAGGTGCAGTCGCTGCAGGACGAGGTGGCCTTCCTGCGGGGCAACCACGAGGAGGAGGTGGCCGAGCTGCTGGCTCAGCTGCAGGCGTCCCACGCCACCGTGGAGAGGAAGGACTACCTGAAGACCGACCTCACCACGGCGCTGAAGGAGATCCGCGCCCAGCTGGAGTGCCAGTCCGACCACAACATGCACCAGGCCGAGGAGTGGTTCAAGTGCCGCTACGCCAAGCTCACGGAGGCGGCCGAGCAGAACAAGGAGGCCATCCGCTCCGCCAAGGAGGAGATCGCCGAGTACCGCCGGCAGCTGCAGTCCAAGAGCATCGAGCTGGAGTCGGTGCGCGGCACCAAGGAGTCCCTGGAGCGGCAGCTCAGCGACATCGAGGAGCGCCACAACAACGACCTCAGCACCTACCAGGTACCGCGGGGCGGGGGCGGCGCCGGGGGGGGGGGGGGGCGCGGGGCGAACGGGGAGCCCCGAGCGCAGGGCTCGGCCCCCGCGGGCGCTGGAGCGGGGCAGGGCGGCGGGGGCTCAGCTCTGCGCCCCCGCCCTCGCTCGCAGGGTGTTTGCGTGACTTCCTGGGAGTCTCCACTTCGGGAAGTTTTTTTTTTTTTTTCATTTCTTTCTTTTTTGCCGTGTCTCTGCATGAAAAGTAGCTCTTTGTCACCAAGGTTTTGTGCGTCCGTTGCAGGACACGATTCATCAGCTGGAAAACGAGCTTAGAGGAACAAAATGGGAAATGGCACGTCATTTGAGGGAATACCAGGATCTCCTCAATGTCAAGATGGCCCTGGATATTGAAATTGCTGCATACAGGTACAGTAGGATCATTGCAGATGTGTCTGGAATATTAATAGCACTGCAGATGCTGCTGCTTCTGTGAAGCCTTATCGCTGATAAGAAATAACTAGATGCTTTGAACATAAGTGGGATTAAAACTTGACCAAATGTGTTACAACTTTCAAAATCTGTGTAGACCCAAGAAGTCTTTAGCATAAGACCCCAGGTTTGTTAGTGACCAGCTCTCTGGTAATCAGTGGCAAAGCCCTGCATGACTCCTGCAGTGGCACCTAGTGCCGCATCCTGCCCTTGTTTACAAAAACAGAAGATGAAGCCAAAGACAAGGTTATTTTTAATCTCTTTGTTTCACTTTGCTTTTGACAAGCAAGTGGTGCTTGTCATTTGAATTCCCTTTTCTCACTTGAAAGACAGTGCACTTGCTTGATCATGGTTGCAAGCAGGGAGTGCTGATCTGCTTGTCATAAATACTTCAGTTTTTTTGCTCAAGTTTTCTTTGGCAGCCACTTTGAACTGATTCTGGAGCAGGAACACTGCTTGCTATTGCCACCACCTGGCAGGCTTTTTCAGCTGCCTTTGCATCACTTCATAACTCTAATCAGAACTACTGATTTTTCTGGGTCACAGGCTTAGATGAAAGAAACATCCCTGTGAATATAAGGGAAGTCAAAACAGAAAACAGCTTCAGATCCCTTGAAGTCCTGACATTGTCCATAGATGAACACAGACAACAGATACCCCAGGTTTTATGGCTGTTTATTGCCAATGATAGGTTAGCTGAACAAAAATTAAGTCTCTAGTTTTCAAAGACAGACTGGGAAGGTGGATGCCCAAACTATTGAGAACTAGACTGTAAGCTCCAGTTGACTCTGAAAATCTTAACCACAATATTTTGAGTCCATGAGTCCATTGGGTACATCTAGTTCCCTGCTGACCTAAGTCATAATGAATCCAAAGAAGTTACTCAGTTTGCCATGCTGAAGTTCTTGACCTTAAGGATGAATTTTACCTTATCAGCTAAAGGTGTTATGCTTGCCATGTGTAAACCAAGCCGAGAGCTGTTTGCTGAATATGAATTTTCCAAAAGAGCTGATCTAAGGAAAGAGGAAGTCAGACTGAGGATGATGGATTATGCTATCAGCTCTATACATGCAAAAAACTATTTTCATCCTGCTGATAAAAATGGAAATATTCTAATAGCTGTCCCCATGTTGGGTTTCTATGCTCACTCTCCTCCACCCCTTTTGATTCCCCTAGGAAACTACTGGAGGGCGAAGAGACAAGATTCAGTGCCTTCTCTGGAAGCATTACTGGACCCATGTTCACACACAGGCAACCATCTGTCACAATAACAAGTAAAATACAGAAAAAAGCTGAACCACCAAAGCTGAAGGTCCAGCACAAATTTGTAGAAGAAATCATTGAAGAAACAAAAGTAGAGGATGAAAAGTCTGAAATGGAAGATGCCCTAGCAGCTATTGCGGAAGAAATAGCAGCAAAGGCCCAGGAGGAAGAAAAGGCAGAAGAGGGAGAAGCTGTAGAGGAAGAAATTGCTCCAGAGAAGGCTGCTGCAGAACAAGCAGCTGCACCTGAGGAAGAAGAGAAGGAAGAAGCAGCTGAAGAGGAAGAAGCTGCAAAATCTGATGAAGCAGAAGAAGGGGGCTCTGAAAAAGAAGAAATAGAGGAAAAGGAAGAAGGGGAGGCTGAGGAAGAGGGGGAAGAAGCTGAGGCCAAGGGGAAGGGAGAAGCTGAAGAAGTGGATGCAACTGTAGCAGAAGCAAAAGTAGAGAAGGTCAAAACACCTCCAGCAAAGTCACCACCTAAATCCCCACCTAAATCTCCTGTAACAGAGCAGGTCAAGGGAGATCAGAAAGAACCAGCTGCAGAAGTGGGAAAAGGTGAGAAAGCAGTCAAGGAGGAAGAGAAAGCGGCACCTCTGGAGAAGCCAGCAACACCAAAGGTAGCCTCTCCGGAAAAGCCTGCGTCTCCGGAAAAGCCTGCAACTCCAGAGAAAGCAGCAGCTGTGGAAAAAACAGTGA
This sequence comes from Rhea pennata, assembly GCF_028389875.1. Lineage (NCBI taxonomy): Eukaryota > Metazoa > Chordata > Aves > Rheiformes > Rheidae > Rhea > Rhea pennata. The sequence goes on along the minus strand of NC_084690.1, from coordinate 3,033,874 downwards.
CTCCAGAGAAGCTCCGTTCTCCAGAGAAGCCGGCGACTCCAGAGAAGCCAGTGACTCCAGAAAAGGTTCGTTCTCCAGAGAAGCCAGTGACTCCAGAAAAGGTTCGTTCTCCAGAGAAGCCGGTGGCTCCAGAGAAGCCCCGTTCTCCAGAGAAGCCAGCCTCCCCGGTCAAAGATGAAAAGCCCGTGGTGGAAGAGACCATCACTGTCACTAAGGTAACAAAAGTTAGTGCAGAGGTAGAGGCCTCTAAGGGGTCCAGGAAAGAAGACATTGCTGTAAATGGTGAGGTAGAGGAGAAAAAGGAAGAGAAGGAGGCTGAGGAGGAAGATAAGGGAGTTGTCACCAATGGCCTAGACGTGAGCCCAACTGATGATAAGGGTGAAAAAGTTGTAGTAACCAAAAAAGCGGAGAAAATCACTAGTGAAGGTGCGGACAGTACAACCACATATATCACAAAGTCCGTGACAGTCACTCAGAAGGTAGAGGAACATGAAGAAAGCTTTGAGGAGAAACTAGTGTCCACCAAGAAAGTGGAGAAAGTTACTTCACATGCTGTAGTAAAGGAGATCAAAGAGAGTGAATAAAACAAATAATAGCAAAATAAAATTAAAGAGCTTGGGTCGGTGCAAAAGGTTAAGCCATACGACAGCTGCAAAATGCATGTGAGTGACGGCTTTAAAGCAGAACGGGTTCTCTCATGGAGGCTCCAAACACACAGTATTTTACTTTTTTGTGCAATATAGGGGAGGGGGGGGGAATGCATGCAGGCTCAAGATGTACTCCCTCCACAGAGCTTGGGGAACTAAAAATAATAATAATAATAGTGCATGAGATGAAATGTGCAAAGGAAGCTTTTGAATTTCCTGAGCTGTTGGAGGGACATATCTGAGGAACGACTTAAGATGTATTATGCAAAGAACCAACTGAGCCAAAAACAAACAGAAAACAGTAATAGTAATATTCATGAGAAAAACAACTCTCCTAGCCTTAAAGCTACTTATAAATAATTATGTTTACCTCACTGGTGCAATTAGGGTGGACTTTTGCTCATGGGAGAACCTAGTTGACATGCACAGTACGCAACCTTTTGTTGTTTGATGTAAAACCGTCACAGCAGTTCTTGCTCAATAAAGGTCAATACTGAAAACATGATTTGTGTGGTGATTCTCTTCTAATTAAAATCCTTCCCTGAAGTTTGATTAAGCCATCCTGAACAGGAACGGGGTTGCATGGGCTTACAAATTGCTTGAGCTCTTTTAGTTCTCGATCTCCTCGCTCAGAAATCCAGACTGAACTGGAGCTGATGAACAAACGTCCTGTAACTTTATGTAGTTACATAAGCTCAAGTGTTTTACTGTTACTTAAGCAAATGCTTAAAAGCCATACCTAGTGCTTTCTGGAGTAAGGAGAACTCTTTTGAATTCTGTTAGGTTGGCCTTTATATACTCACAAAGAGGTTGCAATTGCTTTTCCTACTAATGAAAAGGTCTCTAAGCCATGCGCTTCCAAAATTACTTATCTGAGTAACGCTGCCTGCATAGCACTGAGTGCCAGAACATTAATCAAAGTATAAGAAAAGTACTAATTTTCCTGTGTATATGCTAATCTCAGTATGTAAGGAGAGCCTGAAGGACACGGTGGTCTCCAGATCCATTCACTCCTTTCCCGCGGTGATAGCTTGTAGGTAAATCGGTACTGATCATGGTATGTTTAATGGTATATCTCTCACTTACCACGTGAGCAGAGACACATTAAGTCATTTCAATCAAAGCACCTTGTGTTCATCAGAATATGGTAACTTGGCATTTATTCCTGTCTTAATTATAAGGTGGCATCCTTCTCATCAACAGTCTATCTCAAATGATCCACAGCGGAAATCTTTCTCTAAACAGAAAGTTTCAAAATTGAGAGCAAATAAATTCCTGGAAAAAACAGAAATTCTCCCGAAGATGACACAGATATGAAACATGAAAAAACATAATTCATGTTTTACATATTTTTCCATCTAAAAATGATTCCAAGATCTGAACTTAGGCTAACTAGGGCTCAGATTACACCTGATATGATTCATACATGAAATCAAATGAAAGCATTTTTTTCCTTTCTAGCAGAAAGAGAAAAAAGATTTGAGATTTTCAAGCTTCCTGAGGACTGGCCTATGCCTGCTGCCACTTACAGGTTGGCTTTATTAAGGACAAGGCTATTTAAGGTGCCCTCTAAAACTCACACTAGATGGAAAATAAATTAAACAAACGGAGACAAATGAAACAAATGGGAAAAAGAAGGAGGGCTCCCATTCCAGTTTGGTGGCTTTCTACACACACATTTTGCACATAATAATGTTTTTCTTCATCTAGTCAAATGCTTATACAAAGTAGTGAGGTTATTGACGATCAAATCCATGTGCTATCAAGACCTGATATTATGTTTATTGCATTTCAAAAGGAGAGCAGAGAAAGGGAACGGCTGCTGCCTCCTGAAATTGGCTGACTAATCGAAGGTCTGACCAAAATCTACGATTCACGTATGCCTTCCAATTCTTTATCCTATCAATAATTGAAAATCAAAGAGTTTTTAATTGAAAGGGTAATGCATATTCCACACTGGAGAACATGTAAGAAGTCCACAGCAGATAAGCCTTTCAAATAAATCCAAACACCTTTGTGCAGCAAAGTAATGAATGTTTCTCCTGCTGATATCATTAATGGAAATCTGTGCTCAACAGATTGTTGGTTGAGTGACATTTAATTAAAGTAGAATTAGCAAATAAAATGGCAGCTTCTCTGTAGCAAGCGTATTCATGAAAGTTACATGTGTATATGGACATAAAAATAATTATATATTTATGAATAAGATGTTAACCAGCCTATTGTCAGTGCAGTCAGAAGTAATGCAGAACGGTATTTGTACCAAGTTCTGCTAAAATACAGAACTCCCAGTGGACTGTGAGCACTGAACCAACTTATTTGTCTCTTGGCTCTAAGGTCCAATGCAAATTTTTGAGAGCAACAACATTAAAACAATAACTAAAGCAGAGATCAATATTTAGCATAAAACTTTCTTTCCATATGCTTCCAAATAAGCCTCAGAATTTGCTAAAATGTCACAGACTGTGAAGCCAATGAGCTGCTCACAACAGAGAAAGTTAGGCATCTTCAGCACCAAGAACAAAGAAGGATCATCCTTGGGCGCTGAATTAAATTTTCATCATACAGGCATAAAATTCCTTTTGCTGCCACTGTTCATTCTGTTTAGAGAATTTCTTTATGCTATAAAAAGTGTCACCTAAACTACTCCCAGGAAATAGGATGGTCAGAATTGTTGGTGATTGCTAAATAAAACCAAACAGACCAGAGGGGTTTGCAGAAAGCACTGACACAGCCCGCATGGAAAGTAAATTCATGGGCTACCCTTTCACATGGTACGTTTCATAATATTATTCCCCCCCTTTTTCCACCCAAAGCATTTCACAGTTATTATCTATGCCTGCATTTTTTCTCTGTAAAATCTAACATATAAATTCTTAAGTTAGTCTATTTCCTACTGCAAATGTTTCTATCAAACCCTAAGAGAAATAATTAACAGGTTAACACATTTCTAAATATTTATAAAACTACAAGATCTGATTAATATTTAATTTTGCCAAGAGGTTTTGTCTGCTGACATCTGCAATCAAACAGTTTCAGAAGATAGTGTAATTCCAGGGCACAGAGGCATAAATATTATGTTATTTGCCTGTTTTGCATCAATTACTTCTTGACTCTGCATAACCACTGAAGGAATTTATTACTTTCAAACACCAGAGAAGTTCACTAATCGACACAAAAGACGGTGAAGGAAAAAGTAATAATTAAAGTGCTCTGTGAATATTTATGCATTTCATTTAAGGTAGGTTATCAAGACACCTAGGGACTTCAGGAGCTGGGGAGCTCTAAAACCAGAGCTTTGTACCATTGCAGGTGGCTGGAGAGCTATGATTAAAAGATTTTCAGCATTCCAGAATTAAAATCCAGATGAAACAAAATGTGAAGTACTGTAAAACACATACAGATTACATTTGTTAGGGTGCTGAGTCAGGCACCAGAATTTTCTCTAGATATCAGGGTCTATGTTTTTTCCATTCACCTGCAGGCTTTTTTCCTTCTAAATTCAGGATTAAATTACCCTTAATTGATCTAGGAAGGCAGAAAATGATGAGTTGCAAAATATTTAGCTACTGGAAAGCAAATTCCTAGAATCTGGATGTTATATCTGTACAATGTTTTCCTCTTGTCATATAGCAAGAGGAATATGCTTAAGTGTGTATGTACATGATGGGTATGTGTATCTCGAGGGCAAAAAAAAGGGCATTCAGGACCTCTTTGTGTTTGTCCTTCCTGTGATAAGAACTTGCCTGTGCCGGACTCAGTCTATTCAAGCAGCACGAGAAAACTCAGGGATAGGCTTGCTGCTTCTCTTGCAGCTGCAACTTGGATTAAAGCAAGGGAAAGTTTCTACCCTGTCTCCCTCTGCCTGCGTTTACTGCATTGCGTCAAAGTGCGCTCCTGGATTTTCAAAGGTAAAACAAGTGCTGCCAGCAGAATCTCTGCAACCCTGAGAGCATTTGGGTGTGCAAACACACACTCCACCCTCCCTCTCACTCGTTTACTTGCGCATCGAGGCGGGGGTTGGGGCTGCAAACTAGGCTGGGCAGCCCCTGCAGCTCCTACTCTGCAGCTCACTGCCACTGAGTCACTGTGACTCACGCACTGCCTGCACAGTCTAGTAAAATCTCTCCTTCAGCTGCAATGCATAAAAAAAAGGAAAAAGAAATACACAAGGAATGAGGATCAGACCGAGATACTCCGCAAGAAGAAATCTGTGCTTGCTGGTGAGTGTCCAGATGCCCACCTCCTCCCCGTGCTGGTCTGAGGGTGACCCTAGCAGTCTGAGTGCAAAGCTCTAGAAAGCTGCAGTGAGGTAAGACCTCACTACATTCTTTCCCCAGAAGAGAAATAGGTACGAAGAACTGAGTGAAGAAGGGGTTTATCCGTCGGAAAGAACACGAAAGAGGAAGCAAAACCAGATACCGTAAAGCGATGAAGTTATGAGGAGCTCATAGTGCTTGCAGGAAGGCAGAGTATGGGCAGTGGGTTGAAAAATGCCAGTTTATTTCACAGCGATTCGGCTTTTATCTATGCGATGAGTCCCAATGTACTGCGTAACTAGTGCTTTATGCTCTGCAGGCTCAGATCTGCCATGCTAAGCACTTTTGATAGGGCCCGTAAGTGAAATTCCAAGCCTCATCTCTTACAGTCAATACTCTGCTGTAATTGAAGTTTTGTGTTGGAACTAGGGATATCACGTACCAAAAGGAGAAGGCCTCCTGTATTCCAACTGATAACTCTTAAAAGCGCTGAGCAAATAGCTTGGCTTGCGAGTCTCTCGCCTGTTATGCTGCAGTTACTGCATACTGCTGTCTACTGCTTTGAGGGGGAAGACAAAACATGCTTTATAAGAATATGTCTGCATAAACACACATGTAGAAAAATCTCTATTAAGAGTAGAATAATAGAAGTTTGAAAAGAAACTATCATCAGAAGAGCTGTCGAAAAAAACCCCAAAACTAATTTTGAATTGCCGGCCATCTGGTTCTCAAAAGCATGAAAAGGCGGGGGGGGGTGAAGCATTAGGAACTGCTACAGTGACTCCCTGAAAAAGTTATTAGACCTATTACATGCAAGCATTAAGTTCTATTTCCTGAATATTTTTGGCAAAACTCCTTTTTCTTTCTCCTATTGTTTCTCTTCGGAAGACAGACCCAACGCTTCACTTTTTTTTTTTCAATAACTTTCATTGCTCAAAAGAGAAAGGTCCATAAAACTCCCTCCCTCTCAAATTTATATAAAAAGAGACATTTTCTTTCTTACTACATGGGGCCATCAAGGAGAGTTAGTACAACTCAACCAATTATATGAAATCAGTGCACAGAATTAAAGAGTATCCCAACTTCTTAGGCAAAATTCAGCTAGCAAAATCTGACCGAAAACCTACCTGTTTTAAACTGAGTTTTCACAAGTTCAGCTTATTTAGAGTAATTTAATTTGTAGCAAAATTTTGCAAGTTTTTTATCTCACACCTGCCCTCAGTATAACGTTAATTCTATGCACTAACTATAGCCTATGGAAATTAAATAGGTTCAGGGTACACAGCAGGAGGACAGTAACACTGCCTTCTGAGTTACTGTCAAGCTTTGCTGTACTTGCAGCCCTTTGAGCTGTTACAATTTCATGTCTGATCACAGATCAGACCAGACCTTTCCTTGGCTGATACTCAAAAGCTTAAAATGCTCTGACAAATTCTGAGTGGAGCAAGCCTCTTCAGTCCACAGTGGCACAAGGACTTAGGATAGCACTCTGTGCAAAGGCAGTTCACGTAACAGGGAAGAACTCCCCTCACCACTCTGGCATTTCCCCTGCAATACCTCACAACAGGATTCAACCACTCAAACCATTTATTCTTCCATCACTGACAATACTTTCTTTGGAAATGTTAGCAACATGTAGGCATTTGATTTTTTCACCCACATTAAGAACTCCCCATACCACCATCTGCATATTAGGCCCCCAGCACATGAACTAGAGCAACAGAAGCCGTTGTCTCTTATCTTGTTACAGGGGGTTGAAAGATGAATATTTTGCTGTAATTATGCACACAATGATACACATTATCCGTTGTTAAATACATCAGTGACACAACACACACACAAGGAATCTGTGTAAGCATTTCTTTATTGACTAGCTTTATTGCACATACTTATTGAAGCCTCCATTATTCTACCCACCCAAGGCTTCCATGATTATTTTAAATGCAAGTTAAAGATAACTTCATTCCCATGACTTTTTTTTTTTTCCTTTTTAATTGTTAAAGGTTCTGAATCACCCAAGTGGGACATAACTCCTGAATTCATACGTTTAAACCATGCGGCATTCAGGGAGCAAGCCAGTGGGCGCTCTGCAAGCATACTGATACTCTGCATGGAGAGAAACATCATAGATCATTAACTTTAAACCTCAGTGGTCACTGAATTAAATAGGTGGGACTGCAATTTTAGCTCAGTCAATTATCAGTTATTCTGTTGACCTGATGAGAAAACTGGACTGTCTAACTCAAGCCTTCTTCACTTCACTTTCCTCCTTTCCTGCTGCTTGTTTCTCTTCCTTCTCTTCCTCAGCAGTTTCCTCAGCAGTTTCTTGGGACTCCTCCCCTTCTTCAGCTGCTGTTTCTTCCCCTTCTCCTCCTTCTTCCTCACCCTCTTTGGCTTCTTCTGATTCTTCCTTGGCACCTTTGAAAGGCAAAGTTTTCACATCTTCAACACAGTGCTTAGAACCATCTCCTAAACCCACCTTCACTGGGTAAGCATACCTGCACCCTTCGCCTGGGATGGCAGCAGGCCTAAGCTTGACGGGGCTAACAAATTTTTGTATGAAACAAGGTGCACTTGTTTTATCTAGGTCTTTCAAGGAAGACTAACCAAACTACAGTCAACTTACGAGATTTTAGAGGGAGTAAACTACCTTATATTTACACATCTCCTGAAAATCCTGACCTCAAAAAATAGTAGTTGATTGTGGACTCTTGCTTTAAGCCTCAGAGGGCTGAAAAGGAATCTTGCCACTTTGTCCTGTGAACTTCAGATGGGACCTTTATCATTTGGTTAAAACTAGCCTTCACACTAATAAGCTCATAAAATAGCAAAGTTGTAACTGATGCATTTCAGATGCGTTCAGATTAAAACCTTCTGAGTTATACAACTGAACCTGGAAAAGCAACCCCAGATAACATTTTTGTTACAATTCTGAGTGAGGGAAATAACTCATGGGGCAACAAGGAAGTGGCATATGGCTTGGCTTGGCTGAAGAAAGCAAGAAAATAGCTATCCAGAACTCAGGCTATATAACTTACTGCACACTGAACCCAGTAGTTATACCCACAAGCATCAGCTGATGTTCCAATTATCCCAGACTGCTCTCTGGGAATTAATATTTAGTTCAAGGTGTTTGTTTCTTCAAGGATACCTGTAATAGCTAAGTGTTCTTTAATATCATACAGATTTAGTATTATGTGCTTTTCAAATACTCTAAATTTTTCTCTTGAGAAGCTTAAAAAAAAAAAAGCTGATTTTCAAGGGATAATAATCAGTTCTACAATCTGCCCAATACTGAATATTTACCAGCTCTTCTGTTCCATTTTCAGGCTTTCCTGCTCATATGCTATGGGCTTAACTCCACAGTCCTTTGCTTACATGAGCTGACATCAAGAGAGATCTAAGCATTAGATCTCATTACCAGAATGTGTGATATTTACCCTACATAAGCAGGGTGAAGTGCGGGAGAGAGGGATCTAAAAGTAACTTTAAGTACCTTCCTCCTCTTCTGCAGCCTCTTCACCTCCTGCTTCTTCCTCACCTTCCTCTTTCTCCTCCTCTTCTTCTGCAGGGGCAGCTGCCTTGGCTTCTCCCACTTTAGCGGCCTCAATTGTTTCCTCTATTTCAATCTGTTCTTCTTGGACATGACTGGAATAATATGTGGGGAAGGTACGGGTTGTCATCAAGTAGGAGCTGGTCTGGAGACCACTGTAGGCAGACCTGCCAAAAGTAGGGGCAGTCTGGGTGTAGCCACTGGTGATGCTTCCAACACTAGTGAAACTGAGTCGGGTCTCTTCACCTTCCAGTAACTTCCTAGAGGAAGAAACAAACAGGAACGAATTCAGCTATGCTGCAGCAGCATTCAGCAGACTCAGCTATGGTCCTAGATACTATTGTACTTGGAGTAGTGTAACAGGTAGGGTCTGTATGCCCCTAGAAACTGCATATCTACTTATTCATTATGGCATATTGTTTGCACTCCTACATGGCAACACTGTCCCAAGATCTTGGAAGAATTTAAAACAAGCTCCAGAGATGTGTTACTGGGGAATTTATTCATCTCTAAGGAGAAATAAAGGGGAAAATACCTATAGAATTAGATTCTTCTGCAGGTGCAGATAGAGATATTTCATGAGCCTGTACTCTTGCAGAAAACTATAGAGATGTAACACTTTTTATTTTATGCTCAACTCTAAGACAAGGCCTATAGCCACTTTTCTTAACATTCCTATTGCAGCATTCATTGGAATTTTAAATGCCAAACAAGAGCTTCTAGTAGTATCTGGGATAAAACATTACAGCAGAATTGCTGCTAAATTGCTGTTTAAAATAATTGCTTTGGGGGAGCTTGCTTCTGAGAATTTAAATCCCACTGAAAAAAAAAATCTTACACGATGTTTTTAAAAATATTGAAAACACAGCCATCTGTATTTATATGTTCTCCTGACACAAAGCCACTTTTCAGTAGCTCAGGAATCTGAAGTATGCAGTAAGAATATTTTATCTGTAAAGATTGATAACTGACAGATTCTAGTGATAAACTAGTATCTCATATACATACTTATTATGTTATTATTATATTGACTTAAGCTGGCTGCATAGCATAGTATTTGCTTAAAGCAAATATTTTACCTTTGCAGCTTTGCTGCTTCTGATGGCAAAAAAATGGCAGACACTGATAAAACACTGACACCTGCCTATCTATGAAGCTTTCTGTGGGAGGAATGAAAAAATAAAATGGATTCTCTTCAACTCAGAGAGAAAGGGGGAACCTGATCCAAGTTCCAGTTTAAGCAGCTTCCCCCTTGTCCCCATCATACCTATATGCTGCAATTTCAATGTCCAGGGCCATTTTCACATTCAGCAGATCTTGGTATTCCTTTAAATACCGAGCCATTTCACTCTTCGTGGTTCTTAACTCGTTCTCCAATTTGTTGATCGTATCCTGTTGGAAGTAACAATATTGAGAATATTAAGTTCTACTGTATCTAGCAACAACACTTTGCATGGAAATTCACCGAGCCTGTTAATTTAATCTTGCTCTAGCAGACAGAAAGATCAAACAGCTCCAGCTCCACCCTCAGACATAACAGCACACCCTTTACCAGGGCCAGTATCTAAAGACAGTATTAAGAGCCTAAACCACCCCAATTTCCTGACAGTCAAGGGCTAAGGCATCATTGCAGTTTGTTCATTGCTTCGTTTTGCTTTTGGCTGTTTACACTCTTTCCCCTTATGCTTTCCCGAGGGTTAGTTTAAGGACACCCTTTTAAAGTGTAGGTGTGTGTATCTGAGAAGATACATGGTTAATATCTAGTCTGTATATAAGATAGGCATACACGCTTAAGCGTATGTTACGCTGTAAATTTTAGGATGCCTTGCATTTTTATGTTACGTGCATTAAGTAAAAGCAGCGCCAGCTTTCAGGTGCTCATCGCCCCCCGGACGGAGGGGAGGGAGGGGGGCGCTCGCTCACCTGCAGGGCAGAGATGTCGGCGCTCTGCTTCTCTTCCAGCTCCTGCAGCTGCTTCTCCAGCGCCTCGTTCATGCCGCGCGTGGCCTCGATCTCCAGCGTCTTGGCCTTGAGCAGGCGGCGGCTCTCGGACACCTCGTCCTTGGCGGCGCGCACGGCGTCGGTGTTCTTGGCGGCGCTCTCGCTGAGCACCGTGAAGCGGCTGCGGAACCACTCCTCGGCGTTCTGCATGTTGCGCGCCGCCAGCTTCTCGTACTGCGCGCGGATGTCGCGCAGCGCCGCGGAGAGGTCGGGCTTGGCCGACACGTCCATCTCCACGGAGAGGTGCGCGTACTGGATCTGCGCCTGCAGCTCCGCCAGCTCCTCCTCGTGCACCTTCTTGAGGAAGGCCAGCTCGTCCAGCAGGCTGTCCACGCGCTTCTCCAGCTCCGCCCGCGCCAGCGCCGCCTCGTCCGCGCCCTTGCGCACCTCCAGCAGCCGCGCCTCCGCGTCCTCGCGGCTCAGCACCTCCTCCTCGTAGCGCGCCTGCAGCCCGCGCAGCGTCTCCTCCAGGCTCTCCCGCTCGCCCTGCAGCGCCTGCTTCTCGCTCGTCGCCTCCTCGGCGGCCAGGCGCAGCTCGCGGATCTCCTGCTCGTAGAGGGCGCGGAAGCGCGACGGCTCCGCGTGCTTCTGGCGCAGCACCAGCAGCTCGGCCTCCAGCACCTTGTTCTGCTGCTCCAGCTCGTGCACCCGCTCGATGAAGCAGGCGAAGCGGTCGTTGAGGTCCTGCAGCTGCGCCCGCTCCTGGCTGCGGATGGACTTGAGGTCGTTGCTGATGGCCGCCACCTGGCTCAGGTCAAGGCTGTCCACCGACTGCAGGAGGGAGCCTGAGGTGCTGGAGGCGGCGTAGCTGCGCCGCACGGACACCGAGGAGACGGGCGCCGAGAGGCTAGAGTACGCGGAGCGCGCCGCGCCGTAGCCGCCGCCGCGCATCGCGGTGATGTGGAGCCGCGGGCTCTCGGCGTAGCGGCGCTTGTAGGAGGGGAAGAACGGGTCGTAGCCGTAGGAGCTCATGGCTGCGGAGGGGCCAGAGACTGCTCTGCGGATCGGCGCTGCCCGGCCGCCCCTATTTATCGGCGGGGAGGGCGGGCGGGCGCAGCCGCCGGGCGGTGCCGGGGCGGGGCGCCGCGCCGGGGGCCGCCCAGAGCTGCGCTGCGCCGCTGCGCCGCGCTCTGCCGCCGGCGGCTTCCAGGGGGCCGCGCGGGCGCGGGCGGCGCTCGCCGCTGGCTCGCGCTGCGGGCTGCGTCTCGCCTCAGCCGCGCTTCCCCCCCTCCCCCACCCGCCAGGTCCGTGCGTGACCCCCTTTCCCGCCCTTCCCTCCTCCTCCTCCTCCTCCTCTTCCTCAGGCGGTCCTAGTCACCCCCTACCCGCCACCCCGCGGCGAGAACCGCGCGTGGTGGCCGAGGTCTCGGGGGGAGGCGGGGGTGCCCGCAACCCCCGCGCCCGCCCGAGGACCCCTGAGGAGAAGCGGGCGCACAAAATGGCGGACGGCCCCCCTCCGCCCTGTTCGAGTGCGTGTGGGGGGGGGGGGGGGGGAGGGTCGTGAGGCGCCGGAGCTCTTCTAGATGCTTCCACCGGCCTCGCCGCGACCCTCATTAGATGGTGGTTGCTCTTAACCAGGTAGTCGTACGAATGAAGGATGAGATGAAAAAAAAAAAAAAGATGTGGGTTGGGGTCACAGCAAAATGCGTTTTTCTCAAGTGCTGCTCTCTCTCCTCTTTGATCTAGAGGCCGATCTGAGCCTTGGACCACAGGGACTGAATGTTCTTGCCTCATCTGGCTAATGTAGAGACTGAAACTGGACGGCTGCCTCGCAGCAAGAGCTTACTTTTGATGAAATGCATCAGTAGTAAGATAGGAATAGACTGAGTACAGATTTCATAGGATGCTCAAAAAAAAAGTGGTAATTGGTCTCTCTGAGTCAGGCTAATTTTAATGAGAAGACAAACTCTGAATTCAGAGTTTCGCTTGAGAAAGGAATAAATGGAGGCTTCAGGATTTGGTCACAAACATACTGCAAAAATGCTTAATTGCTCCCTAAAGATAGGGAAAAGAGTTACTAGTACTGGTAAATGAATCACTAATTGCAATGTGGTATGAAGGCATGCTTCCTTAATCGAAATCAGCTGCTAAAGGTGAAGCAGGTTTGATTTCACTATGTTTCCCACTACCTTATAGCGGTCTCACAGGTGGGTCATTACCTGTTTTGAGGTGTTGCTTCCACAGGTTTCAGGGTACTTGAATATGAGGGATGCTAAGCTGGGAAGGGCAGTGGCCTGTGAGAGGTTCAGTCTCCTTTTGAGAAGGACTCAGAGGCTGGAGTGAACTCCTGTGGAAAGCGCTAATGCAGGCAGAGCTAATGAGATATTTTACTTTGTAAATCCAAAGTGCCCTTACTAAGATCGATGGAATTGCTGTATGCTCACAAGCACTGGAAAGTGAGTCTTCTACTCAAAATTTTATTCTAAGTTCATGACTTAAATTTAAGTAGCAGTTGTATTCATGCATGTTAGAGCAGCTGTCTGTCATTCAGATGTTGAATATGCGAAAATATATGCACTCATACATAGTTTTATATGATGGTAAATTTAACCTTATCTAGGAGATTTTTTTTGATTTTTGTCCTAACGACGTAGCTTGCAGAGCACTTAAGGAAGCAATGAGCAATATGGATTTAAAGTAAATGGCAATATTAACAGTGGGCTTGGTGAGAGATTCAGTGAGCATCTAATCATTATGGGTCACTCAGTTAATGTAGACTGGCATACCTTTTTCATGCTAATGGATTAGCCTCTCCTACATTCAATTTGATCATTTGATTTAATTATTAATGATATAAATTTCTGTATATTCATAGATTAATAAATTACTATATCTTAGCTTCTAAAATACCTCCATATCATATCCCTGGGAATTAAGTTTTGTAATTGTAGACTGTTCTTTCTCATATTTTTTTAGAGAGGGAAAATGAGTGGAAAATCCATTCCTCTTCGCCAGCAGTGTGTAGCAGGAAGATGGGGAAGTGTACCTGCAGTTCTGTGTGACTAGAGGTAAGGATGAAGCTTTGTTACTGTAAGGAAAGGAAAGCCACTTTTTCCAAGGTGAGGATATCTTACCTTGGAAGCTCGTATTTCAAGGGATAGGATAATGCTGACTCTGAATTCCCCATTCTCTTTATTTCCTTTTAGTTGCTTTTTGCCATAATGTGGAGTGTAATCTAGCCCCTTGGTATTTTATTGTTAGGAAAAATCTTTGAAGTAGTGGTGAACAGAGAAGCAAGATAAAGATTGGCTTCCAGTTAGAATGAAATGGTATGTGCCATTCACCTCATCTATGTTTAAGACTGCATTAAGAAAAAAGCATGCAGGCAGGCAGTAGAGATGAGCTGAGTCACCCAGCAGTTTAGCATTGTTTCCCTTTCCATCTGCTGAAGCTAAAGCTGCTTGTTTGCTAGTATAATTAGGTGAGTTTCATGATTTCATCTAACACAGACTTTGACAGAACAATCCTAAGGCCAGATTCAGCCCTTGGAAACATCCCTAAGTTTGGCCAGTCTATTAAATGGCAGTTATCATGATGAATGATACAGAAATGATAGTAATGACATGCTAAAACAATGGCAGCTGTGCAGTCACGTACTAGTGCTGCATAGGCAAAAGCAAACAACATCATGACAATAAATTTCTCTTTGCAAATTTCCCTCTGTGACACACTATGTAATATGTGTCTAAGACATAGCTAAAGTACCCAATCTAGCAATGGTGCTTTCACAAGAAAGACTTCAGATTTAGGACCAAAGTCTCTCCTGTACTGAGGCTTCATTGAGCACAGAAAACAACATGAAAGCAACCAGATGTTCGGGCTTGAGGTGGATGGCAGAAAAAGGTCTGCATTGTCTGATTCTAAACTTATACCAGAAGCATGTAAAGAATAGTGCCTGCTTGGTCTGAATTTCCACAGAAATTGAGCAATTCTGAATCAGAAAAAGCAAAATCGTTGTTTGTACTGGATTTTTTTCCCACTCTATAAAAGCACAGCTCTGATACAGTGGGAAATCAAGCTCTTCCAGTGGTAAAAATGTTACATAGCTACATGTCATACAATATACCAAATGAGAAGGTAACACAGTTCGATATTGTGTGTGTGGTACCTATATTCACAGAACAGGTATCTGAGAGTTACTGTACATTGTAAAGTATGGTTAAGAAATTTCCTTTCCTTGTGTTTTGTAGTTTATAAATTTACTGCAAGTTCAAAAACTGACATATTGACATTCATTGACACTGTGTTGTATTTTGCATCTGCAGTAAAGCAAATACATGCAAATAGTGGCTTTCCCACAGCGTCCTGCACCAGTATGCCAAATGCACAAACTGAACTAGATCTGAATCTGATCACTGCCACACCTGAAAAGAGAAATTAACCTCCTTGGCTCATTTAGACCTTGACTTCTTTCCTGTGCCAAGACTGTTAGCAAATTTAGGACATAAACAATCAGTCCACTGGCATTGGCATTGAGAACTGAAATCGGGAGACCTTTCAGTGTCCACTGAATGCAGTGTGGTAGCTCAGCTTCAGTGAATCAAAGGCCTGAAAGGAGCCTTACTGAAGTCTGTCTTAGGCAAAGAAAATAGGTAGTAACTTTTGCTGGCAGACTACCAAGAGCATCAAACCATTCTCTTTAAAGATAGGCAAGACTGTTGTCTATTTAGCCTATGTCTAATTGCAGCTTCACTGGCCTGAGTTGAGGAAGATGAGGGTAAAAGAAGCAGCTGGGAGAACTGTACACATTGCCCTTCTGTGATGTTCTAACTCACATGGCAGACCCAGGATGGCAAAGATGGAAGAGATGACAGTCACAATTCATCTGATACATGCCTGTGGGGCTGCCAGGTCAGCCCCAAACCTCCCCATTCAAACCCAATCTGTGAACAAAACTGTCTATGCTTCTTGCTTTACAATTTTGCTAGTGCTTCTGACAGGTCTTAAGTGGGGGAGCCTTGGATCTCATCTGCTCTTGATATTACTCTTGAGACATTGTCTCTCAAACAGTCTTTGAAATCTTTCCTATTTTGATTTCTAATGGTTGCAGAACAGTTTCTTTTACTCTATTTGGCCTGTGCAGTTTTTACTTTTTCTGAATTTTCCATTAGTTTTGAAGTGATCTTCACATTTATTTTTCTTGCAAGGGAAAGACTGAGTAGAGCAGTTCTGAAGGAGGAAGGAAATCTTCATCTATTCAAGGGAAGAGCTGGAACAGGTCCATTGTAGCAGTGACCTTTTTGTGCCAGTACTTTATTGCTATGGGAATGCAGTAAGACATGCCTACTATTGAGCTGTCCCTATAGGTCATCTTATTGATCTGACCAGAAAAATGTGTTGCAAAAACTGAACCAGGGAATTCACACTGAAACCCTTAGAGAACCACCCCTGAGAAAAGTCAGGATAATGACTTCAGGGACTTGTGTTTCTTGACAATGCTTTCTGGATTTATAGCTATTTCTCTCTTAAAAACTTCTGGAGGAAAAAAAGGAAAAACCAAGACTTTTTTTTGAGGTTTGGTGATTATTCTCATTTACTTTAAAATTCTTAGGTGTCTCTGTGGGTTCTGTTGAGGTTTTAAGCCTGTGCTGAATTCACCTGAGAGTTAGTCTTGTATGTTGCTGATGCTCTATCAGGGGAAAATCCTGACATTCACAGTCTTTTGACTTATCCTGAACTTAGGAACCTAGATCTTATGTGTCTAAAATTCCCCTCTTCTCTGTGATGAATGGAGGCCTGCAGATCTTATAAAGGTCTTTGAATTAACTAAATTGAAAAGTGCAGATGAAAATACTTCATCTTACTTAAACTATTATTATTTTTACTTTGTTAGTCCTGCTACATTTTTTCTTTATGAATTGAAATGACTCTTACATTTTAGGAAGTCTTTGCATCCTATATTTCAAACAGCCCTATCAATATGAGAAAACACTAATACGAATTGTTAAAGCCCACAGGGAATTTTGTCTGGAAGGATTGAAGTATAGTATCTGGAAGATGCAGAAGAAGTGCTAATAAGTATTTAATCTGTTTCCTTTGAACTGCTGTTTGCTTTGTTTGTGCCATATATAGTATATAGTAAATCCCTGAGCAACTTTCATTATTTTATTACCACTTACACCAATTCTGTTTTGCTGCGCACAGTAACATTAATTTGCTCGCTTTGAGTTTGTTCTGTCTCTTGATTACAAGAGCTAGAGGAAACTGCCAGCCGCTTCTTTAATCTGAATTCTATCAATAAATGCTTAATTAGAAGATTCATTAGCTCTGTTTACTCTTTGGATCAGGACTCCCAACTAGGCCACAAAATCTGATGGCAGATTCCTTCTTGCAGCTTCAGGGGCTAGGTCTTAGCTACAAGAATGAATTAAAAAACATTTGATTTTTGTCTGATTCCAGCAATTAAATGTAAACACAAAAGCTCTTGAACCAACAAGATGAAACTCCCCTACCTTGGCAGCTACAAAGCAATGTACATGGCTTGAACAAGCCTACTCAGCCTATTCTCAAAGAAGTCATTTACTCCTTTGCAAAGACTCGTTGCAGTAAGTGGGTCTTTTGCCAACATGAAAAGTAAAGGGTTAGATTCAAGGTACCAAAGGCCACATCAGAAGACTGTGCGAGTTGGCACTGAGTCATAGGCTTCACTGAAGTCCTGCCAGTTTAGGCTAGCTGAGGCTTTGAGTTTCATCTTTCAAATGCTTTGTCTCCTTGTAAATGATCTTACCTATCTTAAAGTTGTCACCTGAAAGCAGTATTTTATGATGCCCTAAAAGAGGAAAGAATAATTATGACAGTTCTCAGCTGACCAAAGTTATAGAGAGATACCTTTTTTTCTCCCATGATTTAATGAGTTAGAGTCCAATTCTAATTTTGTTCTCATGAGTATTAACTCATCAACCTTAATGGTTGTCACTTCTAGTTTACTCTGGACTGTGCAGGATTGGAATCAGCCAGTCAGATCGTGTGGTACGTGATAGAGCTAGCCAATAGGCATATCATGTATGTATCCCATAGCAGTAACAGACTGGGATTGCAAAAAAGCAGCAGAATCAACTTCCGTCCTTTTATCTTGCTGTCATTTGTAACCTTGAACATATTTTCCCTTTATAGTACTTCCCTAAGGCATTCCTTGAACCTGTCTTTGCATCTTTTATCATTGTCTTGGAAATCTTCTTTACATCATTATGTTCTTCACAATATAGTGTAATAGTTTTGTCTTGAGTATTCTTGGATTGTTGTTCCTGCCTGATTCCTTCTCAAAGCAATAATAAATTAAAATGAATTGAGTTATTTTAGCTGATTGAGAGTACAGTTCTCTGCCTAGATAGGTAATATATACCAAGACTAAAGACTTAAATGAGAGTTTCACAGGTCTTTAAATGCCCAATTCCCACTGAATCCTAAAGGAATTTGGACATGAAACTCCTTTAAATTCCTTTGAAAATTACAGCATGTTGCATTTGTTTTTGCAGAAATAGATTACTACTAATAGATTACTACTTTTATATGCATTTCTACAGCCTTTAGCTGTAGAAGCAGGTGAACATATATGGTGAATATACAGACCCTCAGAATTATATTTCCTTGTGCTGTTATATGTTGTTGTTTTCTACTTATGATCCATACTCAGGCATCTTAAGCAATTGGCCCAATTAAAGACCTGAATGTTAAGTGACTAAGAAAAGGGCAACTCTAGGTGTTGGTATGCCCAAAGAGTTGCTCTGGGAGGCCAACTTTATGACAATTGTAAAACTTTAAATGTTCAGTGAAAATAATTTTATATGTATAGTTTTGTATAAGGAATGTGTGTGGTAAGAGCATGTGCTTTAGCAAATACAGATGGAAATAATAAGAGAAGTTTAATTTCACTGTTATTTTTAAAGCTGGATGCTTATACCAGCAGCAGTATCCAGAGGCAAACTGTAAATATCTCCTTCTCTGTTTTCTCATTTCTGTTGACCACATTTTGGCTATGCAAGTTGAAGCTGGTTTTGTTGGTGATACAGTGGATAGAAATCCATAAAGAGATGAGGCTGAGCTCACCACACCTCTCAGAGCATGTGAAAGCCTCATAATGTAGTCACAGACTTTACCTCCTTCCAAAAACTTAACAGTCTGAATAGACAATAAAGATAAAAGGTTGTTCAAAAGGAATATATCTTTGTGATCTGCATGCACAATTAAAACGTGGAGATTGTAGATCTATGGTCATGCAGGGAGCTTGAGCAGGCTGTGAACTTCTGGTTCCTAGTCCAGTGATATACTCTTCCTTTGATTACAGAATCTTGGTGAACAGGTGAGGAATTCATCCCCTGTAACTGAATTATTTTTTTAAACTTTTGAGAGATTTTTCTTCTTGCTGCCTATGTAAGTGGGGTGCAGACAAGCCAAGTTTACCTTCCAGCATATGTTTAATCCTCCCACCTCCATATACACATGCATTTGTTAGGAAGATATAAGTGTCTTATTATCTAGTTATCTGGCATATATTGCTGACTATAAAACACAGATGAAAAGAGAGCAGTAAAACTGTCTGACTGTTGTACTGCAGTGTGTTGACTGGTTAAGTTTCATAGCGGGGAGCTGAAGATGCTCAGCTCTGCAGTCTATGAATAAAAACTAAACTTTTTGCAGGCAGTGCATCTAATTTCCTACATCAAGTCTTCTTGCATGAATCAGATTGTTCATATTGTATTTAATTCTCAAGGATGAGAGGCAAGGACTTTTGCCTATGTTGGATGAAATACAAAAGCAGCCCATTGCTCCAGTTTTACGCTAGTATAACTTAATTGAAACATTTGTGTCTGCAGAGGAGTAATCTCTGGCACTACTCCTAGAGCGAAAATGGCTTTGCACCACTCTGCTGCAGAGGTATTTGTAATTTATACAACCTATGCCCATGAGGCTCTCATGGGTTTTGTTGATACTACTAATAAGGGCAGATGAGAAGTTACTATTGTAACTTCTTATTGTAAATGTTTTTCATTTGTGCAAATATTTCAGGAAAATGGAAACATTCACTTCCATCAAAACTATTACATTTTTTTTTCTTTTTGAGTGTTGGGGAGTGAAAAGGGAATTACTCAAAACTGAAATCCTGAAACTTTCAATCACAAGCAAATTTGAGGATCTTTTATTGTTGAGTAATAAAAAAGATCAAATTTTCAAGATTTGGAGTTATGACAAGTTCCCAGGCTTTTGCCTTGTGTTACTAAATCTGGATAGCTATAATATTATATGACAATCATCTCCTCCTATGTTTACTAAGACTAAAATATGGTTACCCCCATAGTGTGGGAGAAGCAGCTCAGCCTGGGAGTAGTCTTCTCTACTGAGAACGGTCTGTTCCACCGTTAGTAGCAAGAGCAAATGCATGCTTCTGTGAGTCCTGTGTAGGTACTGAGCAACATCTGCTGCTTTTGGGCTTTCCATATTTCTCACAGCGGAAGGCAAGGCTTAGTTAGAGCAGAATCTATCATAGTCATTCTTTAAAAGTTTGTAATATCTTCATGATATGCTCTTAGCCCTTCTTTGAGATTAGTGATAAAAACTTAAATGATGGGTTAAATTTAGCTGTTCAGGACATTTTGTTTTATCTTCTAAGCATTTGCAAAATGTTTATATGAATAGATCTTTACTGATTTTTTTTCAGTTGGCTTAATCTTCATAATCATATTTTTCCAGTTTGTTAAATGTGCATTCATTAACTGATTTTGCAGTCTTACATTCTGTCTAATCCTATTCCCAGTCTATTTTCCCTCTATACTTAATTGATGCCAATCAATTTGGTGCCTATGTCTTTCCAGAGATCTGAATCCTAAGCATTTTCAGTTTTAGTATTTTTAGCATTTTCAGTGTCATCTTGGACCTTTTAAGCCGTCAGGTTAGTAACAACTTGCCTGTCCTTGAATAATGCTTTTTTTTTCTGGTATACAGGTATCAAAATTACAAAATGGATGTGAATAGTAATTGCCCAGAAGACAAGAGATTGTAGCAGATGGTTCTGAAGTATGTAATTCACAAAACCATCAAACCAGGAGCTTTTGTGCCAGTTTATGAGTAGCCACACTGCATCAGTTTGTGCCTTATAAATCCAGCCAAGATCATCTCTTTCAGTTCTGTACTTTGATCTAGAATTCCTAGAAATTTTCAGTTGGTAAAGGGATTCTTTGCCCTGAGGACACAGTAACACAGTATCTTTTTTAAATCTTAGGGTTGGCACATTTAGTCTGATGGAGTAAATCATAATGAAACACATCTCTGTTGAGCCAAAATAATGCTGGGATCTGAAGTTCTCATGGGACTGTTGTTTAAGAACTAAATCCCATATATAATTTGTTTAGTGCCTTTATAATAAATTTTTATTATTGGGATTAGAGGGGATGCCAGCAGCAGAATCAAACTGATTTCCACATTCCCAAGGTAGAGGCTGTGAGGTTTTGAGGCTGCGTGCGCTGGCCTTGTTTCATTGTGAAGAAGAGCTTTCAACTAAAATATGAAAAGTGCCCATAGCCCTGCTGCGTTAGGAAATTTAGAGCAAGTTGGCACATCTCAAAGACTGTCTGGTGAACAGCCACAGTATCTGGAGGATGTTCTGATTCAGCACGTTTACTGAACAGCCTCCACAAGCTGAGTTGCTGTGGCTCTAAATGAGAAATTAAAATCTCCTTTCTCTGATGAATCCTTCCACGTGGAGAGATGTGCATACCTCATCTACCTACAGATACAGTTTGCCTTTTCAGGATCAGCAGGAGAGAATCAAGCCCCTTATGTTTAACACAAGATAACATGTTAACACTGTTATCCTCTATGTGTTACTTCACCGCATGCTGTGACATTAATGAGAGCATATTGCACCTTTCAGTGGCACTTGTGATATGGTATTAGTAGTGGCTTACATACAGTAACCGTGTTGAGATAGATAATACAGCGTGTATGTATTTTTAACTGTATCACTGGGAAATGTTTGCTTTATGTTAATAGGCTAAAAAGGCCTGTAATATCATGAGAAAAACAAAGATCTAAGCCCAGTCCATAAATGCAGACCAAAAATCATTCTTATCAGAATTAACCAAGCCCTTGTGCTTAGTGTAATCTTGCACAAGTGAGTTACTCCTCCTGAAACGTGCATACAGTATCCTTGCTCTTGAAGGCAATGGCTTAGAGATTGGGTCTTCCATGCTTCAGATTTCTGTAACATTTTCTCCTTCAAGCTGTTGCTTGCCTAATTACATTGCCAGCACTCAACAGCCCATCCTCTCTCCAGATTTGTACAGATACAGCATCTAGCAGACTGATGGGGCTCTGCAATATGTGGCAATATAAATAAAAATAAAGCTTATAAATGGTATCTCATGATCAGTTAAGACAATGATTTGTTATCATAAAGAATACACTTTAAAAAAGTTGATTAAAGAACTTTGTACAAGCGCTAAGATATACTTTTGCCTTTCAAGTACGAAAAAAAGATTTCAAGCTACTTTTTATGATTTTAGGAAAAGATTCCTGATTTGTTTATAATACCCACTGCATGTTCAAAATGAAAGCAGCTTAATTAATTCCTTTTGTTTTTTTACTTCAATAGTGACTACATGCAACTTGTGTTTCATCTTTCTTTTTCCTTTGAGTATGTACATGAAGATAGCAAAGAGGAAATTGTCACAAGACCACAGTATCTGGTTCCATTAAATCAAAGTTAGGGACATGTGTAGCGCTCTCTAAGGCTCAGATGCTCCTTCTGTTTTATACGTTCAGGTGGTTAGTAAGCAGAGCAGTGCTCTTGTTTCCACTAATCTGAGGAGAGTAGAAGGAGGGCAAGCTGGGTTGTTCCAGTAACTAATACGATCTTTAGATCTAGTAACATCTGAAGTTTGGGTTAAGACCAGTAAGTCTGGAGATCAGCTCTTCAGTAAGCTTATCAGATGCTGGTGAAGACTTTGCTGAAGAAAGAAAAGCCATTCTGTCAGCCTGCAGCCCTGGAAACAGCGGCTCCTGCAGCCCAGCAGAGCCAGCAGAGAGCAAGTGCCTTTGTAGGCACAGCACAGTCAAAGAGAGAAGATAGTGTGTCTTTGGGGAGCCTCCTCAAGGTGCAAATGTGTGGGATGGGTGAGGAGGAGGAAAAGGAGGAGTTATTTCTTCTAGTAATGCGACCCAGTATGTGAAACAGGAGGCAAGCAAGCGAGTTCAGTGCCCTCCCCCACTCCGCCCCCCTTTTTGCTGCTGCTGAGCTCACGGAAAGGACGCATTGCAGATTTTACTTAGGCTGGCCAAAACCGTTCAGCTGTATCTAGGGCTTGCCTTGAGGGGCAGACTCACTATCCAGATAATCTGACCTAAATTGTTCCTTCAGGGGGCTTGTCATCCCAAGAGCAGCCTGCACTGGAAAGAGAAATGCTGGGAACAATAGGAAGGGGAAAAGGTTGAAGGAGGGGTTAATTCTGGATTTACAATTCCCTGGAGGAAGACTGCAGTAGTTTGCTGATGCCATGTGCTCCTTCAGCGCCTCCTGCTGGGAATTTATCCTGATGGAGCAGCAGTTTAGGGGGAGATGGGAGGGGAGAAAGGGAGCTGAAACTTTTAATACTAGCTTGTCAGGGAAGGAGATGGAGCCTGTCTGCATGAGGTGGAATACAGAGTTTAGGATGGATGTGGCAGGGATAGCAGCAGAGGCAGTTGCAGCCCAAGGAGAAAACTTAGGAGAGGTTTCTCTGTGCATCTTAGGGCTGGATGGGACATTATAATGGAGAATTTGACCTTCTGCACATGGAACAGGAGAGGGAACCTGCATTGCATCAGCTCTTGGCAGTGTTCTCTGCCTGTCACCACAGGAGTGCGATGGTGGGACCTTGCTCGGCCTTCCCTGTAGTAGGGACTGATAGAGGCTTGCTGTAAGCAGAGAGGGGAAGGAAGAGGGAGAAGGGATTGTCAGAGTGGCTGCTGTCAAGTGGAGCTCAGAGAAAGCAACAGCCTGCTTCTTCCTCCCTCCCTGCGGGAAGCTGCCGTTTTTGCAGCAGGTCCAGTTGCTGGCAAAAGTTCAACACTGCACCAACTTTTTCAAAGAGAGAAGGGAGGGTGAGAGGAGGAGAGTCCTGCATAGAGGAGGAGCTAGCGTGTCCCAGGCTTGCTTTGGCCAGCAGCCCAACTGCTGCAAGCAAGAAAAGAATCAAAAAGAGCAAGCCTCCCCTTTCCCATTCGCCAGCAATACCTGCTTTGCTCCAGCTTTCATGTAGTTAACAGAGGATTTTGGTGGCTCCCAGACCTCATCCCAAGAGCTACTGTTTGTGGTTTATACTACATGAAACTCTCCTAAAAGTAGCCAGAAGTGATGCAACAGAATGGGGTAATTGGACAAGCTGTCAGATCAGAAGAATTTTCTCCCAGGAATGTTGTTTTTTTCTCAGCCTTCTGAGAATAGGAAGGGACCATGTGAGATTGGGGAAAAAATAAAAAGAAAAACATCCCTTTATGACAAACATGCCCCAGAGGAAGATGTTAAATGAGAAATAGAAAGAGAGAATGTCAACAGGCAGGAAATTAAGCCAAACCTATGGGGAAATGAGGAAATGGCTGAGAAGGAAGCAAGAATGGGCTTTATATCAGTCCTAGGTTTCTTCTCCCTTGCTTCTTTACAGCTTTTGCCAAGCATTGCTTACAAGGCAGTGCTCATGGGGACTGTGATTTCTCCCTGCCCTGGGCAGATGGTACAAACTGAGCCCACTTATGCAGTGGGGTTGAGAAGAGCCTAATTTGATTCACATGAGCAGATTGAGTTCTCTGCTTGTGCCTGACCTTGTACGCTGTGCAACTCTTAGGCAACTGATTTCTTTCTGAGATGTACCTTCATACATACCTCCTTTAGAGAGAACCGTTTCAGTCATGGACCTGCACAAGCAATATTGTTTGGCCACTTTGTTCTTTTCTATCCTGTGAACATTACTATAGTTAGCTCTGTGAGGAATAGCTGAGGAATAGGAATAGCTGTGGGAGAGTATGACCACATGCAGAAATGAGGGTGTCAGTTGCTCTGCTGCTCCCAGAGAGTAGGAGGTGAATATGTCAGAGAGAGTTAATAGCTTTTCTGCAGCTCTGAGGAGTGCAGTGGTATCTCTGGTCTGCAGTGGGGAGATAACAAGGAAGGGAAGTATGGTAGCTTTACTGGTGGTGTCCCTGGGGCCCGGCCATGGGGAGTGGGCTCTGTTGATGCTCTAGGAAGGCACTAGCTATGGAGGGAGCTGTGACTCCGGGGAGATTTCGGGCAGCAGGAGAGCAGCCCTCTGTGGGAGGGGGCCTGGCAAGGCTGCAGTGTCCATCTGGCAGCTCTTACCGGTGGGGAAGGGCAGGCCTTGTGCTTAAAGCCAGAGAAGGGCGGTGGCTGCCGACATGCTCCCCTTTGCCGCAGAAGGATGCTGAGTCACTTCTGCAGCCTTACTCCTCCTTTTGAAGTTCCCAGTCTTGCCTAGTCTCCTGCAGTGAGACTGATGAAGGCAGCTTAGGCTCTTCTTTCCTTCTAACCTGGCTTTTTTTTTTTTTTTTTTTTTCCCTTCTCTCCTGTCTGTCTCTCTTCCCCCCCCCCCCCCCCTTCTGGATCCCGGTCAAAAGAAGCTATTGCTTTAAAATAAAAAAAATTATTGCTGTAGCTGCTATAAGATGATGCTGAATCCATTCCTCCTTTGGTAATGGATCTTCCTGTTAATCTAGAGAGCAGCAATAACATTTGATGAATACAGTGTATACTACAGCAATTTTCTTCTTTAAAGGAGCCCTCTTGGGCATTGAATCAGCAATGATTATCTATCGGGCTGGCATTTCTTGGAAGAAGGGCTGGGGTGCAGGAGACATGATTTTTATTGTGTTTTGCAGGAATAAGCAACAATAAAACACTCTGTACTGCTACTTTGCACTGACTGCTGTACAAGCTATTCCTTTAACCTCTTCTTCCTCGGGGATTACTGCAGAACATCTCAGTAAAACTCTTCAAAGTGCACAGCATGCAGTTTTGGGGAGGATGCTCTGCAGGAAGGTGAAACAGGAATCTCTGTGCAGGACTATGCTTGTTTCATAGAGGCAGGAGCTTGATATGAAATGGGTGCTGACTGAACACTGAGAAGAGACACAAGAAAAAATTCCATCAGCATTTCACTGTTTGTTCTTTCCAAACGTTAGGGGAAGTTAACATATACAATACCAGATATGAATTTATTAAATTAAAGGTCCTGGTCTCCTGAAAACTTAAGTACTTGTTTAAGCAAGCTTTCTTGTAAATGGATGGTGATTCTTGCTTTATGCCTCATAATTTATACCGAACTCTCCTGTAATCTTACCTCCTTCATATTATTACCAAGAGATCTTAGCACTGCTTATTCTTTTAAGATTAACTGATACTTCCCATTTTAAAATCCTGCCTTCATTTTTTCACAACTTCTTCTAAAAGTAATATTAAAAAAAACTTTAATTTTTGCTTTAGAAGCTATTTTGCCCTCCCATATTTTAAAGCAAGTCCTTGAAATTTAATAATGGTGGGTGTTATTTATGATATCTGTTTTGTGTCTGTGTGTTAGGATGAAGTCATTTAATTATGTAAGTACACTGTTTTTTTCCAGAATTCTTAGAGACTTACACAGGTTATTCAGGTACATATGTTAATAAGCTTAAATTTTTTATCCTGTCACTGTAATGTTTAGCCCTCTATACTGTATATAGTATGCAATCCAAATTCTGTGTGGAATATCATTAGTTTTTATAGTTTTTTTTCCTGTGGTGATCACACTGTTATTAATTCTAAAATGCTGTAAAATGGTGAAATGCATGCAAGAATTAACATTTTATTATTTAATGAATCATTAAAAACAGTTCTCTTTCCTTTAAGTTTTCTGACAAAGCAAGACCAGCTGTGGCCAGTTCCACAATAAATGAGTCTCATTGGCCCTCGGTGGTTTGAAATCTAACTGTAGCCTTAAAAATAGCTATGAGCCCAGCAGGATTCCTTAGCTACACACAAAGAACCCTTGATTGTTAGTCCCTACTGCTTCTAACTCTAGCATTAATTTTAGCCCAGTGACCTGTAATAGCCACAAATGTAAACTTAGGCAGTTGGCCTTGGTGCGGTTCTTCTTTAAATTTCATATAGTTCTAATCCTAACTTTTCTGGGAGATGACTTTGCTGGGGGGAAATTTGCTAGGATGAGTACTTAAAAACTTGGTTCTGAGCTCTGAAAACCTGGCTTCTCATGAGCTGCTGGTTAGATGCAGGAAAAACAGTTGCCTTTTTTTCAGCCTGTATTTCAGAATCTGCTCACATACCTGTTGTATAACAAGTTGTTTCCTTTTTCAAGTCTATTTTTAGCTCAGCTGTTCCTAGCTGTACATCTTCAGGAGTATGCAGATGTTATATAATGAATCAGTCATTTTAGTTGTAGAAGGAGGATTAGAGCGAAAGCTTGGAACTGGGGAATCATTTTTGTCAAGTTCTGCAATTTTTATGAAGTTATTTATGTGGATGGAAGTATCTGTCTGTCTGCCTGTAATATCAGTTCTTCAACTTTTCATTTGAATAGCTTTAAGAAGATTACTCAAGTGAATAAGGAGTATGTGCAGGAGGAAGACTGCAGTCTTCCCTTCTCTATGTTTCTCTGTCTTCCTCCCACACTTATCACTGAAGTCTCTGAGCATCGTAAACTGCTTTAGAACATGTAAGCCTATCCTGTTGAAGTAATTTACTTAGAAGGTATAAAACTGGCTTGCCATCCCATGAATAATTGGAATAAATACCTACTATTTGAGCCCTTGCTGTAATCATTGGTGGAGATTGAGATTTGCAAGGTTTGTCCATGTTGTATGATAAAATTGCCGACATATACAGACCAACCTGCCCTGTGAACTAGGGGCTTACACATTGGCACTGTCAGAATCCCTGAAAATGCCCAGTGCACTTGTATGGCAAAACAAGCAGATGTGAACGGAGGCTGAGTGGGATGTAGAGCAGGTCATATTTATGCTATCCTTTATCAGCTTTTCATTATGTGACTCTTCAATTTCAACAACAAAAAGTATCTTCATTTGTATTTTCCATGCCATATAAATCCATTTTTATGTTCAGGAAGTAAAGAGAATATAAAATTTACAGGAGGTACGGCTCACTCCAACCCCAGCTCTTTATCAAGATTATGCTGCCTAGCTTGACATAATAAACTGTTTAGCACAGAGAGCACTAGAGCTAAATGACATTTAACCCATATCTGGATTTATTCTGGTTTACTTTACCCTATGAAACATTTCTCTTCCTATTTCCATCACTGCAACCCACCCACCAGAGACCCACTCTCTAGTAATTGTGTTTGAAAATGATTCACTGCATGTGTTTGGATCTGACAGGCTTAATTGCAATGCTCCATCTGTATGAGATCATTTGAAAAAGAAACTGAGAAGAGTCAGAGAAGTGCCAGGATTTAAATTGGATCCCAATGTTTTGTGTATGGTACAGGTTATCAGTTGTGGAATTTATAAATGGATGTCAGGAGGCACATGGTGATTGAATGCAATTGTTTTATTGGAAAGGAAGCATAAACTAACAATACAAAGTTAGGAGTCTGTCCATCAGCATGATAGACACCGTTCATTTGTTAACATCTTTGGCTGTCTATACATTATGGATATGTCATTGTCTATTATTGCCTCATACCTTGCTTATGACCAAAGTTTGAATTAAATCTGTGAGTTTCAGGGCCAAAGACGTCAAAATAAGTAGTTCAGCCTAACGAACTAAGCTCCAGGTAGGTGTTACCTAAGATTTATTCCCCATTCCCTCCACCTAATCTCTTCAGCAAATCCAGGCATGAATAGTTGTTTTAGGAGTAGCTTTGGGGAAGCCTTCCAGATACTAGCACACTCCACCCCCTCACTCCACCTCCCACCCTGAGAAACAAGGCCTGCTGATAGACCTCATGATCCAGACATGGCAGGAGTCTGTTGCAGATACTTGTACATTAATTTCCCAAGAAGTTGGGCTTAAGTTGGAGGCTCTAGCTATGTCTTTATGCATTTTAAGGGAGAGAGAGATGTAGAGTTGAAAGAGCATGAAGATCTTCTTCCTTTGTCACACTGGACACTCATTTCTGCTAGATCAAAGCAAAGGAGGAGGATTGATAGAGCATACCTAGAGCAAGGCCATTTAGGAGATCTTGCCAGACAAGCCTGCATGGCTCAGTGAACTTGATGCAAAGGGGAAGAGTTAAAAAGGTGTGTGATAAGTGATTAATTTGAGTACCAGTTACTGTTACAAACTATAAAAATGATTACTCCTGTTAAAACCAATAAATAATAGGCCTGTCATAGCAATAAGTAAATAACAAAGAGAAAGACTGAGCAGGCTTGTATTTGTTTTGGCCAGGATGTCTTCTGATACTCCAAATGTTGCCTGTTGGGATGAAATCATTCCAACCACAGTGTTTTTCAAGATCTAGCACTTATAAGTCACATTGCTGGAATAATACTGCATATAAGATGATAAGTAAGTGCTGTAGCTTTAGTGCTTTTCTTGGTAACATACTGTGAATTATTTATGCCATCTCTTTATCATCCTGGAGGCTTTGATGAAGGAAGAAAAATGCTTGAGTATGCAACTTCATTTATAGACCACAGTAAAATGGTGTATGAAACAGATGCATCAGCAGGTAGTAGAGTTAGTTATAAGCCACTGTAGGCTGCCTGCCTACATGGGTGTCATATATTAGCTGGAATTGTAGTAAGAAGGAATTTGCTGAAGCCCATCACAGTGGATCTGTTATTAGCTGAGGGTAAAAGCTGTTTTTTTCTCTCTCTCATATCTCTATAAATCTTGTATTATATTGACAGAACAGCTTGGAAAAAAATGTCCTGCAAGTCCCAGTTAAAAGAGATATTTAAGCACAAGCCTAACTTTAAAACATACAAAGCTCTTAATAAGCTCTCTCTCTCTCTCTCTCTCTTTTTTTTTTTTTTTTTTTTTAACCTGAGAGTGAACTAGCTGGCTCTCATTTCTGTTATATCTGAAGTTCACACCATTACACCTGTTTAACACTTGAATTCTCTGGACATTCCAAGAGAATTAGTCACCTAACATGCTTGCATATCCCCGTGAGCCTCACAAAACATCATTTAGCATCTTTATAGTCCTAACAGTCTTTGTAGTCATGGCTCTAAGTGATTTTTCCAGAATGTCCATTGGAGATCAGGAAACTCAATTCATTTATCTGAGGTTTTGTGTCAGCACTGTTACCCCAAGAATACCCTCTTCTTGTGATATATAAATACCGGTTATAATAATAATAATAAAAAAAGCTGAATAGGTGGATATCTACATTCATCACATATGCAAGGTAAGTGCATTTGACTGTTATGAAAAATGGTGATACTGTAAAAGACAGGTGTCTTCACAACCATGATCCCAAATTCTGCATGCCTTTGCTTGTGCACCTTCTACTGCTGGCTAAAATGTTACTCCGTAATTAAGTAGATTACTGAGGAGCATGTAGATTCTATTGCCTGTGCAGCTTCAGTAACATTTTAAATTCAATTTGTTAAGGAATATCGACAACATCTCTATTAAATCATCTTATGAAAGTGGTGGAATAAGAGGAACCATTAGCAAATGCCATATGCTAACCTCACTCAAGTCCACACTATAATGTAAGTTACGAACAAAGGCATATTCCCAGATGTCGTTCTCTCTCACGGAAGAGACTTATTAAGTCATCACATCTAGTGTTCAATAGACCTTATAAGGGATGAGGGTTGTGTGAAGGAGAGAGGACACAGACAGATGCAAAGCTGTGTGCATGCCTGACTACAGCATGAGCAATAGTTGAAAAGAGAGGATCATGCAGAGTTTGATGCTGTGAATTTATTCAAAGTTTAATGAGCCAAATCTGCAGCCTTTGCATCCAGCAAGAATTTTGCCTTGTTTGGAAAGCCAGCAGAGTAAAGCCCCAAAATAGACACTGGATAATATCCTTTGTACACAACTGCTGTCAAAGTAACTGTCTTTGCTGCAGTTCTTTCTAAGAGATGCTAAGCGACAAGTAGCAACAATTCTAGATATACTCATCTACACGTATTAATGTATAGAAATGTAAGCTTGGCTTACTACATTTTATCCTCTGTTCTTAAAATGACTGCTCTGTGGTTACAGCTTGAGAAATACCCCTCAGATATACTGACTTTCAGTTCTCTTCTCCCATGTAGTGGCTTAATTACTAGTCTACCTTTCTGCCCAGAGAGCAAAATATAGTCAGAGGGTCCCGAGGCTGCTCTAATTATTCCTTATCGTCCAAAAGCTAGGAATAAAACCAGAAATCTTGACCAGCAGGCCCTTATTCTAACTACTTGATTATACTGTTTGCTTACAAAAGCTTTTTATTGCAGAGTTCCAGACTAGTTTAAACTACTTTTTTTCAGACTACCTTTTCTTGCTTTTATTTTAAGGGGTGTTCAGTATTTTACATTATGATGCAGTGGCTTAGGACAGGATTCCAGTGCTCCTTCACAATAGAAATAATAAATAACATTAAGAAAGAAGCTATCTACAAGATAATTACTCTCAGTCTTCAAAGTAACTTGAAGTCATAGTTAAGCTTAAATTTCATTCTAGATAATCATGAAGGCCAATTTGATTAGTAGTGTTTGTGCATGGAAGCCTTCTTTGATATTAGATTATTGCTACATTTTTTCCCTACTGGTCTCAGCCAGTGTTCATTGATTAAGTGTGCTGCTCCAGGCATAAATAAATAAATAAATAAAATCACATCCTGCAGTCCTGCAGCTAATCAATGGGCTGGTTTTTAAAAGCCTGTAGATCATATTACAAGGGCAACTGCTATTGTGGGTTCAGCAGATGTGGCTGAAGGCTGTGATTTTGCATGCAAATGTGATTTAAAAATAAACAGTGCCTCCCTGCATCTTAGCTTTCTGGTTTTAAAAATGGCCTGTTCACTCAATCTTTCACTAGAATGCATCTGTTCAAACATTGCTTTACTGGAAGAGTCTGGAGCGACTAGAAGTTTGTTTTAGCACTTCATACTATTCTACTCTTTGCACAAGGTAAAAAGAATTCCACATCAGAAAAGCCTGCTTTAGCCAATCTTTGATCAATGTCATTGGACACAGTGACCTAATATACACTGGCAAAGCAATTAACTCATTATTTTGCCTGATACCTCTCCTGAAAGTACTAGCTGCAAGCAATATTGACTCTCTGCAGTTTTAATGAAGATGAGCAATTTGATGGTTTGTCTTACCTGCCATAATAATCTTTCCTTTCATTATGTGTACAAAACATACATTTTTGTGACACACAGTCATACATACTTACATAGAGACTTACCTATTATTTGACATTCTTGTATTCTTAAAGGCTCTTCCAGTGTTAAAATGAAACCCTACTGAAACACTGAAAATGAGATAAGGACATTTGAGAAAGGTTTGTAGGAGGTACTATACAGGCACAGATTTCCAGAGTTAACAGTTTAGATTGACAGGGAAAAACAAATAGCAGAAGAGGTTTTGCCCAATGGCACACTGCAGTAAGGAAGCCCAATCAGAGGGTAGGTGTTAAGTTCAGTTATCTGTTGGCATATGCTACTCTCCTCATTACAATCCTACAAAATAAGGTAGTATCCATATAAGAAAGCAGATTCCAAGGTTGACTCTTAACTCACGTATAGTAGTTTATCTGTATAAGCAATCTGTCCTAGTACATTACTAGATCCTAAATTAACTCAAGAAAGTGAGACCCTTTTTTATTGTTTTCTAAGGACCTTTAATTAGGTCTTCACACAAGCTGCCTCAGACCAGTTAGAGTTATTGGGGGCTTTATCAACAGTTCCTATTAAAAAATCAAGGTATTTATGCTCCTGTCTTCTTATTAAGTCAGCAGATGATTTGCTGTGGAACAGGGACATCTCTATCCCTCCTTCTCAACCTGCCCCACTGTTCCCCTGTTGAAGGATCATAAACACTTGGGAAATTTTGGGCTGTCATGCCAATGCTTTTAAGTCTAAAATAGCAGTGTGTAGGACCACGGACATTAAACATACCTTCTGTTCCAAATA
Source organism: Rhea pennata (assembly GCF_028389875.1). Taxonomy (NCBI): domain Eukaryota; kingdom Metazoa; phylum Chordata; class Aves; order Rheiformes; family Rheidae; genus Rhea; species Rhea pennata. Next base: position 3,001,329 of record NC_084690.1, on the reverse strand, counting down.
CTTGTCTGTTCAATACAGTGTTTCAGTGCTCGCTGATGCTCAGCTCTGCATACCTGAGAGTCCGTCCTTGCTCTCTTTTCTACACATATTTCCTATATTTTTCTCTTTCATGTTTAAGAATTGTATTCCTTTGAAATGCAAAACAGTGTAGAAACTGTTGTGTAGGGAGAGCTTTAAGTTGGAGTCTGTAGCTGTGATGAGTCTTATAATAACAGGTTAACAAACATAAAAGGAAAAACTTTTGAGGAAGAAAGGCCTGTCTCTTTCTTGTCAGGCTCTTAACATACTCAATCTCAGATACAAGTGCTTTGAAGCATTTTGTTCTAGTAGACACTAGATTTCAACCCTAGTCTCTCAGAGATCCCATTATTGTTAAAGGAAAGGGATATCTTATGGTGGACCACAGGGCTGTTGTAAATATTGTTATAAAATGTTAGTGAAAAATCAAGAATCATCCTATAGGATTTAAATTTTTAGTACTAAGTTACCATGGCCAGATCCTGCTTACTTTTCTCTCACTTTAGTCAAAGATGTTTTGTAAGGATAGGTTCAAGAGGGATTTGGCCCTATATCTTTTATGAGATCATTTTTATTTAACCAAGCTGTGGCATATCTGCAGAACTGCCAGTGTCTTTGAGTTGTCTAGCAATCAGCAGTGACAGCAAAACATGATGCTGTTGTGCATTGGCAGATAACATCAAACAAATTGACCTTACATGTCAAGCATGTCACTAAACCAAGCAACTCTATTCTTCCAAAAATAAACATGCTCTCTTTCATATGCTCTGTCATGCTCTCTCCCCTCCCCCCTCCCCCCCCTTTTTGTTCTTTTCAGTAAGTAGAACCAATGGCATGTAATTTAGACATTTCACTTTTGGTTTAGAAAGGTTTCATGTACCAAGCTATGAATCTTTCAGTTCTGAGTGTTTTTTCTGAGGACTGGAAGCCAGTGGCTGCTGCGTATTTTCCAGGCTGAGACCAATTTTAGCATTCAGCAACTTCACCTAACCTTGGGGTATCTTAGTTATTCTCATCTGTACACAAGCAACTTGATCAAGGAATAGGGTCTTTTAAAAGCAGAATCCTGTATCTGTAGATGCCCTTTATTCCTCTCAAAAAAAAATTCTGTAAATAGGGTGATTTATTTTGTGTAATGCAGATTCACTCTTTCTTTACCATATTTTCTCTATTTTATGATACTTGTCCAATATGCTATACTCTTTTTGTACCAATCACCTCAGCACATTAGTTGAATTCTTCCTGAAAAGTTCCCATTTCAAATTGAAATACATTGGATCATGCAAAGGTTAAAATGTATGTAAGAGCCTATGTATCTGCGACTGAAGGGGTTCAATATTGTAAGGCAGCTACAATACATTATTCAGGAAATCCTAGGCAAGCAGTGTACCTAGTGATTAGGATCAGAAGTTTCTGCACTCTGATACAGTCTTTGTGCTTCTTGCTAGCATGATTTTACATCATTAAGCACCAGAGTGCCTTAAATGAGTTAGTACCTTAGCTTCACTGGCCTTGAAGGAGCACCAGTGCATCATCTTACTTTGACAGTGCAGCTAATCATATCCAGAAGATTTAACAGACATGCACCCATAAATTCTGGCATTTGAGCTTCAGATAAAGATTGAAGGTGAAAAACTGGAAATTTTCATTCCTCTAGCAATGAGGAAATTTGAAAGCCAAATAGATCCTGCAACTTACAAAGTATATCCTTGGCATATGGGTAGAAATCTGGAAGTCACAAGGTATACAGAAGTTGTTTTAACTCAGTTGTTCAATAGTTCCTGCCCTAATCACTTGTTTGCATTCCCAAAGCTTATTGAAGAAACCAGGAATATTGATCTCTAGGCTTCATTTCTCCAAGCATTAGATGTGTGATCAGATAGACACCTTCAGATTCACCTTGAGGGCTGAGTGACCAGAATTTCCAGTGATCAACCCCCAGAATTCTTGTACTGGCTACCCAAAGGAAATTAGCTTTTCAAGTATCCAGTCAACAATTAAAGTGGAACAAAATGAGAGTCTCAAACAAAGTATCTTTAGCCAGCAGAGGTTAAAGACACTATATTTATAGTGTGAAAGGTAGGAAGAAAGCATTTTCTAGTCCAGTTTACTTTGTTCTGTCCAGAGAGGAAGCGCCCGTAATAGAGAGTCTTTGGAGAATGAATAAAAGCAGAAGAAATAAATGTAACCTTATCACAATTCTTTGCTCTCTTCTTGTAAATCACTGAATGTAATAAAGTGTATCATCAGATGTGGTGAAGTAGGAAAGCTCTACTAAAATCCATTTTTTAACTGCTTGAAGATCTGAGACAAAACACTAGTTGTGCACGTTAAGTTTTGTATTGATCTGTGTTAAAAATCTCCATGCAAACATCTTTTAATTCTGAGTTAGTTTGGAACTGGATTTTTCTGCCTGAAAAATGGAAAGGATCTATACGTGCAAAAATAAACGTGGTACCAGGATTGCTAGTGCGCATGTCCTCAACCATAATCCAAGGAACCTTCTGCTATTTTACTTTTGCACCATTCTACTCTCCAGCCTATAACACAGTCCTACAACCAGAAGTCTCTGTTACTAGACAAGGCTTTGCTTTCACGGGCACAGTTATCAGGAAAAAGATCTCTAAATGTAGGTGTAAAAATTGTATAGCATCCTTATATAACACTTACTGGTTTGAATACCTCTCTCTCCCCCCCCCCCCCCCCACACATGCACACGCGCATCTTTATAATCACCACTGATTCCACTAGCTTGACTGAAATCGTTGCTACATTACTTCAGGGTAAAACAAGAATGTGACCCACCTGTTTAACAGAAACCACTGTACTTTATTTTCTTTCTGACAGCTGCAAGAAGGATTCTGTGCTTTCTAGCAATGAGACAGTGGATATCAGTCTTGAAGCTGCTAGAGATGAGCAAGAGAACTGAGAAACTACTGACAGATTTTAATTTCTTTTACTGGGAGATTTAGGCATTGATGAGAATATAAAAGAACATATGTTCCTCCATCAGGTAACTGTGTCTAGCTTATGTGTAAGGCTCAGTGTCACTCTTGTCTGCATTTTCACAGGTCATCTCTTTTTCTTCTTTTCTCTGTAACTGGATATTTCTTTGAAAAAAAATGTGTCACTCTGCTTCCCTCCACATGAACTGCATTTTAACTTGGTTTTTTTTGCTTTTTGTAGGCTCAGACAATTATTTGATAAGACTTAACACAGTTACTTCAGCTGAGCGGTGAGAGGAAGGCAGAAATCTAGGCACCGAAACAGAACAGCAAGACGTATGATTCTGCAGTGCATCCCTCTTGTCCGTACTGCATAGTCATTAATAAACTCTCCTAGGTTTCTCACAACGTGCTGTCAGGATCAAAATCTGGGCTGCCCTTCAGAGGGGAGTGAGGATACTGCAGGTTCAGCTCTTTCCAAATTCAAATAGGTCTAACCTCTGGGGCTGCTCTAATTTTTTGTCTACAACAGCTCCCTCACAAGCCAGCCACAGACAACCTAGAATAGCTGAACTGCAAAATATTTTGTACGGGTTTCCTTAAATCCTTGCACAGGAGTTTCAGTCAGTTGCAGGGAAGAACAGCAATCAGAGATGTGTGTATAGATTCATTTATTTGGCAAGCTGAGGGAGACAGAATTCTATCTTGGGCAGAAATTCAGGTCAGTTGTGAAATGAAAAGTCAAAGGCATTCCTTTAGAAAATGGTTCTCTGCTGTAGCTTCCTCAAACTTCCACTTTTCCTCCATTATTCTGACTGAAAGTGTTTACTGAAGTTGTCCTGAATTTACAAATCGTTGATTTTTCATCAAAACAGCATCTATCAATTTCAGTGAAGTTTGACCGAATCATGTAGGAGATTTCAGGCAGAACCTGTGCTCGGAGTTTACCAGATAACCCATATGGGTTAGGAAAAAATGCACGGTCATGCTTGTGTTGGATCTTTGCAATGAAGATCCAGGAATTAAGATTCTCAGGCAGGCATTTACAATCCCTGTTCTCTCTAACAAGCACTTCCTGTGCGAAAAGTGACACACCAAAATGTTCTTTTGGATGCATATAAATGCATATATATGCAAACTTTTTTTTGTTCTGAGGCAAGAGAATATATGCAGTGAATATGGACCATATGTGTATATCCCAACTGTTATAGCTTAAATACCTCACAACTTGATGTCTGCTTTTCTGAGGCATTTTGTTCTAAAAAGGGTTAAGCTTTGTGTTTGTCGACAGCATTGCAGCAAAGGGGATGAAGTAAGCTTGAAGGGCAGCAGTGATGTACTGCATCTTTAATAGGGTGTGTCCAATCCACTTGCTGCAGTCTCTGCTGCAGTGAGGTTTAAACTGGACTCCGACTGTCTGCCTTGTTAACCCTCCTGTTTAATAATAGTTGGAGATAGTGATCATATTCTGACATCCTGCTGGAACAGCTATTGATCCAAACCCAGCAATCAGCCCATGAAGGATGAGAAACTTTATATAGCACATCTTCCTAGCTTAGTTACCTGTTACTTTGCTTAGTCACAAAAAACTTTTTCAGTCATTCTGAGTTTAGTGAGTTAAAAGGTTTTACTGTGTAGAAAGAGAAGCTAGCCATAGATTTCAGCACTCTGTAGCATGCTATTCTGTTAGTAACTTCACATAGTCATCAGACATATTGTGCAGTAGTTGCTGAATGTTGCCAAGTCAGACAGGCACTTATAAAAAGAGATTATTAGACTGTTGAAGTTCCTTGGAATTTTTAACAAAGCCTTATACTTATTTTACATACAGTGCTAAAAGACACTGAATTTTTAAAGTACCAAGAAGCAGTTTCTACAGGATTGAAAGACATAAGTTCTTTGAAATTGAAATTTTGCAACCGTATCCTCTGCCTTCATAACTGCAGTGTTAGCAGTACTGTACTGAGGAGGTCCAAAGCCTCATACATAGTTACTGCTTGCTTGTTGCTTTAGGTATACAAAGCCTTCCATAGTCTCAGGGGTGCTTGTTCTCTTTATATATAAACATTTGTCTGTAACAGATACCAAATTTAAATCATGTGAATTTGTGAATTACAAAGTTGACAGTGTTCACAGTTATTTTTTAGATAAAAGGAAGACACCATACTACTTCTACAGACAGCTAGTTCTACAGACTAACTTTTAATTTGTTATTTCCCTAACATACTGTGCTGCTATGTGAAGTGTTCCAATGTCACCGTATGCAATTTCTGTTTCATGTTTAGATCCTGTCCTTTTTTAATTGAAGTTTTGATCATAATAGGCAGCCAAGACTTCATCTTTGTTCCACTGAACTGAAGCTAGTGGCAAATATCCCATTAACCTTAATCAAAAGGTAAAATTTAAACAAAACGAATCTATAATTCAGGCTATCAGTTCAGTAGCAACTTGTGAGTTCTTATGGACTCATGCTGCTAGCTCATTTGTATGCATGAAATCCTGGAGAATAGGTGGAGTCCAGCTAAAACTGATCAGACTTCTTGCTAATATTAGGGACAATTATAGTAGGTCTGATTGCAAGATTAGTCTCTGTAATTATAATGTGGCAAACATCATTTCTGCTCGTCTGTGAAGTGTCCATTGTACTTTTGGCACTGCAAATGAACAGTCGTTCAGTTTCCTCTGATGTCACAAGATTTCACAATTCCAGATCCTGTGGAGACTTCAGAGAAGCTTATAGAAAACTGTAATTGAGTAGCATTTCACATAGAATTATACAGCACATACATTTTCAAAGACAGTGCAGAGCCAGACTTCAAAGCTGACTGAGTGATGTTACCCGTAGTGTAGAGCAAGCCCTTTTAGATGGCACTGTTCATCAACTATACGAACAGTGAAATGCTGCTGATTCATTTGTATCTTTACTTTCCCTTATGCGAACTGTAGTGCCACCAAGTGCCAGTCTGTAGTAAGAAAGCAGCACTGCCTGGTTTATACAGACAACATCTAAATGATTTCGGGGGGAATGCAGCGATCTGCAGCAGGTGAAATCAGAGCAAAATATATTCTCTTAAACACAGAAATAGAGAGGCTGGAAGTTGAGATTAAAATATGGGTTCTTCCAAAGCCTTAAAACTCACTGTAATGGAACTATAAAAACAGATTTAGCCACATTCTCAGCTTAAATTTATTGACTGCAAAGAAAGTACGATTCAGGAATTAATATACCAGACATTAATGCTAATACATGGTTCTCAACAAAAAAGTACCGAATGCTTTGTTCCTGAGCACTTCCTTTTCTCAAAAACAAAAGATTCAGCGGATTTCTCAACAGAATTATGAGGAGTGGCCTGAAAGCAAACATGAGGGATCTGGGCTGCATGTTGTGTAGTGGGAAAAGAGGTGTGAACTGTCACTCATGAATAATGCCTCATCATTTTGAAAGAGAGATACCAGGTACGCGCCGGTAGAAACAACAAAGGAACAAAATCTTCGGTCCTTCTACTCACTCCAAATAACACATTAATAACTTTATTTTTAAAATGATTAAAATTTATTTTAAAAACACTAACTGTAGTTCATGGAACAGATTCAAAATGAATCAAGAGTCTGGCAGAGAGATTTCATATTAATTTGGATCTTACTCTGTTGATCTCTGAAATGCTAGTTCTGCTGGTGACAAATGAAGTAAAGAAAAGGAGAGATGATGTTAAGATGCAACTGTGGCAGCCTTAAAGCAGTGATGGATGGGACAATGCATCGTATGAATGCATTAATGTTATGTAATTTCAGAGATGCAAGCTTGCCAAAACTGACATAAATAGCTAGAACATTTTTAGGTGTAAACTCTTCTTGATTCTCAAGGGGATTGTATCTGCCAGGACTGACTGTGCTGCTATTTTTTTCTATACCACTCAAGGTGATCAAGATCTTAAAAACTGAAGGTCTGAGCTGCGTGTCTTCCTCCATGTTACGAGAGGGGAATAATGCCTGCATTTAGAGCTCAATTAATATAAACTCTTGCTGTTCTCTTCAGTAGAGCTTTGCTGGATTGTACCATCTCAGGCTGTATATTAATCAAAAGTCCAGTCTTTCAGAGTGCTTGATTGCCTGATTCCTTTTGAACTGAAGTATTTTATACTCAGTGATTACTATGATTACACTATACTACTACAACAATCCTGTTAATAAGACTGGAATACTTGAATGTGAAATTAAATCTATTAACTCCAGTGCGAGTAGGTGGTCTTGAGTCTTGTACAGAAGGAGATCACTCTCAGGATGGGGCTGCTAGCCCAATGAAGAGTTGTTCCCTTCAGTATATTTTCTATTCACTTCTTGCATATAGACCTAATTGACTTTTTCCTACGTGTACAAAAACTGGAAATATTGAAGTGGTAGATAAGGCCCTATGATTTTTACTTCTTTATCTTAAAGGATGCAGAGTTCCTTAGCCCTTGCAAGTTGAGGGTGTAGCTCACCAGGAGAGCTGTCTGTTCCTTACAGTGCTGAAACACTAGGCCTGGGAATGGCTTCGTCAAATTGCAGATGAAGTGTGCTTCTGCCTTCCTGCCCTAAAACAATACATTGAGCTGCTACCTGTGAAGCAGTCCTCCCATCTAGTACTCATTGAAACTAGAACTCACTGAAACTCACCGAGAGATTTGTATCACTGAACTGAAAAGAATTAGAATTAACTGATGAATGTATATCTTAAGACGTATGAAACATTCAAAGACCTGAGAGATGTCAGCATGGCATTGAAGGCAGCAGAATGGTGCTGATTTACAGCAGCTCAGATCCAGTATTCTCACTTTCTTTCTAAAACAGACTTCTAGCTTGCACATTATAGCTTGCACATGAGCACACGTAAAAAACGTACACATTTTTTCATAAGACAAAAGGCTTTATCCCTTTTATGCAGGTTTTTTTTTTCATTTGTTATGCAGTTTTAGCATGGCCCTAATTTATATCTCATTACTGAACTAACGTTCTAAGCTAACGGTTGTCATCTCTCTACCTCTGTTACTTCATATACTTACAAAAGAATGTGAATCTGATCTTGGAATGCTATAGTGCTTAATGCTGCACAATGAAAGTTGATACATGATGACACTCTCTGTCTTACTCAGATTATTCTTTAATGTCAGTAAAGCAATAATACAGTCAAGTTGTCCTGCCTTCCTTGTAGTGCAGTTTTGATGAACAAATTAATCAAGACTTTCTAGACTGCTGTGTTAGAGCTAAGCATTATTTGGGCTGAATATCTAGGGTGTCAGCAGTCTAGTGCTCTTGGATTTTGGTACTAAAATCCCTAATTAAAATCAAGAAGAACAGAAAGACAGAGGGAAGCTTTTTCTTTAGAGAATTACCAGTTGCCAGCAAGTAATTTTATTTTCTTTTGCTTGGTTGGTTGCTTTTGTTTTGCTACAGACAGTGCATACATTTCTAAATGCCTGGCAACAGTGATGTGACGTCAGTCTAGCACACTCCTGAGCAACAGAAATCGGAGTGCCTTGTCAGTGTGTTCTCCTGGGGAGAGCTAGCTGCCTCGTGCTAATGCAGGGATAGGCTGTATCTCAGACTTCCTGACTGCACAGGGAAGTAAAAACCTCTGAAAACAAGATGCTTGGCCTAGCTAGAGAGGGGGGTTATAAACACTGCTGGTGGTGGGTAGTTGGTACATCACTGAGGGTGGTTCTGAATGCAGCTCTTCTGCAGAAGCAGGAGGACCCCCTGGCAGAGCCACAATCTTCAGAAGAATAAAATACAGCTGATGAGCTATTTCCGTGCAAGATAATGGTTCCCAGTTCCTGCAGGCACTGTGGAGCAATCTACTATAGAGAGTTCAGCTCAGCCAATTGCCAGCATCTGTCTCGGTGACTTCTGAGTGTTCCGGGTTCCCACAGACAAGTATTCAGAATACAGAAGTTTTGCTAAAAAAACAGGTATATGACATTCAAAATAAAACAGGTGTAATGTGGCATGCTGAGAGAAACATGCAGAAGGTATTTGTTGCATTCTCTTAACATTTCTCTTGAACATAAATTTTAAAAACTGGGTGGCCAGTTGCCCACTTTTAAACTTTTGTACTACCATTTATGGCTTTGAAAAGAAGATTTCTTGAGTTGTAGTTTACTTAGAGATCTATACAGATCCTTGTATATCATGGGTGTGAAAATACCCCTTTTGTTTTCACACAGTGCAAATAGAGAAAACATCACTGAATGACAAGTTTCTCTCATATTGTGTCTCTTTGTTTTTGAGGAGCTAGTTTTTCATGTAGAAGACTGAATCTCTCCTGTGAATGGGAGATGAACTTTTTATTAGTGTTTGCTGCAGAAATATTTGAAGCATGCAAGGACTTTAATAGGAAATAACATTGCACAAAATTAAATGCTGGAAGCTAACCAGTCAGCCATGCAAAATGCTGTTTCTCCATGTATACGTGTTGAACTGCTCTCTCTTGTTGCTGCTGAGGAACCAGCCTGTGGGTTTCAAGGGTTACAGACTGTGCTAAAAAATGGTCCAGAGGACAGTTGCCGTTCCACAGTGAAGAGCATTCTGTCCTTCCAGAGATTAGACTATTCCCTGCTGAGTCTGGGAGAGGACTGTTGTTTTCCATGCTGATCTTGTAGTGGCACCTAGTGTTTAAGAGATAGAACAGCTTCTTCTCCAAGACATTTGGGACTGCAGTAACCTTGAGGACTTCCCTTGAGATAAAGCATTTGTAGATCTCTTCTTATGCAGAATACCACTCCCGCATGAGCACTGTAGACTTAGATCTTTTAAAATAAATAGTTTCTAATGCCCTCCCTATCCCTACATCACAGTACTTTCCTTTGATTCTTAAATTTAGTAATTTTTTTCTTCAGACTCTGATATATTTGTCATTAATTCTCCCTCTTAGGGACTTAAGATCTCCTCTGCCCTCAGTGCTACTTTCCATTTCCCTGTAGCAGGGATTTTTCTCACCCAGTACAACTGTAGAAGTTTTGCTACTTTGGGGGCTCTAGGCCCCTTAGGACCCCTGTAGTCCCTTCAGAATGCCTGTGGAGCCCATCTTCATGCCCTGGAACCCTCTCTGGGGGCTTTTTTTTTTTTTTTTTTTTTTTTTTTTTTTTTTTGGCTTCTTTGGAGGGATGCAACTCTGTTAGACTCTCTGTGAGGACTCTCTTAGAATAAACCTCATGCTCTGGGAGCATCAGGAGAACAAAGGTGGCATCTGTTACCATTACTGAAATGTCAGAAGTCTCTGTTAAAGCTCTGCACTCCTTTCATGGGATTGTATGGGAAAGGAAGGGGAAGAACGCAGTGCATAGAACAGCCATGAGAAGCAGAGTGTAAGTTGAGAGATTTATTAGGGGTTTTTGCCAGAGGTCTTCAAACCTCTAGACTGTACTGATAATAGGTGTTCATTACTTGTCTGTTCCAAACCCCTTCCTGCAAGGAGTGTGAACCAAGACTACTTTCCTCCCTTTTTTCTTTCTTTTCTCCCCTTTACAAAAGAAAAAGCTCTGCATTTGATGTTCAGCACATTATTATATCGTGGTGGATGCACTGCCCAGAGCTCGTGTACTATCCTGCAGGTATACGTATGCAAGAGAGAGTCAAAGCTTAGAATGTCATCTAAAGTTTTATTTCCAGAATAGAGAGATTTCCCAGGAGAAGTGTTCTACCTCTGGAGAATCAAAACTGAATAAGACATTACAAGAATTTTCCTTTAAAAATGAAAACCTCTTTCAAGCCTGAGAGAATTGACTTACCAAGAACACATTTAAAGCTCTGAAGACAGGCTCTTATCAGCAGTACTACGTGCATCAGACAGTATCCTAAAAAAACTGATTATTGTGTTGTTACTGTTCCTCAGTTTTAGCTCCCCATAATATGAATATATCTCTTTCCTCTTCTTTTTTTCAGCAAGAAGAAAGGTAAATCAGAAGGTTGAAGAAAAAAAAAACACCCATAAAAAGAAAATATTAGATGAATGGAGAAATTCTTAGGGCTGTGAAATGCATTATTTATTCCCATGCAAATGGAACTGACTCATGAGAAACAATTGGTCTTTATTTTTTATTCTGAAGTATGCATCACAATAAAATTTTGTGCTGGTTCAGAGCATTTCCTCTAAAGCTCCCAAAGCTCCTTATGCAAATAAATTAAGACCTGTGAGTAAATACAGGGTTTTTCTTTTTTTGAGATACAAGGAATATACTACATTCAGAACTCATAAGTTAAATTAGTACTTTTGTAGAATTGCATATAATCATTGTTTCCAGCAAAATAAAGCATAGCCACATCTTTGTAACTAAAATACGTGCTATTTTTAAGCAGAGATTATTCTGAGCCACAATATTCATATACTGGCTTCTTGGTTGCTTTTATTGTTCATGGTCATGTCTAGAAACATCAGAGTTTAGTATTTTAATTGTTAAGTTTGTTTATTATTGAATTTATTTATTACTGAGTTTATTTATTACTGAGTTTATCAGTCCTAAGGTCTAGGCTTAATTTTTGTTTTTAGCAGCATTGGTTTATTTTGTGAGAAATAATTACATATGTCAGTGGAGACAAGCAACCCTCAAACTCCTGTGACATCAGTCAGGTCCTTCCAAAAGGACTTAGATTCAGTCCATCCATCTGAATCTAAATCTTCCAATCACCAACCAAATCTCTTCAATTTTGTCAGTAAGCAAAATTCTTTGCAAAATAAGCAATTTATTTCTATTTTGCTTAGAAATAAAGCAAAAACAATTACTCATTTTCAGAAAATGCATCTGAACTCCTTAGGAAAAAAACATTCTACTCTTGCATGTAGCAGGCTTCCAACTGGTGTTTTTAGCTTTCAGGTGTCCTGACTCCTGAAATCAGAGGCTTGATTTTGTAGTAATTCATTTCATATAGTCTTCCCAGGAGCAGAGGAAGAGAAAGACTACTGTTTTTAAAAAAAGTTTTATTGATTGCAGTCTGCCGAAGACAACTGTGACATCTGCACATGTCTCGTAAGAATTATTGGAAGCTTATTTGTAGCCTTGAAATTTTGATTAAATCTGACCATACTACCCCCTGCTGAAGACACTTTCGGGAACAAGCTCTTCAGACATTAAAGATGTAAAAGATACATTAAATATAAAACAGTCGATATCAATGATTCAGCTCTGATGGATGGATACCACAGGCATTGCAAAGGGGCTTCTACTAATAGGCACTTTGGAATTAGCCAGTGATTCTTAATGAAAATGCCTGCTAGCACTTCCTCCTTTTAATCTTTAGCATGATCTCAAAAAGGAGGGAGGAACAGGATCTGTGGAAAAAAAAGTACAATGTAAATTCAGAGATTGCAAAACGTCTCTTGCAGCTCTGCTGTGGTGGCTCCAGTTGAGGGTTCTGGCATATGTGGTAGAAAAGAAACAGGGATATAGAGGCAAGCAAGACTCAACCAGGATTCATACTGGTGTAAATAAGCAGACTGTCTAAAATACCAAGCTACTGGTTAGAGCCAAATGTGTCCCTTTCAGATAAACGTCACTTGCTGTTCGTGCTATATTACTATATTAAAAAAAATTGTTGAAATCTTGATCTTATTAAAGTCAATCTGAGCATTACTACTGACATCATCTCTCAACTCCTCAAGTGTTGGCAAAACACTTTCCTACCTGTTGCTGATGTTAAAACAAACTTCCATCTCAGCTTTCTTTGCTGTTCTGTGCTTTGTAATTATATATTCAATTTTTTTTTTCTTTATTCTGTAGTCCTTAGCAATGGATTGTCTCTTAGGGGTGAATGAAGAATTACACAGTATCAGCAATAACTATGTTTATTTTTCTATCAGAAAATTAACAGAGCTCTGTTGTATCTCACTGATTATGAAACCAATTTAATTTTCCATTGAAAATGGGAATAATATAACATAATAAAATCCACAGTACTTTAGCATTGAAATTAAGGTATTTTATCAGCAGTAACAAAACATTTATTTCCACAGTAATTATTCAGTAAGATAGGACAAGGATTTCCAAGCGTATTCACAGTATGAATGGTGTCATAAAACAGATTTTGCCCTAGGGACATTTTTCTACTGTTCTAAATCTAGCGAAATTCTATGCTTCCTTTTCACAGTTGCAGACCCTTTATGGAGCTGCTGTATGCAATTATGTACATGGAAAACAATATTAGAAGATGAATGAATATGCTTTTAATGTAATTAGGAACAAGGGGCAGAAAACATAACCCTGTGACCATTTGGCTCTATACAAATCATCAACAACTAGGCGAAAGAACAGCTATTATGCCTTTTTCACAGACAAATACCAGTTTGGGCCAGAGGAGTTTAAGTGAACCCAGCAGTTGTGAAAGTGATCTTTCTTGAATTAATGTATAGAGTTCTTCCTCTAGCATCAAAATGGTCTTTAATAAAATAGCAATAAAATACAGTGGTTAATAAAGAATGAGAATTTGTGATCCCTGGGTTATGTCTCAAGCTCTGAAAACTTCTTTAGCGTAAAGATTTAAAAAATGAAATTTTCCTCCTCCCTTCACAGCAATTAGCTATGTTATGTAGTTTTAAAAGGCAGTGCCAACTCAACTGTTCTTCCTCTCCAAGTTCTAGTTTCCCTTTGCGAACCAGTGAAATGAGTTTCTTTAAGACCACTTTCAGAATCTTCCTAGTCTTTTGTTCTTTAGGCTGATTTACTGTGAAGAAAGGAATGGCAATGGCATCAATACTTTTGCAGGAAGTTACTTGCTGCTTGCTTTTTATCATTTCTAATTTGTAAAGCTCAAATGTGCTCAAGTCAGTAACTGAGGAAGCTTTAAATAACCCAGAATTTACCTAGATACAAGTCCCACTCAGACACATACTCAGATTCCTTTGATTGATGCCTAGTGAAATAACAAGTCATGCAAATTGCTAATGGTCATTTTTTTGTAGAAATATCTGGACTGTTTCAGTCACCTGCTAAAGATATGATGCATTTGCTACTGTGGCAGTAAATCAGAACCTAAGTTAATGTAAATCCACATAGAAGCACTGACATCAGTGGAGAAATGCTCATTTACAGCAACTGACTGTATTCTCCTGTTTCCTTAAATCTACTGGCTTTATTTCATGTGGGTAGCTCCTACTTCATCAGATCAGGTGTTGATAGGACTAGGTTACAGAGATCTTTTCTCTTTCTTCACACATTTTGTAATAAGAAGTTGAACTGCTGAAGATCTATTCCTGTTGAACTTTCTCATTCTGTTATTCCCAAGAAATAATCCAAATGCCACTCCAGCAATTTTGAATTAGTTCAAGATTTTACCCAAGACCACTGACTTACAAACCCTTTCATCAAACACGTAAGCAGTCTTTAAGACAACGGGAATTGCAAGATAGCCTCTGCCTATGCCTTTTACTGACCTTTTAAAAAGAAGCTCAAAAGCAAGATAAAGCAATTTAATATCCAGCCATTGGGAAAGGTCTTGGCATCATGACTGAAATACAGCAACAGATGATCTCCAACTAAAATTAATGTCACAACTCTTTTTGACATCACTGAGAGCAACGTTTGGTGCATAAAATGTGAATAGCAAGCAAAACAATTGATTTCAGTGAAGCTGTGCTGATTTATATCCATTGAGCAACAAGATCACTGAATGAGTTACTAATATGAATAATAAAGTATGGCTTCCAGCAGTAATTCATTCATGAGCTGAAGAGCTGGATTTGCTTCTGGCCCATGGGAATCTTTCTTGCTGTATGTGATAGCAATAAATGAATTTGAGTGAATTATGGTTGACGAAGATAGTTAAAAGTAGTGTTACAAGAGAGATTTTTGAAGGCTCTAAAACTTCAGGTTTAATTTTCCATTGTGTTTCATTTCAGGAATATTAGGTTTGGGGCTTGGAGTACTTACAGAAGAAACGTATTGGCCTTTTCACATTGAGCTGGTGCAGATAAGTAAATGAATGCATACATCATGCTGGCATTTGCAGTACTGAACATATTTTTCAGTGTTATAAAGATGGTGTCACCCTTTGCGCTTCCTTATGAAGCTAAAAATCCTACTGAGCTTTGCAGAAGTGTTGATTTCATGACTGGGGTTCTGGTTTGCATGGATGAGATTCATGCCTGAACAAAGGGAGAGCTCACCATCTGGATAAAATACAGACTAGATGCAAAGATTCTTCTGTCTGTCTTTAATAAGGAACACTTTGAGGGGGGTAGGAAAGCAAAGCTTTGAAATTTTAATAAACTTAGACATGAAAATACAAAGTAATTAAAATGGAAGCGCCAAGTAAGTGATTACTCAGAACCTGTTTGTCTGATTTAAGAATACATTAAGGCAGAGATTTTCAAAGCTGCCTAAGGGTTGTTGTGGTCCCCATTCCTGTTTAATTGAGAAGGAGTCAAGTTTCAGCACTCAGATGGCTTTGGAAATCTTTATACAAAAACATGAAACAGAGATGATTACGTTTCATCTACAGTTTCCCTTAACAAAAAGTGATAAACCTATCTAACAAACCATTACCCTATTGAGCCCTGTTTTACCTCAGCTCAACAGCGGTATAATAGTACTGAAATCAACAGCTCTAGCCCACTACGACTAAAGAAATGCAGTGCTGATTTGGAGGGAATCCAGGGGAACTACATAGCTGTGTGGCTGCAGACATATCCCTTGCTGTGGATACTAGCCATGACAGTTGCTGCTGATAATAGCATGTAAAATCCTTTTGACCCCTCCAAGAAATCTGTGCCTGCCTATACTTGGAATGCAGGTCCTGGAATCATGAACGCTGGGAGATTCTGGACACTGCTGAACCCAACTTAATAAGCCATGTGAAGAAAGCATCTCTGCAGCATCTAAATTTGAGCTAGTAAGTCTATGTGGGACAGTATGGGGGACATGTCATATCAGGTCTTTATCAACTGAGACATACACTGGCAAATCTAAACCTGAATGGCTTTCTGAGAAAATGACCATTCCTACATGATCTTCAACAAGAATCAGCTTTCGAGGCATTTTTGAAATTCCTGCTATGTACCTATCAGCATCATTAAGCTTCTAAATACCTGTACAAATCTGTCCCCAAGATGTACATCAGTTGTGGAAAGGGAATCACATGCTTTTGAGATTTTTACACAAAAGTAACAACTTTTACGTGGCATCTTCTCTATTACTCATCTTTTCAGAAATACTTTTATCCACAGTTCTGCTTGTTTGTCATCCTAGGATATCCTGCAGGCTAACAGAGAAATACTATATGCCCTGCCTAAGGAGCAATTTATTCTATGTCCTATAAATAAAACAAGGAACCAGTGAATACTCATTCATCTTAGATCCTGGATCAATATACAGATCTGTTACGTATTTCTTTGAGTAAAGAAATTATTTCCTTCCATCACTGCAGGTAGAACAAACTGTGAGATGTAATTGCAAGAAAGGGGTCTTGGAATGCATGAAGTGGGGTTAGTTACACAGTCCTTTGTTTCCTCTTTAGTCCTAAGTAGGGGAAGTAACTTCTGTACCAGTTAGACAAACCATAGTCCCATGTGATAATTGAAAGATTGGTTGCAGCAGTTCTAAACATCAGCTTAGGTGATAGATATTTGCCCTTTCTCACAGCTATGCTGGTGCAGAATAATCCAGAGATGAGTGCCAGTGATACTGGTGCCAGGTAAATACTGGTTTAGTTGAGAAGTAGTTAGATATACCCCATTAACAGAACACAAAAATGAACTAATGCAAACTAAATAACCAAACTAGCATTTTAAAAAAGGCCTTATTGATCTATTTGCATAACAAAATGCACAGTGAAATACTCAGCTCTGTGTGTGTGTGTGTGGGTGTGTGTGTGTAAAACTCAGCTGTGAGATCTTCAGATAACATGTTAAGGTATTACTTCATAATAAAACATGTACAGACAGATGGGTAAAAACACTGTTTTCTCTTGTTTGTGGTGTGTGTATGTATTTATGTATTTAATTGTTTATATAGCATACTATCCTGCCTTTTAATTATGGTTTCTGCTAGTGGCCAGAAAATAAGGATCCAAATCTGAACCAGATCATTCATCAGCTGTCGAAATTGCATAGTTAAATTATTGTCCATAGGGCTGTAGATGTAGTATTGGTTTTTGAGTTGATGTACTAAAACAACTTACTGTTTTGCTAAACAGCATGGGTTCATTATTGCCTTGTTTTCTTCACTCTTACTGCTCCATTTCTTTTGCTTTGGCTGTAGGCCCTTTGATTCAGGTATCATCACGTATGTGCACGTAATCTAGCAAAATAGAATCCAGGCTGGTGACTGGAAGAGTTTTTTCATGTCAGCACAGGAAATAGCTTCTTCTCTTTTCCATTCATCCAATAAAGACTGATTTTCTTTTGCTATTGTAGTCCTTATTTTGAACAGGAGAGGGCACCGGAACTACATTTCTTCAACTCCAGTTATGCCACAAAAAGGAGATGCAGTTAGTGCTTCAAAGATGTTTTCTGGACACGTTATTTTTTTTATGACTCTGTTAACATTGTGAAGTGCTAAGTTTAGACAGAAGTTTTCCTTAAGCAGTCTGACTCTTTACACAAAAACAATATAACTTTTTAGTGCACTAAAAATGTGAATGAATCCCAGTCACTAGAGTTCTCTACCAGCTCTGATCTGCAACATGATCTCAGGATTGTCGTTTTGATGTGGTGCATATGTAAACCAAGTTAATTGCTGGTATAACCTCAAATAGAATTTAACTATCTTGCTCCTGTGTGGGGCAAAGAACAGGGTTCGTACTGTTCACCATTAACTGCCTCGATTAAGCCATACTTAAACGTTGAAAAAAGAAGGAAAAAATCATCCAATATATTTGGTAATGTTACCAACTAAAATAAAAGGCTTTCTAAAATAATCCTACTTTCAGCAATAGCTGGGGTTGCTTATTCCATGTGCCCCTGACATTTGGAAATCATTGCATTTAATGAATCATTCACCAACTTTCTCTACTTCAGTAATAAAACCAGCTACTCTAGTTACTGCTTGTCTGTCTTTCATGCTTTGCTCTGTTTTTCAATTGCTGCCAAGAATTTGTTTTATCTGTGTTGGAAAATACTGGCGCAGTTCAACCAGCTCAACTGCAACACCAAGAATCTTAAAGTAAAATCAAGGTTCTAGGCTGTCAGTTAAACTCTTCATTAGAGAACCTCTAGCCAAAAGCCTTGGCACCTAGAATACAGGCCTCCTTTCAACTCATTTCAGTGTCTTTCTGAATACTTTTCTCTTCTGATACTCTGGCCTCTCAGATCTAAGCACTCTCCCCTGTCCATCTCTTGTCGTCTACAAGATACTCATCACACTGCTTCTCTCCTTGGTAGGATGTGATGCTATAGAAAGCCATTGTCAAGCATAAATAAAATGGAAAGATAAAGAACTATCTTTACCAGAAAAGAAACAGATGTTACTCACTTTCTTAGGAGGGACATTTAACAGAGTTTGGATGTTTGCACATAGATGTACAGAGAGGAATGTTTAGCGTGAAGCACTGAAACTTTTACAGGACTAACACTTAAGGCATCCCTAAAGCAGCCCCCCAGGGGCATGTGGAGAGTTCCCTGGATGGAAGAGAATGCAAGGTGATGTAAAGAAGGCAGTCTCCTCTGCATTGCTTTTTCTGCCGAAGCTCAGAAGCTCCTTTTCTATTTTTATCAGGGAATATTTTGGAATCCAGACAGATTTGTATGTAACATTTGTATTAATGTATGTAACATTACATGGATATCACCACAGCTAGGTGACTAACTTACTGTGTGTGAAACAAATTCATGGGCCACATGTTCTTTACAGAGACAGATCAGCAGGTACTGTTAAAAATACAGTATGTTGTACAGTGTTACTGAGACTGATAGTGATATCAAATGTCCTTATGTCTGAAATCCCACCTGGCAGAGAGCAAGTTTATTTGTTGGAGAGAGCAAGTTAGCAGTAATTAATTCATATTTGTATTATTCTACCACTTAGAGGCGCCAGTGAAGATCAAGGCAAGTTAAACCTGTGAAGATCAAGGCAAGTTAAACCTAGTAGGAGCACAGGTGAGAAAGTCTTGTAGTATGATAAGCTGTTCTGAACACATGAGAGAGGTGGGCTGGGAATCAGAGAGATGAAGTGATTTGCTCAGGGCCACACAGCAGCTGAGCAAACAGAGCTACTCCAAGTGCTTCTCACTTGTAATGTAAAATAATAAGAAAGATTATCTCCCCAAATTTACAAGCTTTGGTGCAGTTAAACAGGTGGTTAGATTTTCAAATATTCTTAGTTCTCATTGACTTCCATGGGAGACAAGCAAACTGCAAATATCAGGCACTAATAAAAATCAGACTTGGTTACTTATGAGCCCAGAGATAAGAATAGAGCCTGGGTCTCTTCAGGTCCAACCTGCTTCTCTGTTTTCCCCTAACTTTTTGTAAAGAATCTACTAGCGTAGTTTGGAAAGGTGCTGGTTAATTAAGGCTGTGAGGAGTAGATGTTCCTGGAAACCCCTCTCCCAGACAGTTTGCTGCACCGCAGGCAGCATAACTGCAGCAGCCAGACAATCCGGTCCAGGGCAGGACCGCAGAGCTGCGTCGCGGGGTCCGGGCGGGTGCCACAGCGTATGGCTCCGGTTTAGCCAGTCCCAGTTCACAGCACTGAAGTCAAATGGAAGTTTACATCATGAGGCACCAAGTCGATCTGATAAACGAGAACGCCGTGTCTTTTGCAAAATGCAGTCCTGTGACCACTTTTCCAAATGCTTGAAATAATATTAAATAACCCTTTCATTTGTATTAATTAAAAAAAAATGTGTAACTTTGGTAATAGTGAGGAAATACCCCCACACATGGGTATACTAAATAGCAGTAACGAGGACTATTTCCCACCAGCCGTGACTTTTCTCCCCCGCTTTTCTCCACACTGTTTTCCCCAGCGTTTGACTTCATTTCTCCCCAGCGCCGCATTAACATGCTGCCGGGCCCCGCGGGGAGCGCAGGGGCGGCGCCGCGGCCGTGGCCGGAGCGCTGCCCGGGGCGGGGCGGGGAGCAGGTGATCCCTGCCGGAACGGAGCGGAGCGGGTGAGAGCCGCCTTCCTCCTTCCCTCCCTCCTCTTCCCTCCTCCTCCCTCTCCCTCCGTCCCCTCCTCTCCGCGCGGCGCGGCGGAGGAGGCAGGAAAGTTGCGCGGCTGCCGGGAAGTTTCGTAGCATGGCGGAGCGGCCCGGGGCGGCGGGCGAGCGGCCACGCTGAGCCGAGCCGAGCCGTGGGGAAGCGCCCGCCGGCCGGCATGGCCCGCTGGATCCCCACCAAGCGGGAGAAGTACGGGGTCGGTGAGTGCCAGCCCCGGGCTGCTCGGGCGGCCCGGCCCGGCCCGCCGGGCGCCCCTTCCCCCGGCCTCCCGGGGAGCCCCCGCCGCGCTGCGCCCCGCGCCCGGCTCCTGCCTCCGCCCCGCCGCCTCCCGCGTCCCCTGCGCGGCGCGCTCCGTCGCCGCCCTTAGTAGGGTAATTCCTCTTCTCCTGCGTGCCCAGGAGCCCGTGGCTGGTCTCTCCTCTCCTCCACACATTATTATTGTTAAGGTTTCTACTGTCTTCTACTTGCAAGCTTGAGCTGTGGCTGTTCTCTGGGACTGTGTTTGTCTTCGGGCCCGTGGGATTGAGGCAGGGGTGCCTGCTCGGTCACACCCTCTGTGCTCTGGTTTCTGGCCTGGAAGTTCACAGCTGGTCTTTTAAGTTTTCCTCTTCAGTATATTTTATGGTAAAGAGCTACCTCTAAAGTAGCAGCAAAAATGTCTAGTATTGCTGCCAAAAGGAGATATAAATGGAGAAGATAATGACAAAACGTGAGTGTTGAAATGAGGGAATCCAGGACTGTGGGTAATATTTTTGTAGGGAGTGGGTATCTTGACAGAATAGTATTTTGGTGTAAGGGAAGGAGCTTGAGAGGTTTAACCGATATCTTGTACCTTGTGCCCTGTCTGCCTCCTTACCTTTGAAAGCTTGCTTTCCACTAGGAGGAACATAACCAGTGCTGCTGCTGCTGCTAAGCTCTCCTTTTCTTGAGAGTGTGACAAATTAAAAGCCACAGAGTTCTGAGGTTGTGTGAGAACTGGACAGAGAACAGTAGGCAGGAAACCACTAATGACACAACTTCTTATAGTTTATTTTAATGACGAGTGATCTTGTTCCCTTGTATTCTCCAGTGGACTTTTTTGATACAAGGAGAAGTTTGTAATTTCATGCTTACAAAGCGTTAGTTACTCTAGCTCCCATGAGGTTGTTCATTCAAGTTCAAGTCCAGGAGTTTAAAAGTAGAAAACCCCATCTTGCATGGTTTTGCATAAAATAAACTTGAAAAAAGTTACTTGATTTTTGAAGTGGCTTTGCAGAAAAACTGCCCGCTTGCAGGACTATAGCTGAAGTTTGACTGGGTAACTTCAGAGATACTACATGCAGCACAACCTTATCGAGTTTGCTGTGGTAACTGGGAGGGTGTGGAGTACTGTACACCCTGAACTTTGTTTCTTGCTGCATAGGTAACAACCTAAGCTGTTTATGGTCGTGTGGGAGCCCATATATATGACTTGGTGACGTTATTGTGAGCATCAGGATTTAAAATTTTGGTATTACTACCAGGTGAATTGTAACCCTAATATGAACAGTTGGGCTAGATTGTGATTTTTTTTTTTTTTTAAGGCATACTTTTGTGCAAGGCTATGTTATCTCAAGAGTGGCCTTGGGCAGTAGGATGAATCAGAGGCACTACTCTAATCAACACTTTTTTTTTCTCACTTCCGGGGTGAGTTTTTGTTGCAGGCTTGAGGCAACTGCTGATTATGACATGTTGTCTCCCACAAAGGGCGCAGGCTTGTGAGTAAGCAGGGTGGAGGCAGAACTGCCACTTCCCTTATGATCCTGATCAAGAAGTGTGCCAGTGAGAATTATCCCTCTTACCTCTGTCTTCAGACAGCTGTATGAAAAGGATATTTATCTTCTGCATGCAGACGTGTGAACCAAATTGAAATCCTGTTTATAGTGCTTCAGCTCTTGCATTTAATTCATAAGCACAACCAGTAGGGTTAACTCACGGGCAGTAAATGGAATTATTCTGCAGTCACTGACTTTATCAAGCAGTGTTTGCTGTGTGCTGTTAATGAGTCTTACAGCTTTCTCAGTCTGTCAGGTTTCTTTTCTACAGATGCATCCTGGGGTGTGTTAAAGCTTTGCACTTCAGTACCAGTCCTCTATTTGTTTTTGTGCTTAAGTTTCCTATCAGAAATGACAATAGCACATGTCCATCATAGAAGGGTTAAGCATATATAAGCATATTTTTGTAGGATTTAGACTGTAATTTGTAGGGTCACTGATGTTTGGAACAGTATGTGGACTGATTGCATGAGATAGAAGTCTACTGCTGTACAAAAGAGACCAGGTTAGAGCAGAGGCATTAAGCTCTTTCTCCTGATGATTCAGTCTCAAGAAGTTGATGTGGGTTGAAAGGAGAGTGAAAGTTCCTTGGGCCACTTACCTTGGTTAGCAAGCAGATTAATCAAAGGTTGCCTGTCAGTACCCCTTACGAAGGTGGCTGTAATGAGTGACTAGGTAGTGCCACTTACTTGCTTGACACAAGCCATTAGATGGTAGCAGCTTTCAGTCATTGGTAGCATGGGTGAATTGATAGTGTGAAGTGGAAAGATGAAGATTTTTTGTTCTTTTTTCTTAAAGAATGCAAGCATTATGGCTGTTAGTAATTTGTGCTCTTAAAACTAATACAGAAGTATTCACGTTTATTTTAAACACAACCCTATAAATTGTACCAGCACAATAAGAAATTCCAAGAAGCAAGCAGTGATTCATTGTCACTCATTTGACTTCTGCAGTTCTCTTCAGAATGGTTTATATCCTGGATTATGTTCTTCAGATTTGTTGACTTTAGGGTCAAACTGATTTGCTGTCATCTAGAAGTTTTGTCCTCAGTTGTCTAAACCTGGTGACTGCTACCTTTAGCATGGGTACCACAGATGGCATGGCATACAGCAGAGAACGTGAGACTGGAAATTTTAGCAGCTTTAGAGAAGCATATGTGAGAGACAAACAGCTTGCACTTGCTTGCTCCCATTGAGTTCCAACCCAACAACAGATGGCAGTTTGGGAGCTTCAGCATTGTGAAAGGATAAAAAGACTGCCCATCATGGGCAGCATCTCACCTCTTTAAGCAACCACATTTTCTGGGTCTCAGTAAGTGTTGCTTTCCAACATGCTTAACCTCTAATTTGGGAAGGACAGATGCAATCTGGTGCATCTTCCTTGAAAGTTTGTCAGTCTTTTCTCCCAATTAAATGAAGTAACGTATCTGCAGGCAGCTTCTTCTCTCATAAAAAAAGGTGTCATTTTCATAATGCCTTTCACACAGACATACATACGTCTGCTTCAGTGAAAGGAGTTTGTTTTGAAGTTTTGGGTGAAGGAATAGCTGAATGACTTCCTGTAGTTTTTAATGGAACATTTTTTGTTGTCTGCTCAGTTTAGAATGATTAACTTACAGCAAAAGGTATCAACAATAAAATAATTTTTTCTGCCTGATCCTTTGCTTCATACTCAGTTTTGAAAGCAAAGTATGATGGTGATGCAGCTTAATTTGACTGAAGGTTACTGTGATTCAGGTTTCTTAGATTGTTTCTCTTTTTTCACCAAATGTTGGTGGAAGAAATGTGTTAATCCCCCCTACGGTGCCTCAGGAATCGAATTAAAAGGTCAGGGTGGAATTGCATGCTTTGTTATTTCTTGTTTTGAAATAGGTATGTCAGTAATATTGTTAGGGGTTATCATTACCTCCTCAGAAACAATTGAAATATTTGCTGCCAGGATTGAAGTGAATTGTATTCTGAAAGAGTTTAGTCTCTGAAAGAGTGACACAGGTTTGCGTTAACACTTCAACTTAAGATTATTACTTTTCCATTGTAACAAAAAAAAAAAAAAAAAAAACAAAAAACAACAGTTCTTGTTTCTTTGGTTGTCATCTATTTTTAACATGTAAGTACTCTTTGTGGACTGTAAAAGACTAGGTTAATGGTTTCAGTACCAACTATTCCAGTATTTGGAGTTTGTGGAATCATGTGTTATTCTATTCCAGTATAAATCCAGGCTGCCATCAGAAGAAGCAATCTGACCCATTCTCTCTGCTTCTTGCCTCATGCAATAACTATTCAGAAAGCAAGTAGTAGCAGTGTAGGGAACTGAGCAAGCTCAAAGCAGATTTGGATATAAAGTGGTGAATTTTCAGCCAAAACAGTTTCCAGATGAAGGTAATGATGCCTCAGGTACGTATGCTGGCTGTGTCATCTTTGACTGGGAAATAATAGGTGAGATGTGTGTGTTTACAGTTATGTAGTTTGGTCTATGAATGCACCTGTGTTCAACCAGTTCACAAATCTGGTCTTCCAGGATGAGAAATTGTTACTTGGTCTTACTGAAAGAGCTCTAAGACTCGAGGTCCAGAATAGCTTGTATTCTGGTAAGAGTAGTGGCTTGTACCTGCGTTCCCTGGTATCTCTTGAAATGTAAATTTACTGTTGGTTTTGGGATAGCTGCTGTTTCATAGTGTTTGTATGCTAGGACTGGGAAAAGACTAGGAAGGTTTTGGAATTTGGTCCTCTGCAGTTGCTGGCAGCTTATAATAGCTAATGGAGAATTCACTGCATCAACCACAAAATGCTTCAATGCAACATTAAACTTAAAGCTTGCAACAAAAGACCAAAAACCAGAAATTGTCATGTCTTACTCGCAAAGAGCAAGAGAAAGCAAAGGCATTTGTTGCCTATAATCTCTCCAAACTGTTAAATGTATGTCTTGGGGTGTTGTTGTAAGTCCACAAAACTTCCCTGGTCAGTGAGGTGTATTAATGCATTGTTTGTTTTTTAGTAAACCTTATATGTACTAAGTAAAATCGGAAACATGTTTTGTTTAGAGAATATCTTAGAATGTTGTGTTTGCAGGTGCAGGGAAGCTAATTGGTCAGTCACTCTGTGTTTAGGAAGTCTTGATCTGAATTGGTGTGGTTAAAAAAAGAAAAAAAAAAAAAAAACAGAGAATCTTTTGGGCATCTTCAGTTCCCGAGTTTTCTCTGCCTCTTCACCTTTTATTTTAGGAATTTCCATTTTACACTTTAAATTTGGAACAACAGTTCCAAAAAAAGCATGGCCATTAGCCATAGATAAAATAGGTCAGCCATGTAACCGAAAGAAACTGTTTGCCATGATGGCAAATAGCAGACTTTAAATTTTGATCTATCATCTTTTATTTATTTATTTATTATTTATTTGGAATGGATTTTGTGGTAAATTGACAGGTAATTGCCCCTAGTAGTTACTGGTGTCCTTTTAAACCCATCATATTCTTTTCTACTGGAGGGGTCAGGGCATAGGTCTATTCTTGAAGCAAAGAAGCATTTACACTATTGAAATACCATGTGATGGTTGAGTTACAATCGGCTGCATCATCTCTTAGGAATGGCAGTAATTTTTCGAATGTAAACCAGGGCTTGCCAGCTACACTTGTGATTTATGTGAGCAGAAATGCAAAGGATCAGAGAGGAAGAGAGAGTGCTGCAGAATAAGATTTTCTTTCTAATGATTTGATTTGTGGTAATTTCTGATGGACTTGGCCATCAGGTCTTGGCTTCATGTTCAGACTTCGTATTTCTTCTGTAAAGTTGTCCTGAAATACAGTCTGTGAACAAAAGAGTTTCACAGTACTGATAGTACATCATGATCATGTACTGTCAAATTAGAGCATAGTCTAAACTATATGTTTAGACTTGTTGCATGCTTTGCACTAGCTCTCCTGCAGAATGCTTCTGTTCTGTGACTGAAGTCCACTATTGTGCAACAGATCCTTGACTAGGGCTCCAAATGAATACAAGAATCTGACTACATAGACCTGATGGTGTGAGTAGCCCAGTGCAAGTAAAATTTCCATTTTTAGAAAAGTGTACTGAAGGAGATCAAACTCGGTGCAAATGTAGAGCTGCATCTGGTTAGCTTTAGGTGAGATGTTGTTCCAAAAACAAAAAGGAGGGGAGCGGGGAGGGAGTGGGGATGGGAAGAGAGATTTGTTTAAATTGGCACATATCTCTGCCCTGATACACTTCAGCATAAAACAGGCTTATTTAGATGCATATTAATTCAATTAGGAATAGGTTCAAGCTGAACAGAAAGCCCATTCTATAGAGTTAATCATTGACATGTGGACAGTGATGCCATTATTTTCCAAAAAGAAAACTTAAATCTCCATTCCCTCCAGTACAAGCTTATGTACAGTACAAAATTTTTATGCGCCAGGTTTAGCAATGCATGATACTGAGCTTCTATTTCTTTAATGGGATTCAACCTTCCTCTCTTGAATTTGAACAAAAGGACTAAAAGGGGAGCAAGAAAAAGTCATTTTGTGTCTTGCTGTCTCTTATTGAAGTAAACATAAATAAAATGTATATCAGGCTAATGAAATGCATATGAGATTCTTCTTAGAGAAATATTTAAATCTTCTTCCATACTCAGTAAGCTTTTTTAAAAAATCCATATTTAGCTGTACTATATAATGGATTTGGGGGCTCTAGAGAGAATTTCATTGCATGATAAGGTTAGATTTAATGTTAACTTCTTCGTTCTCATGCACCTGCAGTGTTTGTATTGGAACCAGTACAAGGAGATATTGTAATTACAGAGCAAAGTGATTTTATTTTTATATTTATTTATAAAAACAACGAAAAAATTCAGACCTTTCTTTTCTGACGTGAGTGGAGGAAACTACTACAAATCCAGTTCCCGTTGTAGATGTGACCCTTTTTCTTTGCATTGATAGAAATGCTCTCTTTTCCATGTACTTTATTATGGTTTGTGGCTGCTGATTGCCTTGAAAAATAAAATCCTGACACTACTGAGAGCTAAGAAATTGTGTTTTTCAGGGAGGACACATTTCATTGCTTAGTTAATGATAGTACTTAATTTAGTTCCTCAATTTTAACTGCTGTTCCTGAAATTTACTTTGTATGAGAGTTGACTATACGCTGCTTTATGCTTCTGTAGTCCTTTCTCTTTTGTTAATCTGTATTAGTGTGAGTCTCTCTTCTTACTTTTGGTGGCTATTACTCTACCTCTTAAGTAGTTCCCTGTGAAACTAATCTCGTGGACTTCAAAGGCATTGCTCACATGAACAAGACTTGTAACCATTCAACTTGTAACTTGTAACCATCCCCCTCCAGAAGAACCTTCTGACTTTTTGGATGCTTTAGCTCTTGGATATCCATCTTGGAACACCATTAGCAGACCTTTTTTTTTTTTTTTTTTTTTTTTTTTTTTTTTTTTTTGTTAGGAAGATGAATAAAATCAGGACCCTTTATAAAGGCTTCCAATCTGTTTTTGTGGGGCATCTGGAACTGCTAGTTGCTTTCTAGGGTTTCCCTGAGCTGTCTCCTGTTTAAAAGATGTGAGCGCAGTTGTTCAGAAGTGTCAAGAGCCTGTAAGTGTCAGTAGTAGCTTCTGCTGGAGTCAGGTATGCCTGCCACTTTGGAATTTTACATACATCTCATGCTTTTTGCAGAGATTCTTTTGTCATAGGACTGTAATTTTGCACAGGCGAAGAGGAACTATTATTAATTACTTCCTGTTTTTAATTTTCAAAATTCATAAATTGAGAACTTCAACCAATACAATATTGATCAAGAAGCAGTAAACCTGTAATAATTCTTCCATGACTTTCAAAAGTCAAAAAATTTACACAAATTCTAGACACAGGCTTGACAGAGCTTCTTTAAGCTGCGTCCTTTTTTGCTAATGTATTTAGCTTGACTGATTGGACATTTCTTTAGCATTTTTTTAGGGGGGAAAAGTCCTGTTTATGCAACCATGTTAAAGGCAATCACAGCCAAGTTTAATACTATCTTAGTCCAAAATTATAAACACATTTATCCCCTAGTTACAAGGATGAGGATTGTGCTTTCATTGCGTTTAATTTTTCTTTGAATGCCTAAAATACTTCAATGAATATTGCTGCATTTGCCAGGAAACCTGTAGGAATAAAACCATAACATAAACATAAATTACTAGACAGCTTTCTAGGTGGCCTGTTCGTGGTCTGCTTCAAAGACTGAAGATGATAAACAGTGCTAGTTTGGTCCAACTGCAAATACAATATAAGTTTTCAGTATAGATGATTAAAAATATCTTTCTGGTGTGGTACAGACTGTACCAAGGAAGATCCATCAGAAATAGAGGCAGGAGAGCATTATTTAAAGGATGAATTGCTCTAGCAGCCTCTTGATGTGCTGGACAGCTATCTGAAAGTTTCATCGGACTATATCTAAAAGGTAGTGATTGTTCTGTGGACGTTATCCTTTTGCCCCTTCTTATGAGCTCCAATTTTTGGATGTTTTGCTGCAATGAAAGTGGACCTCCATTTAAGTGCTAAATCTGAGCGAAAAAATGATTGCGATGTAGAGATGATAGGGTTTTTTGCTCTTAGAAAACTCGGCACTTTGATCCTCTTCAGTAATAAAACAATTTATGAATTCAGTTGTATTGTTCTGATGTTGTTGTAGTGTCATGGGCAAATAATGGCTAAATTGTTCTGAAAATGCAGGAGTTTTTGTTTTTTAAAATGTAGGAGTAGCTTAAATTGGAGTGCCTTGCAGCATTCCAATTTTGCAGTGCTCTGATAGCATAACGAAGGCTTCACGCTGGATAGAGATGTAACTTAATGGAAAGGAATAAAGCCTCCCCAGAAAAAGAGGAAGGCTGCAATGCATGGTACCTAGCGTGATACCACGTTCCTCAACTCAAATGCACAAGATGCAAGGAGATGAAATTGATATGCTTACAACAAGTTTGAGAGCAGCTTGTTCTTCTTCCTTGCAGATCAGTATTTTTGTTTGGCCTTCTTCCTTCCAGAGCAAGTCCCTTAGCTCCCAGCCAAGATTTCTTTGTTCCTCTTTCACACTTGTCCTCTGCTTATTATTTGCTTGTTACCTGAGGTAGATGGCAAGATAAAAATCTTAAGGATGAAAGGTCTCTGGAAATGTGAAGTTGTATATCTCACTGTGCAGTGTCACTTTTAAGTGCATGGAGCTTGTGTCTTTCTGTAAACATGAATCAATGAAATGAGACATCCATTCTGGGAGAGTAATCTGTTACGATGCCCATGTTGAATGAGAGGTGCTGAAGGTACGCAGGCCAGCTGAAATACCTATGGTAATGCATATCAGAAATCCTGCTTGTGTTAATCTTGCAGCATGAGTTAGCTCAAGGTAGAGTTTCCGTAGTGGTGCTGTCCTGTTGAGGGAAAGAGGCTTCCGGCAGCATATCCCCAAATTCCTTGAACTGTAGCAAGCCAAGAGACTCTTACGGTGTTTTCTCATGCAAATTCTGGGAGAACTTGTCTGTCTCTGAGCACATGAGTGGAAACCGGAACGTATAGGAGGTCTGAAAACACTTGTGCCACACTAGTTTCTAGCTGTGTTTCTGATAAGTTGTGTTTGCAGCTCGTGAAGTGGCGTCACTTTAGCTTTAGATTCCCTGTGGGTCTGTCGGCTTGAGTTTGAGGTCGATTATGCATAGGTGTGATGCTAGCAAGAGACGATGTGCAAGTTTTAACTCAAGTGAACTTCACGGTGAAAACTAGCCTATAGGCACTTGGGCTCCATGCTCAAATATTTTACTCATTAGACCTCCCCATATTTCTTCACCCTCACTCCCACTGGAAGTAACGTGTGCAGTGAAAACTCATTAGATAGTAATGCTTGTAGTTCTGTACAGTAGTAATTCCAAGGATTTTTTTTCATTTCCTTTGAAGTTTTGCCCAGCAAGAACTAGGACAGCAATTTAAAGCCAGTGGCAAAAATTCACTTAGTTCTTTTGAAAGTGCCACCCACTTTCAAGTTAGGAATTAGCTGAGTGGTGCAATTTCCCAAGTGATGGATTTCACTTTTGTTATTACAAATCTACTTGAAAGTTTTGTTGCAGAAAGAAAGTGAACGGTTGCAGGATTGGGGGTGGGGAAGGGGAGGGGAGATTACATACAGACTTTGTGGACACAAATTCAGTTGCAATTGTATGTGCATTGTAAAATGAGCCTCAGTTACTCCACAAAAATGGAAACATTCAAAACAGGAGGTTGCTTTTGTGAAAAGTGAAGTTATACATTCCAAATCTAACCACTGTACATACTTATTAGAGGGTAAGTACCACAGCAGATATTCAGAAGTTCATAGATATGAAACCTGTTTTGCAGAGGACAGTCTGAAGAGTGCTTATGTGCACATTCTTTTCCAAGTCTCTCCGAAGTAGGAAACATCAGGAATGTGCATAATATTAAGAGTTTTACTGAGTTCTCTGATACCGGTAGGCCAGCCTAGCTCCAGATCGGATTGATTCATTGAAAGTGGCAAATTCTGGGGATTTCTGGGGTTATGTGATGGATGAGACCATGTTACTAGGTTAGAACTGTTCTTCTAAAGGACAATGCTATGATTTAGTATATTTTTGAGAGAGTATTCATCTTTCAGACTGGATGTTACTGCTCAGATTTCAAAGATGCAAAATATACCTGCAGGGTGTGGAAGATGAACATCTTAAAATGATATCAATCACCCTTTAACTAATAAGATCTGTAAGTCACCTGCCATTATGGTATCTGGTTCTCATAGCCTTTACCAGTGTGGAGGAAAGGAAAGCCCTGTCTTGAGTCCTGCATGTTGAGGAGGTCATTATGTCACAGTGAAAGAGCATTTGAATTTATATTGTGGTAAATAAATGAACTAACATGGTATGTTTTGTGATATTAGAGCTGGTAAAAGACACAGCATTGATGGTACCAGGATCCGAGGTTTCTCCGTAGCACCATTGTAATTACAATGTTGGTAACTGTTGCTGCACCTGTGCTCCCTCACCCAGCTTCATCCTGCTCAGAACAGACTATTGCTAAAACCTGAGTGGTAGTTTGGAGTTCCTGCCTTCATTTCTCTGCCTCCACTGAAGGAGGGTTGGCTTAGTGAAGTAGCAGGGTCTTGTAGTAGCAGGTTAGAGAACTGTTAATTCGAGGGCAGTCTTTCAGACCCAGAAAACCGTGTGTTGTCATCTTCATGTGCTCAGAAGCAGTTTCTGGCATGTGAGCTCCAGGTTGGCTACTCCTGCATCTGTTCATTCCACTTGAACACTAACATGCTTTTGTATGTTGTTTGGTTTGAATTAGGTAGACCTGAAATAAACTGTGGCCTTAAAAGCTGTTCTGCACTGTGGCTAACACTTCATGATTTTTATCTTCTTTTTTTGTATGTTTGAACATCTTAGGCACTATTCTCACTGACCGCAGGAAGCAGACGGAGGCTGGTAGTGTGGTGCGAACAAAAGCTAAGGACGCTTTTTTAACGCGGAGCCTAGTTAAGTGTGCAGACAACCTTAAATGGTTGTTGTAGAAATAAGATGAATCAAAGGTGATCTGATAAAAATTTACAAAATGATAAATCTGCAGGAGGTGGTAGATCCGGCTTTTTTGTTTTCCATCTCATCTCTGCTAAAGGGGACTAGAATTGCAGTTTTAATAAAAGGAAGTAAATTTTGATATATCAAGCATTGCACTCAGTCAGAGGTAGTAAAGTCAGGAGTAGGTTGGCTTTCATGCTACTTGTACTCCATTAGCATGTAGCAGTCCCTCTTACTCCAGAGCTGAGACGGCTAATGTAGCCGTCTATTATTCCTAATAAGAATTAAAATCCTTAAGGACCTTTTGGAGTAAAAAGTAACAAGCAGATTATGAAGAAAATCTATTTAGCTAATGTTTTGTATGTACATTTCCTATATAAAAAATAAAATGCGTACTTACGTACTGTGACTCTTTTGGATTATTCTGGTGCACGTCTTCTGAAAATAGTTTCAGAAAATTACTGCACATGTAAACACAGCTGAATTTTAAGGTCTTGCTCTTTTAAGGGCAAATTGAACTTTTCTGTGGAAGTGAAATTCTACAGCTTATGTAACATTTGAGGGCAGACTGGGTGGTTATAAACCCCAAAAGCTCTGCATTGAGTTGAGTCTTTAGTCAGAGGGTGAAGTTAGTGTGTTTCCGTGGGTGAGTTAAGAATGGGCTCTAATGTCTGTGTGAGTGCCGGCCTGAGGATTTATCTGTACCCTATGTTGCAGTATAGATGTGCTCTGAGATCAGTCTGCCTTATTTTCAGAATGCTGTTGTGGCATGAATACTTTGCAATATAGAGTTGAGGGAAAGAGGACTAACGGGGATTCTGTAGATATGAAAAAATGGATTTTCCGTTATAAAAGATTTTCCTTTATAGTCAGTATGCCTGTTTGAACAGTCTTGAATCATCTCAGCGTGTCTGATCCGAATCTAGTAAAAGGTTCTAATTAACCTGTGTGCTAATTTGTTACTGGATCTGCTGCTTGTTCCAGAGCATTGCTGTGGAACATACTGTGGTTTTATTCTGTAGTTTAACATTGTAACAGACCCTTATATCATCTTGTTGGAGTACTTTATAACACTTGTGAAGCGATCTCCTTTCTCATGGGCTGAGCGTGGTAGGTCGGGTTTGTCTAAAGCAATGTAGGCCTTAGACTAAACCATTGATCCTAGCATATGTTCTGTAGTTTAATGAAGAGGAAAACAGAAATAACCTGTGTTGATGATAGCATAACTGAAAAAAGTCTTTCCTAGTCCCAAACCTGGCATTCAGTTTGATTTAGTGTGTGTGTGCAGGACACTGCAAAACTTTAGAGTACTAGCTTTCCCTATATCCAGGGTAATATTCTGTGATTCAGAGGAAATGAGAAAAATCTTAGCATGTTTTTGATCAGTTGTGCATCTGGAAAACGTACCTTCTTGGCCTCGTAGGTGAGCAGCTAACACCTTGACTAACATTTGGTTAGTAGCATAGGCTTAGGATGGAACTGCAGATGTTAGAAGTGTGTTGTGAACAGTGTGAATCTTCCTGTTTCCTCCTGGTTCTCAGAGGAGAGGAATGAACATAAAGACTGACGTTTACGAGTCCAAATTAGGAAGGCTGTGCCATGTTGTTTTGCATAGGCAGACTGTAATTTCTCAGTTAAATCATTTTGAATTGTTTTTAAAAAAGTTTAAGGGTAAGTAGAAGTCCTTCCAAATGTGATCTGTGTGTGAGATCAGTCTGAAACAGTAAGTATACAAGAGATGAAGAGTCCACCTCTAGTGCCTCAGATGGTTGACTCTGAAGCATAATGATGACTGTTAAAGTGTTTACACCTGAGTAATCCTATCATTTTGGATTATTTGCATTCAAAATGCTAAGCATTTACTTGGAACTTTGCAGAATAGAGACTGAACATCAGCTAATTACGAGTAGTCATTTGTAGCATAACAGTTGGTTAATGTGCATGTTTCACAGTCCTGAGCCATGACTGACTCTCTTTTGAAGAAATCTTGATACACAACTCTAATTAAGCTGTTTTCAATTTTTCAGACACAAATTCCTGGGAATTTACAAGAAAGAAGTTTTTGCCTGAACATCAAAAAACCTTTGTTCCTATTAAGAATTAATTCCTTGGGCAGTTGCTTGTGTTTTAAATAAAGCTACTGTTTTTTTGGTTCTATCTTGGCAACAGACAGCATACCAGCCCTCCCCAAATGAGACTGTCCAGCATAAATGCCAGTTCTTAATGCAGGGTTGTTGCAGCATAAAAGCACATACTTCTCTTTCTGTACGATAGTTTTGACTCTTTGGTTGAAAGATGTAATGAGATTAAGTCTGGTTATTGCTAAAGCATTGAATGTGATCCTTTGTTCAGAGGAAGCAAGGCAGAGCTCTCTCCTGTCAGATAGTCGGGAGGGCAGACTTCAGAGAAGTGGGACATGATATTGGGAAGCTGTTATCGTGTCTTTGTCATGGGTGGAGGAGTGGCTATTCTGAGCCAAGTGAGAGATAACAGATCTTGCAGTATAGCTGCTTTGTGGTTTTTTTTTGTTTGTTTTTTTTTTTAAGGTCAATAATCTAGATTTCAACTACATTTAAGCAAGTTATTGAGGAAAAGATGCCATTTCATTCTGCTCTGAATTGCAGACAGTGACACATGACAGTTTCTGCCTCATTCATTTAGTTTCAGCCGTTTTAGCTACACTTCCCTTTCAGGACGGGCTTGAAAATTAGTTATGATCTGGGGCTTAAAATGGGACTAGGAATTCAAATTTTTGCTTTTCATCTTTGAGTAGGTTGTGGAATAACTGTCTATGGCATTCAGTTCAGTCCCTCAGTTTCTCTGTGTGCAGAGGACCCTTGCCACCTCTCTAGCACTCATTGATAATACTGTGTGAAAGACACCGCGTTAGTGCAGGCAATGACTCATCCAGATGTGTACTGACTTTTCAAAGTGGCATCGGAGTGACTGAACTGTCACCTTCCTTCCAAGTGAATGTTGTTGGTAGGAGCTGTAGGAATAAGCTTGACAGTGCTTTCGTTGAAATGTTTGCCAAAAAGTCCCACTAGTTTCAGTAATAGCTGTATTGGGCTCAATGAGTTGCTGACAGACCTCCTACAAATTGAGCCTTCTCTTAGGAGTCTTGGACTCGGTGAAGCTTTGTGGGTTTTCACGTTATTTTTTACAATTCTGCTGCTTCTGATTTTCTGCCCTTTGCAAGCCATTGAGGCTTCCTGCTGTTAAGTGCCCCTGGCTGGTGTTTCACAGATCGGGAATGTGCAGTGATTAATCTTGTGCCTTCATGTGACTGGAGAGAGTGACGCAACTAAACCTGCTCTTCCCATTACAATACTGCCGTGTGCCAGCCCACATCAAACTCTGCTCTTGGGAACTTCCAGCTCACTGGTAGCTGTTACTCAGAGCTCTGGCTACCCTGGAAAGCCCTGGATGCCTCAGAGGTTTCCATTGCCATACTTGTAGTCCTTAGTTTTGGTGGTGACCATTGCATGATGCCTCAGAACGAAGCGCTGTGTCCTTTGACGTTCAGCGTACCCGGCCGGTTGTGCAATGCCTTTAGATTCCTTCCTGATTTGCTGTGAGGAGTCACCTTCTGCCCTGCAGCATGAGATTTTTCTCCTTATCTTCACCCACATAACTGTGGCTGCTGTCATTGGTTGTGAAGCCAACTGTTTTCCTCTTGAAACCAGCTGCAATGTTTGCTCCTCTGACCTTCCCTTCTGATGAATGCTGTGGGTTGAATGCACTGCTGAAAAAGCTTCTTCTTAAATTTACTTTCTGTTAATCAACATGGGAAACCTCCTTGATGTAAATTAAATGAAATGATACATTCTCTGTAGTTATGTTGAAAACAAACACAGTATCTGTTTCTGATGGATTGTGTTTTTCTTCTTTGGCTCTTCCGATCGCATTTTCTAGACTTAAATGTTCATTTTCATTCAGGATGATGAAAGGAACAGAATTACCCTGCTAAAATGCATTTCAGAGAAGAATATCTCAGTAATTTAATTTGAAGGGTAAAGACCTGTCTTCAGTAATTTCTGAATATTTGGAGGCAAAAGTCTTTCTATTCCTTCATTGCCGCCCTTTTAAGTTTTTATGTGAAGGATTTTTATTTCTTCATGCAATGGCTATGTTTATTATCTGCAACATCCTTTTTCTTTTAAGTCTGGAAAAGGTCAGATTAAATACACAGAATGAAAAAGAGGCTAAATGGTTTAAATAACTGTGGATGAACTATTTTGGATGAGACCAACTTCAGGCACCAGGGCGCATCAATTGCAAACAGTAAAGCTCCCAGGCAAAATATGCCAGCAATTTGTCTTTTATAACCTTGCACATAATCACTGAGTAGGAGATTTTATACAGTGGCCCTCTGTTCTTGCTTCATTCAATCTAGCAAAATAAGATACTACAAATCTTGCCTTTCTCTGAATTACAGTTGTAGAAGCGTATTCCTTTTGCTTGTGAGTGGTACGTGCTGGGGTCCGAAACCTTTCCCATCAAGCAGGGCAAGAGAGGAGAGCTGCAATGTTTCGAACTCCCTCTCCTTGTGGCTGCACTGTTCTTTGGTTTTGAATTAACTGCTTGTGTTCTCAAAAGAAAGGCTTGTCTGATGCCCGCCCACCTTTCTGCTAGACGCTTGGTGTTGCTCAGACTGCTTTTGTCTGAAGCTAAAGCAAAACTTTATGGAAAAATAGAGACTTGTATTTCTATAATGTCTGTTTGTCCCAAAGAAAGCCAAGGCATCTGAAAGTTGTATCTAAGAATTCCTGCACATATAAGCACATGGGCATTTCTAAAAAGCAGCCATTTTTCATGTAGAGCGCAGCCATGAAACAAGAATTTCAAATAGTATTTTAAGACTTAAAGTAAGGCAGTCCAGCTGTATGTAACCACAGGAGGAAGCTTCAGTAGGCAGAATGCAACCAACCAAGTTAGAACTTGGCTAAGATGCTGCGGTTTAAATCTTCCAACATTGTTGACAGTGCTGTAGGATTATTCATGTCCATAGACTCCTTGGCGCTTGGACTGCATCTGAGAAATGACACCTCCTGTGTGGCACAGGGCCTCCTTAGCACAGTGTAGGCCAGCAGTTCAGCAGTGACTCAAAAGGAAGCCTGGATTGTTCCATTCATCCACACCACTTCCTGCTGCACCTTGGGGAGAGCTGGAGCTGCCCCATCCAAGTAATGGCTTGCAACAACCCTGCTTAACATCAGTGATTTGGCAGGTTTACTGCAACAGAAGGCGTGGCTGCAGGGAGTTTAGTTTAGTTTGGGTTGGGCACTATAATTTTATGCTGACCTCTGCAAATCCTTGCAGGCTCGTTTGCTGTGTTTAGCAGAATGGTCTGTTTTTTAACCAAATCAAATGCAAGAATAGTCATTTCTTCTCTCAAACTGACTTGTGATCTCAGCATATGGCAATACATGGCAGCTCTTAATGGAAGACTCTCATTAACTCCTGTAAACATTCTCTACTCATAAATGTTATACAGGCTCTTCTGCAGTAATACTGATGAGATTTTACTTTTGGGCCTATTCTGGGGTCTTCTAGGTGTCTAGATTGGACATTCATGTTGCTAGCGAGTTTTAAATATCTTGGCTTAGAGTGCCATTGAGAGGAACAAAGAGAAACATGAATGTCAAAGGAGCTAGTGCCTTAGGATCAAAAGTCTAGTGAGCATTCCTTTAACCCTCTGGAAAACAACGTATAGATTAAAAAACCTGCACTTGTCTCTGCAGTCATTGAAGTTACAGCAGGCATGAATTAGGACAAAGTAATTTGCTGTGGACAAACACTGTCCCTGAAGCTTAGGAAAGCAAGTATCTATTTGTGACCAGGGTCTATTTTAGATACTACAGGGAATTCACATAGTCTGCCTGTTCCTGTTGAATTATTTGTAGTTATGATATTTTAAAGAAAGCTAGTATATGTTAGATAATTTCTTTTCTGGTAAGCCACAGTCATTTGTTTAAGCTGGATCCTTGCCAGGAGGCAATATACCTCATCTTGACAGAAATGATAGGCATTTGATGTGAATTTCCTGATATAGCAGCTGATTTTATTTATTTAGTTAGTTTTCAAAGAGTATGTTTCATTACAAACCCTCTGAACTCTGAATAACTTTCCCAGAGCCCCTGAAAATGTTTATCCGATTTTTTTGCCTTTTTAAAAAACAAGCATTGTACTGTGTTTCATGAATACAGTTTTCTTGGGAAATGGCTATCCAGGAACTTAAATAAGAGAGTTAGAGACTTAAATAAGAGTTACTGCTTACTTTGCATCTGAGGATCGTCATTAAACGCTCATCTGTAGGAGAAAATTGCACTGCTGCATATTAAGAAACTGTTTTTCTCTACTTAAATCAGAGTTTTAAATAAAAAAAGTATCCTCACTTTGGCAGAGGATTGGTCTGTTCTGATTTAATCAGTTCGTTGAACCATAGTAAAGCATGTTCCTCACTGCTTTGTATACCTTTTAACTTGTATTGGTTTAAAGCCAGTTCAAATGAGAGTGCACAACTTTCTCACCTTGACAAGCTGTCAGCAGCTGTAAGGAGAGCAGTGAAACTGTGCACCTCGGGAAGGTTCCAGAGGAAAGGAAGTTTAGAAGCATTGGCTGCTGGACTTAATCCTGTTCCCACTGGAAATCCAATAAGTATTCAGATTAGCTTTGTCTTTTGTAGGGATTAAATTTGCAGGGAATCTCAAGTTTTCATGGTAAAATTAGTTCTTGTCTGGGAAGGGCCTTTCATAGTAAAAATTTGACATCTAATAGAGAACAGTAGCAGGGGTGTTTGTTTTAAGACTTTGTTGTTGTTGTTTTGCCTATGTTTGTGAATATTACATTGTAGTTCTGTGAAACGCTGATAAAAATTATTTAACTGATTTGTAGCCACTGCCTGGGGTAATAGCACCCTTTGCTGAGCAGGTTATAAGTCAGCTGAAGACAGCTTCTTCCTCTAGTATCATGGATCTGTATCCTAAAACACTGTCTGTTGGCTGATAAGAATAACTTTTCTTTTCCTTGCAGGAACTGAGGATACAGTCTGGAAATAGATACGAAACATATTTTTTCAGTGTATTGTGTACACATGGTTGCTTAGTAACTTTATAATGCTTTTTCAAAGTCAAGTCCTGCTTTTGTCAGTATGTGATACATGATTTCTGTAATCAGAATCAAATCTGATAGCACAGATGTAATCTCTGTTCACTACTTTCATGATTGTGTTTTTCACCTTTCTCTACCTCTCTTCTTGCTTCTAGCAATCTACAATTACGATGCTGTCCAGGATGTGGAACTTTCCTTGCAAGTTGGTGATACTGTTCACATTTTGGAGATGTATGAAGGTAAGTCCCAGATCATTTCCAAGTACTGTACAGTAGGTTTTAAAATTAAATATAACAAAGCATTTTTAAAAATAATGCAAAGTTTGGATCTAGATTTCCAACTTCTGGTATGTCTTCCATGCCCAGAGCTTCCTATGTAGTGCTTGCTGGATACCTTTGAGTTTTGAAACAGTATTAAAAATACATAAAATAGAGAAGCAGCAGTAACACCCATGCTGTTCCTGGTGGAGATCTGTCCAGGTAAACTTCACTAGCATCTTGAGGCAGACAAGGTAGGGAAAGAAATAGTCTCTCTTATTTCTGGCTATTCATTCCTGTTCTTACACCATACCTGTGATCTTAGCTCCTCCTTCTGCCATCCCAAGCACTTGCGTAGTGATGTGATGAACTGATCCAGCTGAAAAATAACCCAATTAAACAACAAAAAATAATTTTTAGGCTGAATTAGTTCTTTGATCTGAAAAAAGGGAAACAGTGGGTGAATGAAAAAGAAAAGAGCACATCCTTTTTTTTGAGCAGTAATGCTGGTTTAAGCCATAATATCACAAACTGGCTTTACGTACTTTTAAATGCTTCCAGTAGACTGTCTCTCCCAGTACT
Source organism: Rhea pennata (assembly GCF_028389875.1). NCBI lineage: Eukaryota > Metazoa > Chordata > Aves > Rheiformes > Rheidae > Rhea > Rhea pennata. Next base: position 2,961,950 of record NC_084690.1, on the reverse strand, counting down.
TTACAGGTAGGTTTTTTCTAATATCTACCATAATGTGAAGTATCTTACAGAAAGGGAAACAAAATTCTTGTTTTAAACTAGGTGAAAATGACATTTGTGTGCTTCATATCTACTTATGAAACTATATTGTTTAATTATTTCATTATTAGGAACAGAATGCAGCCATCTAATTATTTTAAAGAATACACTAATCACTTCTTCATTTGGAGGATTGTGTCTATCTTCTCCAAAATCTAAATGCTCTTTCTAAAATATAGACTTAGTAATTTACACAGGCCACAGCATTTTGAAAAAGAAGCAGCAGACGAAATCTTTTCAGTATCTCTGCTTGGTACAGCAAGTTGCTCGTTTAGCAATTTGTTTCTAGTCAATTTTTCTCTTTCCACTTGTCTTTGACCGTGACACTGGAAAGAGCCTGCCAGTTCCTACATGTCGAAGTGAATTGCTGATGTGTGTTTTTACACTGATGTGTGTGATATTGAATGTGGGTTTTTCTTTAAAGTATGTAGTAGTGCTAAATTATGCTTTTATGAAAAGGATACATCTTATACTTTCCAAAATGTGGTGATTATTTTTGACAGGTAGATGTTGGGGGTGAGTGTTTTTAGCAAGATGGTTGTTCAGTCCTGAACTTGCTGCTACAGCTTTTTAACAGGGACAGTCAATAATAGGGAATGAATGTCAAATAGTATCCTTTTTTTAACCTGAAATTTCCCAGTTTTTAACTTTAACCTGGTAGGATTGATTGTAATTGGGAAAACAAACGTGTTTTTGATGCTTTCATTCACTGAGGCTAGCATTGTGGAGTCCTAGTTTGTGGCTGGAGCACCCTGGAATTACCTTATGGCAATTAAATTTTTTTTCCTGGAAAAAATAATCAAAAATTTGGGTCAGGCATTTGAGAATCCAAAGAAAAAAGTACTTATGGCCTCTCAGATGGTAATTCTGCTGTGGGTCTTTTCTTATTTCCCATAAATATAATTAGTTTGGAAACTCCAAATTTTGATATTCTGTTTAGGTAGACGCTCTCCTAGCTCATTATATCTATTTTTCTTTCTCTTGGAACATTTATTTTCAGCTTTGTTGTTTCTAGACATATATGATTGTACTTCTGAGAATTAGTGTTCCCACAAGAAACCTTTTTTATTTCTTTTTACATTAGTGATGTATAGATGTATACTTAGAAACATAACTCCAGTCTGATTAAAAGTGGGAGAGTTGGGGGATCTTCTGTTTGTTTGTTTTTGTTCCAGGAATCACCATTCTTATCTGGATACGCAAGTCTCAATTTAGAAGAAGGTTCCATTTAACCAGGGTTTTGGCTTTGCAAGAAAAAAGGCTCAGATGTCCTGGAAAAAGTTCTTTTTTCAGTCAGTTTAAGTTCCCCACCAGTCTCAGCTGAGGGCATTCTCTAGGCTATCAGTAACGTTCCTTAGGGAATTAAGAGGGACATTTTTAGGGTTATCCGGAGAATCTTGTGTAATGGTAACAATCACTTTGAAAACCTTGTTTCTTGCCAGTCTTTATTACTTTAGGATGCACTGCTGAGTATCTTTGAGTTACCAGAAGGCTTACAGGACTGTTGTACCTGCAGTCCCTTTCCTTTCTGCCCGTCATTTAAAACATGCCTCCTTTTTCCTTTTGGCTGAAGCCAGCTGGTATTCTTTCCTCAGCCTTGTTCGGTGAAGAGTCTCTGTGTATCAAGCAGCCTTCACTTGAAAGCTCTTTGTATTCTGCGTCTGGGGTTTTGGTTGGCTCCACTCTGTCTGTAAGAACTGAAGTGCACAGTTTGTTCCTTGACTGGGAGGCAGCAAGGCTGAAGCTTGCACTGGGTTTTGGCATTAACAATAAATGTTATCTGACTCTCAACTGGCTGAATAGCTTTGAGACATAACACTGATACAGCTAAGCCACTGGGGGAGGTGTATGAGAAGCAAAGAGCAATAAAGGGAATTAAAGTGCAGACCAGAGGATATAGATGCAGTTTGCTTAATACAGAGGCCTGCGCTGTGAAGTTCTAACGTCCTGTGGCTTTGTCCGAGCCTGCAGTGACTGCCAAGCTCTACGGTGGAGTGCCTAACAGTGGAGTGCTGCTGTTGTACTGCCTTATGGCTTCACAGTGAGAGAAGGCAGCTTTAAACTGTAAAGTCCTTGCTCATCTATTGCTGCTTAACTTCATGCTGTCAGGCATTAAAGGTGTGTTGCGAAGGCTGGAAGTCCATGGATGGTTGTCTAAGTTTAGGAAGAGGCCCTAACACGCTAGTTTTGTTAGTAAAGTTTTCTTTTCTTGTGCACTACGTGGATGCCTTGACTAATACTTTAAAAGTCCAGTTATGGCTACAGTCAGGCTTGGAGTTGGAGTGTGTGGAAGGGGATAATAAGATAATAAGGGGATAGTAAGAGGTGGGGATTGCCTGTTCATATTGTTGGGCTGCAGCTTGTCTATGTCAAGGGTTTGTCAAAAGATGGTTACTCCTGTAAAAGGTTGTTCTAACTTGGGCAACAAATCTGAGATTGAAATGAGAGCCTTCAGAGCAGAAACCACAGCTGAGGCTGTAGCATGCTGGCATTCACTGCAGCTTGAGCCCAGAAAGGGAGAACCTGTGAGAGTCGTTCACTTTTGCGTTATGTAGCTCCATACCTTAGACTGTACAGTATTTGTTTCAATCCAGGGAAACAGAGATTGTGGCATATTGCATCTTTGCCAGTTTGGTGCCAGGTGCAGTTTTAAATGAGGTAAATCTGCACCATGAAAAAAGTTTGAATTTGCATATTCAGTGTTTTTGCTACGTTGCCTACACTGAGGCTGATTTTAAAGAACTTCTGTGATGTCTTAGTTTGTCTTCAAGAAGACTTTGAAACAACATGGAGCATTTACTACACATGAACATGTGGAGGAAAAACAATGTTTTTGGACTTCTCTTTAGGAAAAAAATGCACATATACCCTCAACAAAACATATAGTATGTTAGTCTGAGTGTCTTGGACTTGCTATATCCTCTTCTAAACTGCAAAGCAAGGTTGGCTGTTTGGTTTCAGAAGGGCAAGAGGTCTTTGTAGAGAACGACCTTTCCCCCTTGATAGTAAGATAAGCACTGCTTATTCTGTTTCTAAATAGTGGCAAGATTGGACATATGCTGCAAAATTTGAGAAAATAAGGAAATTTGAAGTCTCCAAAACTTTTGAGGGCTTCTTCAGTGGAGGGTTCACTTTCACTCTGGGAATCTGTCCTTCAGTAGTGAGCTGAGGCGGGGGGAGGGGGAGAAGCTGCAGTATGTGTGTGCATATACACATACAGATATACATACATACATATATATATATATATAATATGTATGTATTTTTTGGCGAGCTGTGAGAAATAGGTGAATTAGGGATAGAAAGAATGTATACCTACATACCAAAATTCAGACCAGTTTCATCTCCTGATGCTGACAAACTTGCACATAACTTTTTCTTAGCTTCAGTCTTGGTCATTCCTCTGCTTGCCATAGGTAAATGAAAGATCCGTTTTTTTTTTTTTATTGCGGTACGGTGGAGCGGTGTATGTTGTAGTACTGAGAAACAGTGCGTTACAGTGGAAGAGGAACAAAGACCTTGTGGTTAAGCCCATGAGCTGGGAAAGTCTCTGTGATTGCATCACTGAGCACAGCTTCCAGTTGTCTAAACTAATTTAATATGAACAGTTTTGTTTGGATTGTCTAACCGTCTTTAACATACTGCATAAAAATGATATAATGAAAGGTAAAAGTGGGGAATTTGATGTTCAATTAAAAAAAATAAAATCTTTATGGCATTTCTGTGCAAGAGTCAGTCTGCCAGCCCTCCTTTCTTTAACAGACTTCAGCTTCAAACAGTGTTGTAGTAGTTGAAATTTGCCGCGTCATCGTTGACCAAAAAGCTTTTCTGCTTTCAGCTCATTGATGTGAACTGTTATGCAGTGGTGTTCAGCATTGTTAACAGGCCTTTATAATGTTCTAGAAATGGCTACATTTGAACAGTTGAGCCTATTGTTACTGAACTATCATTCTGCTGGAGCATTAGGCTTGTATGTTTTTAAAAAAAGGTAGTCAAAAAATGACCATTGACTATTGCCAAAAAAAAACCCTTCTGGCCTTTTTAAAAGGATAGATAAAATTACTGAAAATCGGAGAAGAATTCTCAAAAGATTGCGTGAAATGAGTGCTGAAATACAGTTTTGCATTTGTGCAATGATTGCAAAATGTTTTACAAGGTTAGGGTAAATACTAGCAGGCTATTTTAAATATGAGGAAGTTATGCTATAGAAGAGTTAAGAACCTGTGTCAAAGGAAATTGAAATCACTGGGAAGAGATTCTCGTTAAGTTCCATGAATCTTGTATCGCACACAAATAACCTTTACAAGACCGTTCAATTAATTGCTGACATGGACAAAAATAGAATCTAAATCTTGTCATCCCCAGTCCAGTATCTTGTCTATTAGTCTATGATCAATTTAAAATCTTCATTCTGTGGAAGGAATGGAATTTCATTCCCCCCTCCCCCAACTTCTGCTGTAACATGGGGGGATTATGTAGCGAAGCTGATTGACCTACTCCTTACAGCTAGAGAAGGGAGTCAGAACTGTAAAATACAAACCTTGTTAAGTGTCATGTCTGGTCCATGATTCTACTTTGAACCTTCTTTTCTAAATAAATAAATAAGTAAAACTCTCCTCCTCTCTTCTTTGCCTGATTATTCTCTAACTCCCTTTGCCTTCTTGGTACTGATGTCCACCAGTCAGCTGGGCATCATCATCTTAGGTCAGTGATGTTGTGTCTCTTCACACCTCTGAACATCATTCATGCAATGTGGACTATAATCTATACCCTTCATATGTACAAGCAGGTAGAGTCAATATTTTCAGCTGCAATGCAAGTAGAAGCTTGGGAAAGAATCAAAAAGCTGTGTGCTAGGAGTATAGTTAATTGAGAGCTGAGGCAGCAAAATGCCTTCAGTGGTATTTTTAGTGGCAAAGAGTCACTAAATGCAAGTTCGCATCCTATCCTCGAGCACTACAAAGGATGCTATGTCTGCACGTAAGTGTTTAAAATCAAACATTTCAGAGGAAGAATGTTTCATGTTGTTACTTGCAGTACATTACTTGTAAGACCTCAAGGTGACTGAGACTGTTGCACAGGGCAAGGTACAGTCTCTCAGTGAAAAGCATTTGATCAAATACAAGCTCTGAAGTAGTCAAGATAGACAAAACTGAGGGTGGAAAGGAAAATTTAGAGGTGGTGGAAGGAGCAAGAGAGTGACTTGGCCACTGCTCTGCTCCTCTCCTCTCTACTCATTAAGCAAGGTTCTCTTGAGGGCAGAAGAACAGAATATACTGGTTCTTTCATACACTTGCATTTTGGAGCCCTTGAAATCAAAATACTAGTTAAACCCCAAATGTGAAGAAATACACAGCAGAAAGTGGCGTATGCTTCTGAGTCTTTAGGAGCACAGTTCTTACACTGTCTTAGATTTACTGGATCTTGTCAAGATAATACTGAAAAACAGTATCTGTACTGGGGCAAGCAATTTTTTCCCTCTGCTTTCTGTAATCTCATCTCTTCCATTGTCCAATGAAGTGTTGATTTTCAGTCTTCAGACTTCTGGCTAGCTCATTGACCTACATAATATGAAGCTCCAGCACAATCTGTATGATGATAGGAAAGAAGACTTTGCCCTGGATGGAATGGAAATGAACTTAAGACACTTGAATCTATTTCTCTTTTTGTTAGAGACATCCTATGTGACCATGGGCCTACAGTTGTGTCTCCCTTCCTCCTTCCCTATCTGTCAAATAATCATAGCAGTTCTGTTCTGTGTATTTCATTTGTAAGCTCCACAGAACAAGGGCCATCACTCTCAATATATAGCATAAAGAGACCTGCCTCTCTGTTGAGCCCTATCAGTACAACTCCAATGGAAATACAAAGCAGAATGAGTGTTGGTTTATATTAGGAAGAGGTATCTTTCTGCCATGCTATCTTATGAACAAATCCTCCTACAAATGCAGTAGAGATGCCTTTGCAGTAGTAGATCTTAAATGAGCAAAATCAATAGGTTTTATTTTGTAAATTGTGATGAGAATGACAATGGATATTTAATTGCCGCTTACAGAGAAAAATATTTGTGTCCCTTTGACAGGTTGGTACCGAGGATACACACTCCGAAATAAATCTAGGAAGGTATGATCTCCCTTTTCAGTAACCAGTTTTTATTTCATCCCTTTGCCAGACCCCGTCCATTGCTGTGATAACCTGTGCTCCTGTTCTATTTCTTGGTTTGGTATTGTGCAGATCTCCTGATCAATGTCCTTTTCCTTAGTCATAGAAATAAAAATCCTTGAGCTAAATGTTTTTGGAACTGTTAACTAGATACTCCCTACAAGCAAGTGTAACATTGTTTGAACTAGCGAAGTTGACTCTTGTGTATGTAGGGGCACCAGCTCTTTACTATGTTATTACAGTCTTGGACCTGTACACACCCACCACTGGTTATAAATAAAGCTGAGATTAGAGTTTGGATTTGACTTGGAAAATATTCCAGAAGTTATGCATGGATGGATCTCAGCCAAACTTCTTGAGGTTTGCAAAACTAGAGTGAAAACTGCATGGAAATCCAGTTTCCCATAGGAATCCTGGCACCTCTGATGGGTACTACTTCTTAATGATACCTCTGCATTTTTCCAGGCCTAAATGGAAATGAAAAGAAAACAGAAAAGGATTACAGCACTCCTAGAAGGGTTGTTTCACTTAAATAATGAAAGTTTGAGGGCCGATGAATCCCTACAAATGCTGTTAATTGTGAGATTTTTGTAGACAACTGCAGGTCCAGAGCAACCTGACAAATGACTATCAGAATGTTTTGTAGCGAGGATAAACAAGTATGCTGATAGTTGGTAAGATTTTACATTTCATACAGGAAGGTAGGTGTCATTACAATGAAGCAAGGAAGCGAGTTCTCTGAGGTTCGAATATCAAATATAGAGCTCAAACTTATAACCTGGAGCACCTTTCCATTTTTTTTGAGATACTCAGATTTTTCGGCTGACCTAACATACTTCTCTCGTAGATAAACAATAACATCAGTTAGTTACTATTCTGTTGATAGTGTTCCTACCCCTTTCCACTGTTTTCTGTTGAATGAGTTTCTGTCATGTCATGTGTTAGAATATTTATCTTCCTCTGTCTTTTCTAGGGCATTTTTCCAGAAACATACATTCATTTAAAAGAGGCAACTGTGGAGGACCGAGGGTAGGTTCGAGTTTCTTGAGATGTACTATTGGAAGCAAAACTGGAATGCTGTTTCATTAAGAAAACTTAAATAGTGGTGCTTATAATGAATGCTGGTGGTCTGCATGTGCAGCAGGGGATCTCAGTGACATTAGATTTCTGGAGCTGCATAGCTTTTCCTTTTTCCAGAGCACTGTACATCCCAAAACAGCTGTAGGCATAGATGTAAAAGAACTCTTTTTGCAATAAAGCTCTGCTAGACATGTTAGCAGTGAGACAGGTCGATCAAGTTATATTTAGCTTCTCTGGAGACTCCTTCAAGTCATCACACACTCTTGCTTGCAGCCAAGTAGCCAGCAGAAGTGTGCATCCCTTCTTGCCTGGGGAAACATTTAAGGAAGCCACTCCTCATTTGATTCTTAGAGCTTGTTCTCTGATTGTTTTAGCGAGGGGAAAACAACAGTAGCGACAGAAGGTTACTTTAAAAATACACTTTTTTTTTTGATTACTGTGGCCAGGTTACCACTTCAAGTGGTGATTCCTCAGAACTGAAGTTCTGTCTGTTTTAGTGTTACGTTTCCAGAGTGGATCCATAGGGACAAATCAGACTAACAGGAAATACGTGTTGAAAATAGATAATGAATGTACATGTATTTGTTGGAGAACCAGTTGAAGACTTAAAAATCTTAGTATTGTGAGTGAATGAATTGTATGAAAATCCAGGCCTTTAACTTCTAGTTGCATATTTATCAAAAAAAGATGTTTTACTAATAGGTTTTAATTTCAAGTGTAACACTTCTATTTTCTCCTTTTTTTTTTTTTTTTTTTTTCTAGACAGCATGAAACAGTGATTCCAAGTGAATTGCCCCTTGGGCAAGAACTCACTTCTACTTTGAGAGAGTGGGCAGTTATCTGGCACAAGTTGTATGTGGTAAGTTTTCTCCGGGGGCTGGTATTTGGTGCAGGGAGAGGGAGAAGGGGTTCTCTGTTCAGGTAAGCAGGCTTGCACCCACTCTGAGCTGCAGTACTACTTGCCTTAAGCTGAGAGGGAACTGAGAGCATTGGTCAATACTCAGCTTGTTCTGTAAATAGTCTTAACTGCCATCTGTGCTTATCTCCTCCCAGGTTTTCTGAATGAAGGACAGAGAGGAGAGCAGGGGGGAAACAGCCAGAATTATTTTTAAACAGTACAGAATGATGAATCAGTACAGTTTTCCATTTAGGAATGGCATCAAAATACCTATGCTTCTAACTCCCAATCTTTATTGCTGAGTCATTTTGTGACCCTCTATCTCCACTTGTCTGCCTATAAAATTAAGCAGCAATTCTTTACACTTCATGTTAAAGTACTTACTTTATAAATTGTGAATATCAAACAGTTTTATAGAATTCCATGTGGACCCATATAGACTGCTGGCTATGTCCTCAGAAACCACAATGTTCTTTTAACAGCACCTTTAACAAGTTTGAGCCCCGTTCCACTAAACACGTTGTAGATACTTAATGGAATGATTGCCTTGATCCCAGAGTGCCCACAATTCAAATAGACAAGATAGACAAAAGATGAGAAGAGAATTAGAGCCTAGAGGATGGGGGTAACTGACTTGCCTGTAGTCACATAATGTTACTTCTCAGTAGAGCTGGGAAGAGACCTCTCATCTCCTGAATCTCTGCTTAGTGACCTGGTCATATGATGAATTTACACAGAAAACCCAAGGTATTGCACAGATTGAGTAGTTTTGCTGAGCTAAGTGAAATGCTTGCTCAAAGAATTGGAGTTCACAATGAATTGATGTCTTTAATCTGTTGAATCAACAGCTTTGAAAAACACTCAAACTTGATTTTTTTCAGTCAGTAGTGATTTCAGCCTGCTCAGTATGTGCTTGTAAGACTTTAATTAAGATGAGAGAATTGTTCTAAATTAGCTCTAAAGATAGAATTTAACCAGAGCAAGCTTTCCTATTGAAAATTTCACCAAAGTATGTTTTGTTTGTGGACCACGAAACCACAAGAAGTTGTTCCACTCTCTTAATTTAATGAGAAGCCCTATGTGATGTAATTACTATGTGAAGAGGGAGTTTTGTTCCTGGCTGCTTCCCCCTCCAACCCCGAATAACTGTGTGGGAGCAATTGGGGTGCACAGTTAACAGCTTTGATCTAGAGAATTTTTAATCTGAAATGGTGAAGGCCCCAAATCTTGAGACATTTAAACCCCAGGAGTGCCAAACACTGGAGAATTTCCTCTATGGTCCAATCTTGCAGTGTCATGCGGTGCCAGTCTCACAGATATTTTATTTAGTTAAACACAACTGGTGGTCATGATTCAGTAGAATACATTTTAGAAAGCTTACTGAGGTCATGGTTTTCAAGCTACCAGCAATTTGAAACATTTCTTCCTTCCCTGTAGGATAACAAGACAACACAGTTCCGTCATGTACAACAAATGACTTACAGCTTGATAGAATGGAGGTCACAGATACTGTCTGGAACCCTTCCCAAAGATGAGCTGGCAGAACTGAAAAGGAAAGTGACTGCCAAAATTGACTATGGCAACAGGTAAATTCCAAACTGTGGTCTGTGGGCAGGAGAGAATCCCAAATCTCAGTAAAGACTTTGAAACTCAGATTTGAGAATGACCATGCAATGGCAACACTGAATCAGGCCTTAAATTTTTCCTTGGAAAAGGGATAATTACAGTTATCAGTCCCCCTCAGAACTTGACTAACCTGGCAGGTGGGCATGTAGCATTTGGTTCTTCATATGTCAGCACTCTCCTTCAATTGGCAGGAAATCTTGCCTGTCTTAATTTTACAGAAATACTGGCACATGGCATCCCCCATGGAGCACAATTTGTGCTGGCTAGCTGGAGCCAGGATTTAGATGCTAGTTAGGAACTGAACTGCTTTATTAGCATGTTAAGTAATACCGTTCTACACACCACCAAAACTCTTCCTTTCATTGGTTTGTGCAGAATAAGAATTGTCTCCATAGCTCATTTATCTGCCTGTCAGACATCATTCAGATCAAATAAGAAAATTGAGAAGAAAGTTTATGGCAAAGAATAATAAGTAGGTATTGTCCATAAACTTCATAGATAGAAGAGTTGCAAAGATAAATGAATGGACTGAAAAAAAAAAAAAAAAAAAAAAAGCCTTAAGTGAGAACAGAAAAGATACCATCTTAGAATTAAACCACTTGGATAATTTATTTTTCCTTTAAAGGGAAAATACTGGGACAGGAGGAAGGATTTCTGGACAGGAAAACCAATGGTGTGATTGTTGCAAGGAAGGGAGTCAGTGCTCCCTGGCTGGCTGGTGCAAGTCCACAGTTAGTTCAGTTAGTTCTCTTTTTTTTTTTTTTTTTTTTTTTTTTGTTTTTGTTTTGTGCTCTTTCAGTCATCTTTGATTCCAACAGACCCTGTCACTTCTTTTGTTCTCTGACTTATACACTATCCAGGATTCTAGGGTTGGATCTGGTTGTACGAGATGACAATGGAAATATCCTGGATCCAGATGAAACTAGTATAATCTCTCTTTTCAAGTCCCATGAAACTGCATCGAAAAGGATCGATGAAAGAATCCAGGAAGAGAAGGTACTTCTTGTTGCTTACCTAGTCCTCTTCAAGCTGTGTCCATTGTATTTGTACATCTCTCAACTTTGGCAATAGAGCTAAATTCTGTGTTGTTTTTAATGGGAGTGTTCTCCTTATGCTCTGCAGTCCCTGCAACAGAATTTGGACCTTCGAGGGCAGCCAGTATTCAACACAACGCACACGTATAGCCTGTACATAAACTTCAAGAATTTTGTTTGCAATATCGGAGAAGATGCAGAACTATTAATGAGCCTCTATGATCCTGACCTCTCCAGATTCATCAGGTGGTTTTTTGTAGATGCATAAGAAATGTAATCATCATGGTGGTCTTTCTAAAGAACCTAGTGTAGAGGTTAAAAAGGAAGAACTGACAGAAAAGTTTCAGTTCTGTTGGTTGCAGGCCCTCTAGTGTTTTGGGAAGGGGTTATTTAATTTTTTTATGAAATAGGGAGTCAAGATCTTGAGCCCTTACACTCCCCTTCTTAAAGTAGGGCGTTTCTGTGATAGGTTAGTCAAATCCTAGATTATCTCTTTATGTTCATATGTTTCCCTATTATTGTCACTAGATTTGATGTATTTGATTCATTGCTTCCCTTAAACTTATGTATATGCATGGTGTTTGCTGTCAGGTCAGTGCAAGCTCACATGTTTGAGGGCTGAGTATCTTGCGCCATTAGGTGAAGAAGTTAAGAACTTTGTCAAGGAGGCACAACGGTGTCATGCCAGGGAGACTGTATGTCTCCCTCTTCGAAGTTACCAGGTATGGCATGTGTTGCCAGGGATATTTGGCAGGGAAGTAACTGTGAGTACCTGTTCCCATCGTGCCTGCCTGCCGGCTTCTGTGAAATGAGTCTCTTTGAAATCACTCTGGGATGGAGGATTTTGGCAGAAATTTTCAAATATTTCTGCAAGATGAGAATGCTTTTGAGCTGTTACACAGGAAAGGGGAATATCAGGTGTTGATTTTTTGTTTCCTTGTAGTGAAAATTACCTGGTTCGTTGGGGCAGTAATGGGATGCCTAAAGAAATTGAGAAACTTAATAATCTTCAAGCAGTCTTTACTGTAAGTTATGTTTGCATCCTTAAAATTCTTCCCTATGCTGCAAATATTTGAGTATGTGGTGTGGGTTTTTTTTTTTTTTTTTTTTTTGGTGTGTGGTTGTTAACTCCCCACCCCGTGCTGCCCCAGGTAGAGAGGAGCTGTATTTGGGGTTTGGGATGTTTTTTGGTGGATGGTTAAGATCTTAGAGGCAGCCTCAGAAGAATACTTCTAGAAAGGTGGCAATTTTTTTATTATTTTGATTTTTTTTTTATGACGGCCCAATGCTGTAGTGAAGGGGTATTATTTTGAAATGGTACTGTCAATAGGTGTTGCTTGCCCATACATTTCTGAAAAATCCTGTTAGGCACTTCTCTTTTTGGAATATAACTGTACTGAAAAATCTAGATCTGAGATGATGAGTGTGGTTGTTCTTGTTTTGTTTTGGTTTTGTTTTTAATTCATTGCTTTGCTGATCCTCTTCGGTGTTGGAGTTTGTCAATTGCAACAAGATGGTAATGGAAGAATAACATATGAACAGAGTAATTTCTGACAAGTAGCAGGTGACACAAACTAATTGCATGATAATCAGGATATAATGCTCTGACAATTAACAGCATTTAGTCTCCTTTCAGTACTGTTACTGGGATGTGTTCTCAAAGAGAATGGGACATTTAGAAATTACTGTGTGGAAATTAATAGCATCTTTGCAATAGGTTTTTCCTGGGGTAAAAAGAGAACCCCCCCCCCTTTTTTAAAAAAAACAGACTTCCCTTCATACATGTATACCACCTAACAGAGAAGTCTTTTAGTGTCTCTGTTGGTTTCTCCCCCATTCATGAAATGGATTTAGCTTTCTTTATTTTAAATGATTTCTAGGATTTAAGCAGCTCTGATTTGATCAAGCCGAAGATCAGCTTGGTGTGTCAGATCGTGAGAGTAGGGCATATGGAGCTAAAAGATGGGAAAAAACATACCTGCGGACTCCGGAGACCATTTGGAGTAGCAGGTATGAGAATGAGAAATGCTCAGCTGCTAACTTAATTCATTGGAGTAAAGAGCATGACGGTCCAGTGGTTGGGACAGTAGGCTATGAATCAGGAAACATAGCAATAGCCTATCAGCCTCTTGGTGTTGGCATCTTTGTCTCCAGAATGGAGAATGCTGCTCCTGAGCTGCATGTAGTATGAAAAGTATAGAAAGTTCTCACTTCTTTGAGAACTTTCTTATGACAGCTGTATATGAAGATGAAATACTGTCACTACTCACTATTTGTTTTGTCAGCACCTGAAAAGATAATGCACTCTCATCGCTGCAGTAGACTTTCAGGTCTTTATTAAAGAGGGATTTGGTTCTCGTGACTAATAGAATAATGATGATGTTTTCAAAGGAGCCTTAGTGAATAAGACATCCAGTTCCTGTTCAGTTCTTGTGATCTCCTTCACTTGAAATTGTATAGGGAAAACTGCTTCAAAAAACAGAGCCTTTGAAACCTAAATGTAATTTCTTTTCATAGAAATGTTTGTGTCCCACCTGTCTTTTCAGCAGAGAGAATATTCACGTTCTCTACCATATGCTGATTTATGCATCCATGAAAAGGTTCTGTTTAAAAAGTTAGGATGATGAGAGTGGCTCTCTTTATTGCTGTCATGAGTGATTTAGACCAAAACTAAGCAACTGCTGATTCCCTTTAGGTTGGGGAAAATTGTTTTCCCTTTAGATTCCGTTTAGCAACTTTGCAGAACTGTGTGTTGAACTTGTTGTTGCAGTGATGGACATAACAGATATCATACATGGAAAGGTGGACGATGAGGAAAAGCAACATTTTATTCCATTTCAGCAGTAAGTACTAGACTTCAGAGTTGATGACATTTTTGGCTTATTTGTGACAGTTGTCCTTTAGAGAAGGACAAATTTGTATGGGAGCCTGGCTGTGTACCGAGAAGGTCTCTACAAGTAGGTTAGCTAATGGCAGTTGTCAGGTCTTTGAACAAGAAGGTTTTCTCAGTCTTCTGAAGCCTCGCATTCACCAGAAGATCTTTTATATTATTAGCAAGATTTCATTTTTGATTTAAATAGCACAAGAAGAGCACAACCCAAAGTGATGATCTGGGAGATGTGACCTTAAAAACAATTATAGGTGTTACAGGCAAGATTTTTCAGAAACACTTGAGTGCACACAGGGCACAGCTCCTCATTGTTGCTATTTTAGGTGCTACGGCACCCTCTGTATTGTTGGCCTATTCCTTTCCATATTATTTTGAAAGGGTGAGTCAGAGAGGAGAGGGATTCTTCTCTGGGAAAAGGCTTTCTTCCTCTTTCTAGGAAAGAAATTCAAGCCCAACTACGTTATGCATTTCTATAATGAGAGTTAGACTGGTGTTCTCCCTGCTTTCTGATTATACTGCTCACTTTTCAGCATGTTGTAGTGTAGAAACACTAAGCTGCTTTGAGTAGACTCAAATCAAGATAAACTAGTCTTGAATATAGCAATCCGTTTGGTGAAGCTTTTTGTCATTCCAAGGTATTTTCAGGGGAGGTTGCTTTTTTTTCCCTACCTTTCAGGGCCTTGAAAGGCTGCAAAGAAGGATGTTTTTCCTTTGCAGAATGGTATTAGTCTGGTACCTTTTTTGGTTTTCTTTTAAAATTTTCTCTAATAAATGAGGCTGAGTTTGGATCCAAATCTGGACACAAGGTGATAGGGAGCCTGTGGAGATGCTGTGTTATATATTTACTTTAGTTCATTAAGAATGATGTGGGAACAGAAGTGAATTCTGGTTCTAGATTCAAAATTCACTAGACATGTTTTTGATGAAGGTTTCCTTTGGGATAGGTTCAGCCCTCCTGTGATTTCGCATCAGTCAACAGTTATGTTAACTGAAGACCAGTTCATCTACTCAGCTTCTCAGAGACAGCTCTGGGGCACAGCTGAAGCCAAGAAGTGGGAGTGCAAGGCCCTATGTGCTGAGCTTTTCCTGCAAGTTACCACTATGAGACCTGTTCTCACAGGTCCCTAAGGCAGTCTGTGGATGAAAAGCAAAAAAGGTTGTGGAGCAGGCTATGCTGATAGTTGTTGCAATTTCAATGTAATAGGAATGTAGCCAGGGATTCTTTGGGTTGGCCTATACTACTTACTTTAACGTGAGCAAGCACTTATATAGGTCATACTTCAAGAGTTTAGAAGCGTTTCTATTGGGTTTGTACACGCGAGGGAAAAAACAATTCTTGTGCAATCTTTTTTAAAAATTTTGTTGGAAAACAAAAAGAAAACAAAGTCTGCAGTTGGCTCGCCCTTGTCTTGCAGGGCACATGCTTGGTGTTTGTCTGCCTCTCAGCTTCTGTTGTTGTTCTCAGGATTGCCATGGAAACATACATCAGGCAACGACAGCTAATCATGTCTCCTCTGATAACTTCTCATGTGATCGGAGAAAATGAGCCCCTCACTTCTGTCTTCAACAAAGTCATCGCTGCAAAGGAAGTGAATCATAAAGGGCAAGGTACACCAGTCAGGCGAGAAGCTAATATAGAAACCTTATATAGGGGAATGTTCCTCTTCCTTACAAGGGAAAGTAAATGGCTCGTGAAGGTCCAGAGATCAAAGCTTACTGGAGTCCGCTACTTTCTGTGAGACAAACCTATGCTCTTTGTGATGACTGTGATCACAAAGCGCATTAGGAGCTAAAACAATAAAAACAGGAGCTGCTCTTGCTTGGGTAAAAAGAGCTGCCTTTCTAATTGAGGACTGATAGATTCATATCCTTTGGATTAGAATGAAATATGTCTCGTGACAGTCAGTGAGTATTTATTTAGACAATGGAAGACTCTTTCTCTGTTACACTCCTCATGAGTTAATTTGCTACTAATGTAATATTTTAAAGATACACCTATTCATATGGACGTGCACTATTTTTAAGTGAATACAGCTGATGGCATCTTCTAAATGGCTTTGGATTTGAAATACTTTGTTTTGGATTCTTCTGCTCTTGCTTGTGTATCAGGCCTTTACTCAAATACGCTAGTACAGTCATCTCAGAAGGGTTTTGTTTGACTTCAGAGGATCTACTTATGCAGTAAAGGCCTATTCAGCACAAGAGAAAATTGGAAAACTGTGCTAACTGAAAACCAGTTTGAGATGTTGTAGCTTAGGGATCACACAATTAAACAGTTTTCTGTCTTTGAGCATAGGTTTGAATTTCATGTGTTCACATGTTTTTATTTGTGTCCCCCCGCTTCCCTTGAGTAAGGAAGTGTTACGTGTTTTTTTTTTTTTTTTTTTTTTTTTTTTTTCTTAGGCCTTTGGATTTCCCTGAAGCTGCTTCCTGGTGATCTAGTACAAATTCAAAAGGATTTTTCCCACCTTGTAGACAGATCAACAGCTGTGGCTCGCAAAATGGGATTCCCCGAGATCATCCTTCCTGGTACAGCCCATATGCCTACCCACATGTTTCTGTGACTTAGAGGCGGGTGAAATTCTGGAATTTCTGCTGTGAATGAATTTATTCTAAAGCTATCTGACAAAAATTTTTTTCATTCTTTTTGAAGTTTCCAGCTGACCTCATTATTTTTTGTCAAATATGTGAAAACTGAAAAACTTCCTTTCTTTGAGAAATATTAAATTATAGCGAGTAGATTCTTTGGAAAAAAATTACGTTTAGTCAAAAAAACATTTTTTTATCACATACAGTTTTAACCTGTTTTATTTAATCTGTTCAAAGTGAATTTAGGTCTATAGAGCTGATTGCATTAAAAAAAAAAAGTTACCTAAAGACAGAGAGATTTTTGGTGAGACATACAAAAACTTCAAAAATGTATAACTTGTATACATTTACTTTTAGAATGTATTACTTTATGCATGTACTTGTACAGCTGTATTTATAGCTGTCTGTACAAGAAAAATAACTCATTAAGGACTCTGAATTTTAGGTGATGTTCGAAATGATATCTACGTCACCTTGGTACAAGGGGAGTTTGACAAAGGGAAGAAGAAGACTCCCAAGAATGTAGAAGTCACCATGTCTGTGCATGATGAAGATGGTAATCTGCAAGAGGTATGATGGACTTTGTAGGAGATTCAGGGCTGCTGAGTTTGGTGTATGGTAGCTCTGGTACATAGAATCTTATTCATTCTTCAGCTATATGCAAGAGCTGTGTGATAATGAACAAGAGATTATAGGAGATCACAGTGACCAAATATGAGGACTCTTTGTTTGTTTGTTTGTTTGTTTGTTTGTTTTCATTAATAACAAATTTGAGGAAATCTTTAAAGACGTGGTAAAATTTTCAGTGACACACATTGAGTTCCCTTGACTGTGAAACACAGACTTTGAGTAACCCTGTCATGTACATTCTTTGAAAACTTCCATCCTTAGATGTTTTTTTCTTTCCTCCTAGAATTTATCTTTATCTTTTTCCCTCCCTTGTCCTTTTGTCCAAAGAAAGCTATCCATCCTGGTGCTGGTGATGAAGGTGTCTCCGAATATAAATCTGTTGTTTATTATCAAGTCAAGCAGCCTTGTTGGTATGAAACAGTAAAGGTAAGAGAGTGCATTTTAGTTTTGCTTCCTTTGTGTAGAAAATGAGACTAATTTAAAATCAATAGATTAATGAATAATAGAATGTCTTGTAAATGGACTGGAGGTATAGAATGCTGTTACAGCATTTTCTCTTTGTGTTATCGTGTGCAGGTGTCCATTGCAATAGAGGAAGTCAGTCGTTGCCATTTAAGATTCACTTTCCGTCATCGGTCATCACAGGAATGTGAGTATCAGAAACAAAGACCTGCAGAATACTGTACGCTGCTTAGTCTCGAGTTTTTGTGGAGTGTTTTTGAGAATCCGACAAAGATGGAGTCCTTGCATATCTACTCATTTCTAGTGTTGTGGATTTTCCTACCAGGAATAAAAATAAAACAGAAGCCTGTCTTGTGGTATTTTCAGCCTGAAACAGGAAACTAAAATGCTGTTTGCAAATAAGGAGAAATAATTCAAACTTCTAACAGCTTAAAAAAAAAGATTTAGATTTGATTCTAAAACTGAAACTATAGAGAAAGCAAGGTCTTATCCCCCTTGAAAGACAATTGCCCATGCTTATTGCTGGTTTAGCTTCTCAGTGTATGATATTGTTCTAATTCTTTTCAGTCCTTCACAAATTCAGTGTAAGGATATAAGCTGATTGAGGCCTAATGGTCTTCCTGTAGGGAGGTTTTCCAGTTCAGTTAATGACAGGCTAACAACAAACTTAGAGTCAGAAATTTTGTTAGACTGCTTCGGAGCCTGGTTATATAAGCTGAATAATATGAGACTGATCCCTTAAAAGGCTCTAAGAAAAACATCTCTAAAGGTAACTGGAAGATGCAATGACAGACTTTCAAAGCTAGAGCAAGTAGATACAAGTTAAAAAAGGAAAAAATGTATGTGTTTCCATTCAGACCTCCTCTTTCATTTTACTAAGTGTGATGTGGCTTGTCCATGGGGATTCCAGATTCTACTGTGGTGCAAATATCTACCTTTCAAAATGTATTATTTATATATTTTTTTTAATATCAGAGCATCCTAAATAAGTCAACTATCTCATGATTAAAACTGTTAAATTTGACATCTCTATCTCACAGATTAAATTTGCAAAACCCCATCCAAAATCTCACTATGAAATTATACATATCCTTCTAGCAGGACAGCTAACCAATGAGATTGTATGGAGAAAGAAGCTTCAGAGAGAAAGTTTTTTCTGTGTGGCACCTCCTAAGTGCCTGGAGATGAGAGGGAAAGAGAGACAGCTCTTTCAGTACTGTGTCGCAAAGTATGCTGTCTCCTTCACCTAGCTCAGTTGGTTAGAGCGTAGTGCTAATAATGCCACGGTCACGGGTTTGATCCCTGTATGGGCCACTCGTTTGAGGGTTGGACTAGATGATCTCCAGAGGTCCCTTCCGACCTTACCAGTTCTGATTCTAATGTGATGCGGATAAAGAAGTTACATGCAGTTAGAGATGCATATGGACAGTATAGACACAAGATCGATCCTAGTAAACATTTTTCTTTGTTTGCAGCTAGGGATAAGTCTGAGAGGGCTTTTGGCATGAGCTTCGTGAAGCTGATGAATGCAGATGGAACAACACTGCAGGATGGCAGACACAACTTGATTGTTTATAAGGTAGCTTGGGCTTTTGCAGTCTTCATTTCTGTTTAACTAGCCAGAAAAATTCTCTTGGTTAACCTCTTTTCTAGCAACACAAATCCTATTACACCAGTGCAGAGATTCTTAATAATTCTTTACAGGATTATAGGACAGTAATATTTTTTTTAATAAGTCAGTGACAGCTCTAGGTTCATTGGTTTGCTAACTGTGTGGATGCAAATCTATTACATCCGTACATGTATGCGTATCTGCTTGGAATGTTTTTCATCTAGTATCATTCATCTAGACAGCATGCAAGAAACAGGCCTGGTGAACACCTTCTTTGTAGAATCAGTGTCTGGCCAGAAGAGAGAGATAGTGTTTAATCACTGTAACAGGAAAAAATCAATGTCTTGCTGCAGGAACCTACAAAATGACAAAGAACTGATTTCTGTGACTTGAATGAGAGTCAGTTGGGTATATGGGCAGCTTTCATTTGCTAAAGTTAGATGCCCAAACAGACAATGTGAATAAATAACTGTATAAACATGGAAAAATATTTGAAGCCTTCTCTGGCTGTCTCTGTGTTGAATGTGTCTGCAGATGAGAACTACAAGAGGTCAGATAAGATATGATCAAAGTGTATGATAACCCTTATCCTTTCTGTGTTCAACCAACAGGGTGATAACAAGAAAATGGAAGATGCTAAATGCTATTTAACTCTTCCTTGTACAAAAATGGAGATGGAGGAGAAGGAGATCCCCTCAGGAAAAAATCTGCACCATCTGGCCACATTCACACCCACAAAAGACAGTACAAAGGACAGTTTCCAGATTGCTACTCTGATCTGCTCCACCAAGCTCACCCAGAATGGTAGGTCTTGCGTTAACACCCTGACAGTACTGAGACGTATATTTGATGAAGTAAGAGAGCACTTTCTTTACCCCAAACCCTGCCTGGATTGCATGACTTGTGGACATATCTCTAATCTCACTGCTACTTGTGTCAGCCCGATCCAGCATTACTACCATCAGTACTACTACCATAAGTAGATACTACTTAACAAGTTTGTCAGCATGGTTAGAAATGGCAACTGTCAGTGACGGTATAAATGTGTTTTTAGATTCCATTAAATTAAAGGCTAATTTTCATCTTACCTCTGCTTGTTAAGAATGTAACACTCAGAACTGATCTCTTCAGCATATTGTTATGCAATAACTTTACTTTGCATACAAATAAAGTGGCCAAATTAAAGGATGCATGTATGCGAGTGAATACATTATATGCTCATAAGTGATGTGAGATTTAAATGAGTTAAAGCATCCAGTTTAGCTCAGGAGGGCTTTTAGTTTAACATAATGTATGACTTAGGGAAGGAGTCATGTGAAAAATTGACACCAGCTGTGGCTGCATCAAGATGTGTCTGTACAACTGTTGGAGATAGGCATGAACTGCTCTACTCTCAGTCTGAGTAGATTTAAAGCCTGCTAGCTCAGGCTAAATGCCATACTGATATATCCATGTGCATGAGGACTGACTGACTTTCATCATCCAGGCTGAAGTGTTAGTCCAGCAAGTTTACATCTTTCTCCTCCATTGCTCCCCACACGTACATAGTATTTCTGACTGTGGCATTCCTTGTCAAGGCTGTATATTTCACATGTATGCTTTAATTTGAAGGTACTAAATTAATTTAGTTGCAGACCAGTGTTAATGTACAACTTTCAATAGCTTGGAGATATGTGTGAAACCTGGTGAACTATTTAGCTAGCCTCAGCTGTAGTCTGTACCTGAACTTGAGGTCCTAAGATAACCCACAACTGTGATAAACAGTCTGCAACTTAATGTACTTCATACAAGATGTTTAAGTTATAACTTGAAGAAACGTCTTCAAGGACTGCTCTAAAGTAAACATAGAGCATTTGTCAGAAAAGGCATATGCTGTAATAAGAGCATGAAAAGCCTAAATGCCTTAGGTTATAAAATCCCACCAAAGTTTTCCATTAATAGCAAAATTAACTTTCTTGCAAAGACAGAGCCATCTCAAGGTAATGTTCTGTGCACGGCAGTGTGACTTTTTCTAAGCTGATTCTAAAAATAACCTCTAGTACTTTGTTGTTCTGCAACCATTAGAGGAAGTCAGCTGTTTTGTTGTGATTTGTTTCTAATTGCTGATGTTCTGTCCTTGCTAGTTGACCTGCTAGGTTTGTTGAACTGGCGTTCTAACTCTCAGAACATAGCCCACAACCTGAAGAAGCTAATGGAGGTTGAAGGAGGAGAAATTGTAAAGGTATGTGTAAAGTTTTGAGTCTTCTTATGCAGACACTTACATATGTGCTTGATGCTAACCTTGATGGACTGTAATTGTGCTGTATGCAAAAGCTCTGTATATAGAATGAGAGGACTATTGGTCTAGCTGCTGAGCAACAGGAGAAAAAAGAGATAACCTTTGACCCAGGATCTCTCATTAGTGGAATTCATCTGCCTAAAAATTAAACGTTTCTAGGATCAGGTAGAGATCCCTCACTTTTACTTGCATTCTTACCAAAAAAAAAAAATAATAATAAAAAAAAATAAAAGAGATAAAAGGATATAGCTGCAAAACTCAACTCTTGATTTTCAGTAGTGGCACTGGGCCTCCTTTGGGAATAGGACCTGCTGTGCTAGGAACAGAATGCAGAGAAGGCCCAAAGAGCTTTTGGTCAGAGTAGCTTGGGGATTAGACCTGAAATGTGGGGAATCAGAACTGCAAAGAACCATATGAGGGAGGTAGGAGATGCTTTGTTAAGACTCCCTGTGGTTACAAGGGTGGATCTTCGGGATTATGCAAGGTATGATTTTACCTGTTTAACTGCTGAGCAACTGAAGTAAAGGCTGTGTGTTTGCAAACCAGTGTTTATGTAAAATGCCATGCCTTAGTACATATTATGTAGTTAAATAGGTCCAGTGCAAGCTGAAACTATACACATACAAAATTAAGTGCAGTCAGTAGCTCTGTTGCGTGGACAGCTGCCTTTGTACTTGCACTTCTGTTCTGCAGCAGGGTAGAGAAGAAAGCTGGGACATTCAGCTAGGTAGGATCCTTCTGCAGCAGAGGTACTCAGCTACAGCTTTCCTTCTGACCTTGCTCCTGTAACTCTGGAGAATAGCATGGCAGTCATGACAAACATGTGAACGAATCCAGGATTAAGATCCCATTTCAAAATGCTCTTTCCTGAACTACTCTAACAGTTCAACTGGGTTAGCCCAAAAGGGCAAACAGGATCCAAAAGAGCAGGCATCTGTGCAGGATTCCAGAAGCGGTAGTCTTTTCCAACCCTTTTGTGATTTTTCTGTCTCTAGTTTTTGCAAGACACCCTTGATGCACTTTTCAACATAATGATGGAAATGTCAGACAATGAAACCTATGACTTCCTTGTGTTTGATGCACTGGTGAGTGACTTTTTTGGTGAATTTAGAGTATCTATTTTTAGTCCCATTTTCAGTCTGTTCTTGCTGCTTGCTTCCATTGAATAGGTGAATTTCATTCTGAGAAATAGATTATATTTCAAGACTCTTTTAAGGCATTTTCAAGAATTCTCAGGAGCTGGGGTGAAATATGCCATGACAATTTTAATCACCACAAAGAATAATCATTTACATAAATAAATAATTTGTTCAGATAACTTTTTCATCTGTTTAACTGCTGAGCAGTAAGGTAATTTACAAAAGAGAAAAGCAGTATACCATTCTATGATTCTGTGATTATCTATCTAGAGTGCAAAGTGAAATGATTCGCCCAGGCTCACAGTGGAGCGTTTATGGCTGTGGTGGGAATAGAATCCTCATACCCTAAGCACTACCCCAGTCCTTATGCAATAAGGGTCAGTGCTTCCCTGAATCAGGGAAGGATTGTAATAAATGAGCAAAGGACTTCACAAAGAGTTTGCTGCTTCTTTAAAGAGGCTGCTTAATGTGTTTGAAAGGCACTATTTTGATGTGCAGTGCAATAAGAAGTTGTACACTTAATGCTATTCAGCAAGTATGTATTTAAGAATTCAGGAAGAAACATGAAGTCAGATGCATCCATCTGACATTTGTGGTGAGGATAAATATAGGGAGACAGAATGTCCTTGCTCTAATACATTTCATTGTAGTAGCAGGATTAAAAGTGTTAAGGGCCTCATGTGAATTCATTTTTGAGTATAAATGATCAGAACTTTTTTTTTTAACCTGCTTTGAAAAACAGAGCCTTCAGCAGCTCTGTGCCCACTTAATCCTGTGCTATGACGGTAGTCACATAATGACTGCAAGTAGTGCCACTTCCTGTATCACCATTGTCACTTCATGGAGCAACTACCTTAATTTGTAAGAGTTCCTGTCGAAATCCTGATGTAACCCACCTACCTTCTGTCAGAGAAATGATGTGGTTGCACGCCACAGTATTTAGTTGCTATTGAAATGTGAACAACATTATCTGTAACATTAATGCTCTTAGGGAAACCCCCCCACAGTGATCCAGCAAAACAATGACCTGATTAGAGACTGAGTTATGCTACAGTTAGTTAAAGATTATGCAGCTCTGTACACCTGATTCTTTTTGATTTCTTTTTTTTTTTTTTTTTTTTTTTGGCAGGTATTTATTATTTCTTTGATCGGAGACATAAAGTTCCAGCATTTTAACCCTGTACTTGAGACTTACATTTACAAGCACTTCAGTGCAACCCTGGCATATGTGTAAGTATCGGTAACCACAAACCTACAGGCTGTCTTCACAGGCATTATGTCTCACTGAAGCTCTTGGTAAACTGCACTGATAGAGAGGAGGCAGCACAGACTGCGTGAGAATGCAGCTGTGTGTTCCACCTTATTTAGCTGCTTTCAGGAGAGAAAAAAACCCTGTAACTACTTACTGTAAGAAGTTTTTATTGTCAAAATTTTCTATAAGAAAAGGTGATAATATTGTGAAAAATCCAGTATCAGTCTGCATAGTATAGATGCTTTCAAACTCTAGTCTACATTCTTTGTGTGTAAAATCACCTTCATGTTTTGCAGACTGATTTCATATAGAAAACCAAGTTAATACAGTCCATCTGTATACATCTCTCCCATATAACTCTTGAGTACTTTGGTCTAATATTGTTGCCAAAAGATTTGGGAAGGGGGAATTTACAGGTATGTGCAGAAGGTAATGGAAATACCATTATTCAGTTCCAGGGTGGCGGGAAATCTGTTAACCAGGGAACATGTGGGAAGTTGAGTCTAATATGTACTGCTGCGTGTGGAGGTGTTTTGGCTTGTCAGCCCAACCCTTTTTAAGTACTTTGAACAGAAGAAAGTTTGAAGTAATATAATCTGTATACTCCGTGCTACAGTCCACAGTGCACATTTGAGCAGAGTCATGGGGAGGAGACTCAGAAACCATACATGGCTGAAACATGCACACAATGTTGTCGTTAATGACAGCAGAGAGAACGGTGTTTGCTCCTACTGTTTGCTTGCAACCAGGCAGGTGGTGGAGACCACAGAGCTCAGAAAAGTGCTAATATCAGTGTGAGATTTAAACATGCAAATTACATGAGATTACTTTCATGTAATGAAACTCTCTCATATAGACTCTTTTATTTGTTAAACTTTTAGCCCTATTTTATAAGGGAAGGAAAAAGAATCAATGCACAAAATTTGATTAGGTACATGTTCAAATTTTGTCATGTTAGTCCCTCTGTTGACTTCATGCACTTAAAAGTGAGGCATTTGAGTGCTACACCTTCTTGTGGCTTACATGTCCAAGCATGCCCAAGATGTTGGTGGAGAAGCCGTGAGTAACATCCAGATCTCTTGGCTTCCAGCCCCTTGTTCTAGGGGCTGTCAACCCAAAGGTCATTACTGTCATGGTAACAGGAAAATGAGAAGTTAAAACTGCAGCCAGTAGGGAAGGCAAAACCAAAAAACCAATTTCCCTTTCCCCTCTAAAATCTCTTTGGATTTTTACTAATACACATGAATTCCCACCCTGAACATTCAGCCTCTTCTAGTGATGGCTGTCAACCTAAAGATAAATCTGTGGGTAAACACAGTATGCAAAGCTCTGAAGTCTTCTGTTCCATGCCCTAGCTGTCAATCACTGCTTGTGTGTGGTTTCCTTCCCCTGTAGTCTCCTTCATCCTTCTTATTTCTCTCTGCTATAAATAAACCTCTTTGTCTGATTAATGGGCGTTCTGTGTCTTATCTTTGTTGTTGCCTTGCCTTGCTTTCCAGCTTGGCTTGATAACGTGACAGCTGTTTAATGCCAAGTGGACCAGAATATTGTGTAGTGTCCTTCATGTGCTCCTAATACCAAAATTTGACAAAGCAAGGAATTAGATACTGGCAGTATGGCAAGTACAGCAAGCAAGAGCAGAATCTGTTATATAGTTAGCTATCACTCGTGCACCATTTTGGATGCTGTGAGTTGTTTAATGAAGAGAAGAGGGATTTGCCTGAATATTAGCTACCAGAGCTCTCACTGCCCTTCTAATACGGGCTGCAGGATCCTGGTCTTGTGTCTGATCTTTGCAGAGACTAAACAGCAAATAATAATAATGTACTTGCACAGCTTCTGTCCACAGTTCTCAAAGCACTCAGTAAGTATTGCTTCAAAAGCCCTTTGTGCTCCACATAAACTTTTTCCTTTGTGCATATGAAGATTCTAACATATGGAAGTGTGAATCCACTTTAAGTAGTAATGGGTTTTCCAGCCTCCTAAACCATTCATTTTACAGAAAATGAAAAGCAAATCAAGAGGTTAGAATTTGTAGATGCAGCTAACAACCATGGTGTGGGCTTAGATACCTGGGAATTCATTAACTGGTTTTGAAAAATCTGACACTCCATGAAGCCAAAGGCTTCAAAATGAAATAAGCTGTGAACAGGAATCCCTGTCTATTATCTAAACATCAGATTGTGGTTCATCTCTAGAATAAGGAAACTGGACTTGCTGCAAAACTTAACTGCATCTATATTTGTTCTCCTTTTCTTTCTACTTTCAAAGGAAACTCACCAAAGTACTGAACTGTTACGTGGGAAATGCAGATGATTCCAGCAAGACAGAATTGCTATTTGCTGCTCTGAAAGCATTGAAGTACCTATTCCGATTCATTGTTCAGTCACGAATATTGTACCTGAGGTGAGGCAAAGGTCCTTACTATCCTTATTTTGCCTCCTTTTGGAAGTCAGTGGAGTTGCTTCCATTCAGCACCACTATAAAGGATGTGTTTTTCAGCGTATCCTTCATTCTCGAGTTATCAAGAAATGTGTCCGACGTTTTGTCTGTAGCTGGAGACAAAAAGATGAGTAAAGGTTGAAATGCCTAATTTGAAGTGGGAGAATCCTTTTAGTTATCTGTGAAATACTATAAGCTGCATAAGAGAGCACTGAAAAGGAACCTATTTCTTCGTTAAAAATACAAAAAAAGGAATGACTTCCTTATTGTAAAAAATATGTGCATTTTGAAGGATTTCTCAAGGTATATTACTTAAAGCAATAATTTCAAATATCCTAAGGAAAAATTCTCTATTTAGTGGAATCAGAAAGTGACCCACATAGGTATTGTTTTCTTTGAAGGAAATGCACGTGCAGTGTCTTCTCTCATTTTCCTTAAGCTTTTTGCAGCAGACAAATGCAGTTTAAGACAGTAGCAGTTAGAAAAGTGCAGCTTTTCACAGGATTTCAGCAGGAAATTACTACTATAGTAACTGTAGAATTCCACAAGGCCTTTACACTTGTTTCTTTGTAAAAGGAAATTGTTAAGATACTATTCCAAAGGACAAAATTGTCTCAACTACTGCGACACTATTCCTAGCCTAAATTAATGAGCTCTTTTTGCTTTTTGTAGGTTTTATGGGAAAAGTGAAGATGGAGATGAGTTTAATGATGCAATACGCAAGCTGTTCCTCTCCTTCAACATCCTAATGGACCGGCCTTTAGAGGAGGCTGTCAAGATTAAGGTATGCATAATTCTCAGGGAGAGGTAATATTTCTTACGAGATCAACTAATCAGCTAGGGATTGGGGAGAGGCACAAACTTTGAGATATGCAAACCTATTGAGATGAGTTGTATCTGAATCCTGCTGAATGTCTGTTCTAATGAACTGTGTGTGGCAGGAAAGCGGTATTTAAACTCCAAAGTTTATCAAATAAAGACGAAAGCTTTTTATGTTTTCTGTAACTCTGGCTTAGCTGAAAACCCTGCAGCAATTACTAGGATGAAAGCTAACAGCCAGCCAGGAGGTAATGGTGGAAGACAGTTCAACCAATGACACAAGTTGAGGGTGGTGGAGATGGAAATGTTAGGCCACTGCTATAATAAGCATAACTCAGGGAATGAAAGTTCTGACAAGCCAAGTGGTTCCTAAATGTGTCTTAAATTTTATACTTGCTTGTTTTTCTGATGAAGCCTGGAATATGAGCCTTTTCTCTGGGCTCTGAGAAGGAGCAAAACAGCCATGTGGTGAGGCCTTTAGATTGCTTTATTTCAGTTCTTTTGGCCAACATACCTTCCTCTCTCTGCAGAAAAGACTGATTCTAAACTCTGTTTAATTAGCGTTTGGATGACTTAAAGCCCAACTTCGATTCTTGTGCAATGAGGATTCCTGCTGGCAGCAAACACTGAGCAATGAAGTAAATAAGAAAACAGTTCTCTGCAGCATCACCCAGAGAGATCTTTAGTTGCTGTTGCACACAGGTGCTTGGATGCTGCACTGGTAAAAGCCAAACTAGTATCTAGATAACTTGTTAGTGAGTACACAGGCAATATACAGAGCTAATTAAATTAACTAGGGCTTTTCATGTCAGACTACAAGGAGTTTCATCCTTGGAATTGCAGGATTTTTGCAAAAACTAAACTTGGCTAGGAATCCTTCCTCCTTCACCTTTTCTACTCTGTGTTGCAGATGTACAGTTGCTGAAAGCTCTTCAGATGGATAAATTTTATCTTAAGCAAGTTCTCTTATCTGTCTGCTTATTTGCTCTTGATGAAACTAGATTTGCCATGGATCATGTGAGCTATGAGTGTTGTTGTTGAGGTTTTACACCCTTTTAGAATGAACCAGCTAGTCTAACTGTTTCCATTAGTATTTCATGTTCTTGTTTTTTCTTGCAGGGTGCAGCTTTAAAGTATTTACCAAGTATTATAAATGATGTCAAACTAGTATTTGACCCTGTTGAACTCAGGTGACTATATAAAGTTTGTTTGTCCTCCAAATCAAACTCATCTGTTAGGAAGATTTTGGAAGCTTTCTTAAAACGAGCCACTGTGATTATGACACGATGGTGTGCATGCTGCATGAATTTGAGGAAGCTGTTTGCAGGGCTTTAGAGGAAGTCAGTTTAGTTCAATGGAATCTATATGTTTCAACTGTATTTTGTTATGAACTTTGAGATTGTTGTTCAAAAACAAAATTTTGAGAACTGGAAAGCTGTATCATGAAAGACTGTATAAGTTTTCATCAATTTTTAATCATTACTTCTGAGGCAAATCCAAATGTGTGACAAAAGCTGGACTTTTGCCAGGAAAACAAAAGTTATAATTGTTCAGGAAACTTGCAACACTGGATTTCTCCTCTTCACTGTTTATAGCTTTGCCTAGAACCTCAGTTCCATGTCTCCTTGTTCTGACACAAATAATTTGCTAGTAAGCAGCAGACAGACAGCAAATGTACGTGGAATTTAATTTAATGGAATTCCAGGATTAAAATGAGCCATCACTCTTGATGAGAAGGGCATCTGGAAGGATGTGCTCTTGATATCATATGTAGCAGTGTTTCAAGTTTCAGCGGTGCTATGTTGAGTATTTGCAGATTTGTGCTTGCCCTTTGTATGAAAATTTTAAGTATTTTATGCTAGCTATGAAGGGCAGCTAGATAGTATTCCCAATTTATAAGCTTGTGTGATATACCTAGTGTTACTTGTGATGCAAACTTCATTTTGAGGGGTGTAGGGCTGCAGTTTATGAATACTGTTTGGTTTTAGTGCAAGTCAAGTGTTAAGTTTGATGGCAGTGAAATGTAAAGCCTTATAGTAATTTGCCTGTGGTCGCTTGAAGGTGACATGTGAACAAAGTGACAAAAATGCTTGACTTGCCCAGGTGCAGGAGAGTGTCAGTGTAGATGGAATAAAACTGTGTGAAAATACTGACCATCTGCTTACTTTGTGGTTTGCACGCTAGTGTCCTCTTCAGCAAGTTTATCCAAAGTATTCCTGACAACCAGTTAGTTCGGCAGAAGCTAAACTGCATGACCAAGATAGTGGAGAGTGATCTGTTTAAACAGTCAGGTAAGTAACAAATTGCACTCTTTGGGTTTTGCCTGGAGCCATGTGCCTTTACAAACAAATGTCTTTAAGTTTACGTGTTGTTTAAGTCATCTTTAAATCCATATTTGCAATTCTTCCTTGCCATGATGATTACAAAATGATTCCAAAACTAAAAGAACCATGGAGTCTGTTGTTGTTCTCTGTTTATACAGTGTCTAATACAGTAGGATCCTGATCCAATATATGTATTTAGAAAGAGACAGGAGGAGAGACAGAGGTATTTGATGCAATACATGTAATTACAGATTATTTGTGTCTCTTCTAGTCTGTCAATGATAACTCAGGTGGATTTAGCCATATATTTTGGTGTCCAAGATAAAGTTGAGTAAAGGTTATTGTATAGGGCCTATATATACTGAATACTGAAGAACACTAAGACCAACAAGATGTGTTGCTCTGTTTCATTTTTTTTTCAGAATGCAGAGATGCTCTTCTTCCTCTACTAATAGACCAGCTAAGTGGCCAGTTGGATGACAATTCAAACAAGCCTGACCATGAGGCCTGCTCACAGCTACTTAGCAATATTCTTGAAGTCATAGATCGGAAAGATGTGGTGAGTGTGAACTGAGAGAGATGGAAATTGAGAATAGTTCTTCTTTTGAGAAGTTACAGCAAAGAACTGTTCTCAGCTTATGCTTTATAATGAAGTTCAGATGTTTACAGAAATTGTGTTGTGTTGCCATATACTTCTTTGAATCTCATTACAGATAAAGCAGCTGTGCCTAAAGGGGGGCTGTGCAAAGGTTGAATCAGTGGCTACCACTGCAGTACAAGAAGCAATTGCAGTCTTTTTTTTTAATGGAACAAAATATTACTCCCAATTGCTTTGGTGACTAGTAGAATTACTTCGAGCAAGCCACCTAAATATTTGGTTTGTTTTTCTCTGTTATGGAATAGAAATAGTCCTCATTATTAAGTTAGAATGCACAGTAACTCATGGTATTGGACATGAAAATTGATTCTAAGCTTCTTCGAAAAGAACAGTTTGAACTTAATGACTGTTCAGGACAAACAACTGCCAAATCAGGGTGTCACGTTCACTTCAGCTCTGCAGAGTGAACTAATGAAGTCAGTATAGATCAGTTATAACTTGGTGAAGAGCTCTTTATAAGAGCTCTGCAGTATTTGAATCAATTGCTAATATGTAGAAATCCCCCTTTTCTGTATCCTCTGGCTGCAACTAACCACTGTCAAGACCATCCTCCAATGCAAGGAGCTCTGTGTAGAACAGTTCATATTAAGAATTGTCTCAGATTGTTCTTACTGAATATCTCTAGGGGCCCACTGCTGTCCACATCCAGCTGATCATGGAGCGCTTGCTAAGGAGAATAAACCGCACAGTGATTGGAATGAGCAGACAGTCTCCACACATTGTGAGAGCCTTTTATTTACTTCAGATACTAGCTTTTTAATTTCTTCCTATTATACTTTGTTATGGTACAGTTTATTCTCTGGGGAATTTCAGTGTGTGGCAGTACCTTATGAAATAATCTTTCTGCTTCCTGTAGTGTTTCTCTACCACTAAGTATGGCTTTTGGTGGTTTTCTGGGAACAAGTATTAGGATACAAATTGTCCTACCCTAGCAGCAATTTGAACTAAGCCATAGCTGACTGTGATTTCAAATTAGCTTTGGCCTCTGTGCATAGAGAATTTGGTTTCATCTCAGCCTCTAATGTACGAGCATTCCTTGCCAAGAAGATGCGTGTATTCTGTTTTTGCTAAAATAGGATTAAATGCTGAAGAATGAGACATTTCTTAAGTTGCATTTCTGACTGTTGTGTGGCACTGTGGTTAGAGGGTGTAAGAAAATCGATGTGTTCTAATCTACACTGTGCTTAGTGTTCAGAAAGATAGAAAAATAATACTTTAGCAATATTTTATTTGTTTATTTTTAATGACACAAGTCAAGACAACACTATACCAGTATGTAATCCACATATATAAGTATATTCCATTGCTTGAAGGGTGTATTTTTCTTGCAAGCTGTGATTCTTGTGGAAAAACAAAGCTATTCCCAGACTTCATACTTGAAATTCAGCTAGCCTTTACTGGTTTGGACTATAGGAGAAAACAGTCACACGAAGTGATGTCAGGACATAGATCATCAGGACTTTGGTTTCTTGTATATGCTGAGGCAGAACCCTGAAAGCACATGCCACACTTTGAGCTTATGATGCTTAACACAAAAATAATCAAATGTTTTGTTTTATTTCTATTGTAGGGTATTTTTGTGGCCTGCATGACAGCTATCCTGAGGCAGATGGACGATTTCCATTATAGCCATTACATCAATACTTTCAAAACCAGGCAAGACATTATTGTAAGTCAGCCTTGCTGCGGGGATTAACTCAGTCCATAAAGAATTGCTCTCTGCTTCTAAAAGGTCATTTCAAGTTACTGTATTCAGTTTTGAGTGATTATACCACATACGTCAGCAGTGAGTTCTGGGCAACTAATGCCACAGTCATTAGGGATATATTCACATCACCCCTGCTGGGTGCACAGGCTGGCTGTTGCTGACTCTATAGAGCCCGAGATTAGCATTTGTAGCATTGAGTAAAAACCATGTTTAGTGTCTCTTTAAGTCAGTGCAAGCAAAAGGTCAGGAACCAGAAGAGTGTATGAAGACAAAAGGGAAGAGTTCATTTTTCCATTTTTTCTTTATCTTTGTGATCCTATTTTTTTTTTAATCTGCTTCTTTTTGTTTTCTTTTTTTGTTTTTTTTTCCCCCCTCTAGAATTTAAGTAAGGGATTGAAAAGCTTTTTAAAAATACAATTAAACTAAAAAAAGATGGCAAATTTGAAAACATATCTGTATTAATTTCTAAAAACAGGGAAGTACTCTTTTAATAAAGTCTCATGGAATAATAGCCATGAGATAGCCATGAAATACTGAATTTTCATTCAAACCAAAGAGCCGAATGTCCTGCTTCGATTGGCAGCAATGCAGATAACTGCCTCCATGTTAAAAGTTCTGTACAATTAATGTTCCAAAAGCCTTTCAATATGAAATCAGATGAAATATTAGATTATGATGGGGATAGAGGATTTTAGAACTGACTGTTCTGTCTGGATTTGTCTCAAACTGCCCAGAAAAAGTCAGAACGAAAAATTATGTTTAGTCAAATCTCCGAAACATGACAGCGCAACTGTTTTGGCTTTCTTTTGTCCCTGTACTCCTAGTTATGCAACTTTAGAAGTACTTGCTTATTTAAATACTGGCTGGGGAAGAGCCTGGAGTTATGTTCTTCCTGTACAAGCTAGATCAAAACCCACAAGAAGGTGTTTATGAGTTATTGTGGATGGCAAGGTGGCTGCTCTTTCTCTGCACAGCTGGAATTGCTTGTAATCTGTTGAGCAATGTGGCCACCTACAGGACACACATTTCTCTCACTTCTGTATCTAAAAGGCTTCTCAGCTGAAGTGTCTATAGAAAGCACTCGGTTTTAGTTTTAGAGTTGCTTCTTATATCACACTTTTTTTTTTGAAATACTTATTAGAAAGCAAAAAAAAAAAAAAAAAAAAACCAAGCAGATATAAGAATTTAAATAGTGTTCATCAAATCAGAAAAAAGGTTTTCAGCAGGGTTATGCAGAAATGTTGTATCCATGGAAGAAGAATATGAGGAAGGCAGATATGATGGATTTCATAAAAAGATGGATTCAAGGCAGAATTGAAACGAATTTCATGTTGAATGGGCCTCAGTTCAGAAATCCTCTTTCCTGAAGGGCAGTTACGCTAACATGAAATGAGTCGAACTTAAGGTAAAGTTAAGCAGTTGCTTAAAGGCTTTCCTGAAATGTAAGCTAAGCTTCAGTCTGATGTTTACAAGTTGAAGACTTGCCTTTTTTTACCTTAGTTCTGCATCTTCTGACTCAAATAGGGAAATACTTCTAAATTTTATACGTGTGTGTGTGTGTATATATATATATATATATATATATATATATATATATATACACACAGCTTCTGCAATAAAACATAACAGAAGGACGAATTATGTAATCATTAAAACTACCTGAATATCACTTAGAGATACTGATCCAAAATACTAATTCGTAATCTAATTTTTGACTAATTCTTACATCCACAAAAGCAAGCCCATGTTTGTGATGTTGTAGTACCAATCAAAAGTTGCATTTGGTTTTATTGCATTAATTGTTTTTAATTACTGTTTTTGTCGTTTATTGTCAGCTTTTATTTGCTGTGTTATTTTCAGCCTTGACATTGCATCTTTACTTGTTTGGTTTAACATTGTTAAAGTTAATTCTCACCTTCAAGGTGCCCCTTGTCAAGTCTAGCCCTTTCCATCAAGCTCTGATTTAATAATGCCTAAAGGATTTTTACTGAGGCAGCACCAAATGCCTATTTCTCTCTCTACATCAGTGTTGCTTGCCAAATCTTTAGAGCAAGCTGTTCAGCTCAACAAAATTTTTCTTTGCTGGTCATCTTTACAAGATGGTGATTTCTGAGGTGACCTTCGTGTGTTCCTCTCATTTTGAACACAAATGTGCTGTCTTTGCAAAGGACAGAATCTATTTAAATGCTCGTAGGTAGCTTTTATATCTGTAGAGATGACTTTTTTTGTCTGAAGGTCAGTATTATTATCTAATTTCACTCTTTTTTATGCATATGCATTAAAAAAAAATCCTGCAATTCAACCTTACCTCGTCCAGGTCTTAAGGTGTGATAGCTTTATTTGGATCAGTTCTGCATATGTGAGAAGAGTATCTTTACTACAATAAAGTTCTAAACCATGTATCTGTATGTATGTTCTTAACAATTCCTCTTAAAAAACAGACTAGGAAAGACTTAAATAATTGAGGAAGTGACAATACGTTAGAGTTCCATGTTTACAAAAGATGATGCTTTAGGCTGTTTCATCATTCAGACATTTGGAAACAAGTCCTCAAACTAGTTTTGTTTTCTAATCCATTTTGTGCACCAGAGCTCTCTGTACCACAGCTTAATTCAAAACAGTAAAGATGGATTTAATTAAAAAGATTAGGGGCATGTTCTGTGGAGTTATTTTTCCTTCTGTAATTGAATATATGAGATGTCAGAAACAATGTAGTTATTGGAATATACTCCCACAATAAAAGATCCTTCTAAGAAGTACTGTGTATTGATTGCTAACCAATACAATCTCTAATCAATGCAGCTGCACATTTGCATTTTCCTGTATTTTCATGTGATTAAAAAACTACACTCTTCAACCTAATGGACTGTGTTTTTGGTTTTGGTTCTTTGTTTTTTTTTTTTTTTGACAGGACTTCCTGATGGAAACATTCATTATGTTTAAGGATCTGATTGGAAAAAATGTTTATGCAAGTGACTGGATAGTCATGAATATGATGCAGAGCAGGTATATAGTTGCTGCTGTTTTAAGTCCTGTGACTACTTTGGAGTCCTTCTGGCCCTGAAATTAGGGTGATTCATACTAGCAGTCCTGCAAATCATCTCTGTTAGAGGCTTATTTTCTTTTACAGATTCAGGGTGATTGAGATTAGGTTTTGGTAAAGTCTAGTGCATAAACATTTCTATTGATGGAGCTGGAAGTCTTTCTTCTACCTGAAGGCACATAATCAAAACCATGAAGTCTTTCATCCAGTTACTTCTTTATCTGCAAAAGAGTGCAATGTAAATCAGATGAGCCCTTTTTTATTTCAATCCAATTTGGGGAATCACTGTCATCTGACAAACAAAGCTACAGTGGGCAAGAGGATGATCAAGGATTTAGTGTGCTGGAACTACCCATGCTCATCTCTCTCCTCTGCTGTGGGCTTTCTATTTGGCCTGTATGAGACATTAAGTCTCTCCTACTAAGTCCGTACAGT
Organism: Rhea pennata; assembly: GCF_028389875.1. NCBI lineage: Eukaryota > Metazoa > Chordata > Aves > Rheiformes > Rheidae > Rhea > Rhea pennata. The sequence goes on along the minus strand of NC_084690.1, from coordinate 2,926,791 downwards.
TTGAATGTCTTTGACTCACCTACTATCTACTCTGCTAAATGGCACAGCATGGCCAAAGCTTGCTATCCATGACACAGCACGGCCTATATGCCTGCATGTTTAATGTTCCCACTGGTGGTTTTGACAGTACAGGGAGTAGACTGGCCAAGCAAACAGCAGGTACACACCTCTTTCCTCATTCATTGCCTCTTTCTCTCATCATTCATCTTCAAAATGGAGACAGTACTGCTCCCTTGTGTCGCAGGGATACAGTGTGGAAAAATGACTTGAAGAAAACAAGTTACTTGGATGTTTCAGTGGAAAGGATTGGCTAAGCATAGGAGAAACAACCATCTGGAATGACACTGCACTGTTGTAGAGACTGGATGATCCAAAAAGCCTTTTGTTTGTTGTACGTCCCCAGTAAATGCTTCTTTTGCTCAGAAACGCAGTAATAACCTCCTTGAATGCCTCTATAATGGGAAAGAGGTAAAATAGCATTAGAACAGAATACTTGTCTCATTGGGACCATCTGTCCTTGTCTCCTCCTGAGCTTGCATGTAGGGGTCTTGGGGTTATACTCAGAACTACAATGTTGTTCTCTGAAAAGCCACATTTTCAATTGAATTCTTTACCTCTTCCAGGGTTTTTCTCCGTGCAGTGAACCAATTTACATCTGTACTCAACCGTTTCTTTCTGGATCAGGCAAATTTTGAGCTCCAGGTACTATTTCTATGTTTTATGGACTTTGTATTGGACCGTACTGATTCTTGAACGCAAATCCCAGTGTTACTGGATTTGTTGATATGGAGGATGCGAGTAGAAATATCCGTGTAGTCTTGCACAGAAAAGCAGCTGAATGCAAGCCAGTTCTGAATTGCTTCATGCAGCAACGAGCACAAGCAAATGTAACTGTTGCAGGCATGCCAGCTAACACTGAGTTACGCGTGACTGATTGAGAACAAAATTTGTGTAGACGTACCCATTGCCATTTTCTCTAGATGCAAAGTCTAAGCTAAAATGAGTGAAAAATTTTAAGTTGATACATGCGGCTTGCTTGCTTGTTATGGCTGAGAATGCTGACTCAGCCATGTTACACTGCCTGTAAGTATACTTGCTTCCTCATTAACACTTACCCGAGAGACTGCAGCCTTTGGGGCTGGGTAGCTTTTTTGTGCCAGTTGTTACTTTTCCTTTGTCTTCTCCTATTTTAGACTTGTTTCTCTTCCACAGCTCTGGAATAACTATTTCCATTTGGCAGTGGCCTTTCTCACTCATGAATCCCTCCAGTTGGAGACCTTCTCACAAGCTAAACGCAACAAAATTATCAAGAAGTGAGTTTGTGTTAAAAAGTGGCCAGGCCTTTTTTGCTTTTAAGAAACTGTATTTCTGCTTCTCCAGATACACATTACGCAATTTTCAAGTGAGATGAAGCATGCTGTGGAAGTGCATTTGATTAGTGAATGATGATAAAGGGAGTAGGAGTGGCTAGCACACATGTTACATAATAGATGCCCAAGTCTGATTAGACAGACCATAAACTGTTTGAGATGAATTTAAGCATCTTGCCAAAAAAAAGACTCTACTTCAAGGTCTGTAATAGAAGGCTTACCATAGTTCCCAAAGCAATCCATTCTGTGCATCCTCACCCATAACGTAAGGTAGAGAAGCAAGAATCCTAAAAGCCCTGCAACTTTCTAGCCTCTCCTTTTTGCTTTTTCTGTTTTGAAAGCCAGAGCATTTCAGGGAGGCGTTCATCAGCCCCAAAAGTCATGGAATGAACCTAATGCTACATGAATTGAAGGCAACAAAATGGTAATAATTTGTTGCAGAATATGTAATTTGTAATAAGTTGGTCAAATTCACAAACATACTTAACAATAGAATTAAGTGCCTAAATACCTCTGTGGATATTGGCATGGAGTTCCGTTAAAACATGCATTGTTTATGTTTGCTAGCATTCTTCTGTAATAATAGAGGCTTTAGCAGTCCTGCTAATTAAATATTCTTCCATTCTCTTTATGTGAGCAGTTAAAGCTTTAGGGGAAGACACCACAGCAAACACAGCAAAATTCTAGGTAAAATTGCATGAAGTGACAAGACTGCAGCTTTGTTCTGCTCTCAGGGAGTCTACAGTCTTGTGCCAGAAAGGCACATGGCCATTCTCTTTCTTTGTGCACTAAGCACTGGTGCTGGGCAGGGTGAGGAATTAAAAAGGAAGGGTTGAACTTCTTACCAGAAAGTATGTGGTACATGTGGTGTTGAGGAACCTTTTGGCAGATGCTTAGTAGGGAAGATAATCTGTAAGTCCCCAAATTCTTGTCATAAATGCCCAGCATCTTCAGGTTTATGGGTGAAGTGGGTTTTTTTGTTTGTTTTCTTTTTATTGTTTTGGGTTTTGTTGTTTAAGAGGCTTTTTAAGAACAGAGTTTTATTTTGTGGTGGTACCATTAAAGTTCTTCAACAGCTTTTCGAAGGTAATTCCAATGTATAGGCCTTTTCATCTTTTTATTTCTAGGTATGGGGACATGAGGAAAGAAATTGGCTTCAAAATAAGGGATATGTGGTATAATTTGGGTGAGTTCCATCAAAGACAGTTATCTTTATTTGAGCTCTGAAGTTGGATTTCAAATCCTGTATTTCTTCGCAAAAGCTGCCCGTGTTTAACGTGGGTGATATGCACATAGGCTCAGCTGTTTCAGAACACAAAGTTTCTTTTCTTTTTTCTGGAAACAAATTAGTTTGAAAGAGCAGATCTTTTTTCCATGTTAGCTGATGATCAGATGATCTCTTAGAGATTCCATATAAAGGATGTTACACCACATGAAGGACAACAGTAGAGTTTTCCAGAGAGCCTTTATGGTTTAACAATGTGCATACAATTCAGTCCCTTCCATTTTGGACTATTTCTGAATTTTGGAGCTGTAACGTGTTAATTTCATCTGAAGTGGCCACTATCCGCATACAGATTGCTTTCTAAGCAAAATGCTTGTCTTTCATTGCCTTTGTTTTATATGACTAATGTGCTTACATGTGGATACCCACACATCACATGTCTTCAAGCAGCCATGTTCCATTAGACTGTATCTGACTTTGTCTTTCTTGCAGGTCCCCACAAAATAAAGTTCATTCCAGCAATGGTAGGCCCAATCCTGGAGGTAACCCTGGTTCCAGAGCCTGAGCTGCGGAAAGCTACTATTCCTATCTTCTTTGATATGATGCAGTGCGAGTTTAACTTTAGTGGGAATGGAAACTTCCATATGGTAAGGGAGCCTGGTATGTTCAGTGCAGATGTTTCACAGTACATATTGGGCAAAAAGGAAAAGAGAGCATAAAAAAAAAAAGGCCCTATTATTGTGCCAGACATTTGGGGAAGTTACAGAGAAGTGGTTTGATGTAGTAATTGAGATGGAGGCCTAAGAGCCAGGACTCCTCAGTTGCGTCTGTGACTGTACCCTTGCATGAGTTTCAGTGGTTCAGTGAACATCTTTGTTTTCAAATCATTATGCGTTTGCACATGTGTAAATACCCGCATCTAAATTGTGAAGCAATTTTGAGACTCTGAAAGGATACTCTGCAAAGTAGTGTCTACTACTTACATTTATAATAACAGCATAAATTCCCCTAAGTCAGATTTTTGGCTGTATAGGTAAGTTACTGTAAAGAAAACTGGTGGACAGTCAGGCGTCCCAACCTGAATTGTAATAACGCCACATAGCTATTTATATAGTGACTAATCTCTCATTAACTTAGATTTCACAACACGCTTGTGAATATTGATGCCCTCATTATGTAATGGAGACACAGAGGACAGAAATGATTTGCTAGGGGATAGACAAGTCAAAGGACAGAGTTGGGAACAGAACCTGGTCCCTGACTTCCAACCCTGTGCTAATTTCTCTGGAAGTTGCCATTATTGCTACTGAGAAAACACTAGTAAAGAAGGAAGAAAAAGAGGCTCCTCTCTTTTGCCGTTACGTTAACTTTTCACTGCAGTTTCTAAGGACTTTTTCTTCCAGCTTTCCTCTAGGGATATCAGACATTAACATCTCAGCTGGCAGGCAGGGGACACTCCAGTTATGCTGTAGACAGTCTTGTCCCTGGAGATGGGTAGGAGCCATCCATCCAAGAGGCAGCCACCTTGGCATTTCAGACTGTTGTCAAATGTGATGTGCATTTCCCTAAGCACCATACTCACACCAGCTTAAACCCTAACTTCAGTGTGCATATGGGGTCAGTCTTCCCTTGGGGTCATCAGTCTTTGGCACTGTTGGAGCCAAGGTCTCAGGGGCTTCTGGAATCAGTAGAAGGAAACAGGATGTGTGACATGGATTTTCCATTCCAGTAATATTTATATACTAGCTATAGTGTCTTTCATATTTTGGAGCATGAATGTTTAAACCTTGGTAACTGAATGATAAATGACTCATGTACTTGACATGCTTGTACCTAACAAGGCATGTCTCCATGGCTAGACACGTATGATCACATGGCACTTAAATAGTGTAGCATAAGTGCTTTAATTAACAGCCACAACTGTTTATTTTGGTCCATGAACTGTGACTTACCTTTAACTGAAGGTAGTAGTAAAGTTTCTTTGGGACGAGTGAATAACTATTATCATTTGTAAGCTGGTCATTCTGGTCATTACAGATGCTTCTCTATTCCAGCAAAACTGAACTGCTAGTGGATTGGGGTAGAAGGAGAAATGCTGCACCAGAGCATTGACTTCCAGTGACTGTAATATGGGAGAGGACTCATTTGTTTGCCCCGTTCTTGTTATAGTGGCTCCTTAACATTTTTATTCTGCTCCAGTAATGAAAATATTCTCTAGCTTGACTTGTAAAACCAGTGCCTGAAGGTGGAGCAGTTTGGAAACACCAGCCACAAGGATGGCTAATGTTCCAATCATGCTCTTGAGAGTTAATATCCATTTAACATGCCTTTTTGTCTTTTCAGTTTGAAAATGAGCTGATAACTAAACTGGACCAGGAAGTGGAGGGTGGCCGAGGGGATGAACAGTACAAGATTTTGCTGGAGAAACTGTAAGTGTTGTGACAAGTATGGAGGTTCTTCCATGTTTCCAGCTTAACTGGCTTTTTTCTAATGCAAAGAAACCCTCATTTGTTAGTTCAGTGAGCAGAGAGAGTGCAGTTGACAGTGATCTTGATGCTAAGCAGGTACACTGAGACTTACTGTCTTAAAATGATACTTTTATGCTAGAGCACCAATTTATACAGTAATCCTAAGCTTGGGGATACGAGCCTAGAAGAAGGTGCCAAGCTGACAAAGGGATTTTGAGTAGAAAAGCTTGAGAACAACAGGCTTGGAGGCTAAACCAAAATCATAGCCTTGTTTTAGCACTAAAAATAAAACCCATTTTTTTTTTTGACTGACAAGGCAAGCTTTGACCTTTGGGTCTGCCTAACCTGGCTATGTCAGGCCTGTGGGTGTTGTGTTATGTATTCTCTTCTGTCTCTCTTACTCTCTCTGGATATCATTGCAGTCTCCTGGAGCACTGTCGGAAGCATAAATATCTGTCTGGTTCTGGAGAAGTGTTTGCTTTGCTGGTCAGCAGCTTACTGGAAAATCTACTGGACTACAGGACGATCATGCATGATGAAAGCAAGGAGAACCGCATGAGCTGCACTGTCAATGTGCTGGTATGGGGAAAGCTGGATTTGAATATGGGTGCTTCTTTATTGACTTGGCTTTGTGTGGTGTGATCCTGGGGCAAATCAGGTGCACCAGAATGAATATGGTGGACTGAATTTGCCTGACAAAATAAGTCACTGAAAAATAATTTTTGTATACTTCTAGGAAGGAAGCTATTGAATAAGAGCTGACTAAAGGAAAATTTCAGGTTTTTAAATGATTCTTCAGGCCTTTTCTGATTAATAATGGGCCCAAATTAGGCTACCAGCAATCAACAGCTATAAACCTTTGAAAGATGTACAGTCCAGAATCAAATCACGTGGCTGGTGTTTGTTTAATCTGAGGTCCTGAAGGCAGAAAAGATGGCTAGCTGATACATTGAGAAATGTGGACTTAAGTCTCCTTTCCACTACAGGGAGTCTGTGTAACCTTGGACAATCACTTTCTCTTTGACTTAATCCTGTCTCTAGAGGAGATAATACCCTTACACTAAAGGAATGGTTGCAGGGATATATGCATTTAGGTGGGCAAAATGATAACGAAGACCATTGAAATACCTGAGTGATGCCAAAGTTTCTTCTAGAGACGATTATGTGAATGCATGGTGGTTTACATCAATTTGACTTAGCTTTTCCTGTTCTTGGCAGAATTTTTATAAGGAGAAGAAACGAGAGGATATTTATATCAGGTAAGATGACTTCTTCCACAGACCAGTGCTTTTATTTCCCCTGATGTCCTGTACACTGTTACAGGAATCCTTCATATGAAATAACAATTTGCTTTTCGTTCATTTAGATATCTCTATAAACTCCGGGACCTGCACACAGACTGTGAAAACTTCACAGAGGCAGCATACACTATCCTCCTCCATGCAGAGCTGCTTCAGGTAATACATTAGAGGCCATTTCAGTTTCCACTATCAGTGGATGGGTTTTTAATGAAGTGCAAACAGCTCAAAATTAAACAATTCATCCTTCTCTGCTATTGTGTGGCTTTGCATAAGCTAGGTTCTAGTGGTTGTTACGTAGCTTCATAATTTTAGAAATTACACAGCGACTAAACAGATGAAAGAAAAAAACAACCACCACGACCACCAAGAAGAACAAAAGCCATAAAAAAATCCCTATAACATTACTAGCATTAATTTGCCATGTGGTCTTTGTGAACTGTGAGGGACCCATCTTTAGGGTTGTATTACTGTTTCTTCCACTTCTGTGTGAGCAGTTTGCATTGTAAAAATATATTAGTTTATGACATCTTAATCTGGGTTTAAGTCAGCCTTTGTTACTTCACATCCAGCATAGGTTAGAGCATGCCTATCCAGTTAGTATCTCAGTTGATTATAACATCTTAAGCCAAAATCATACCAATTTTGCAGATATAATAAAACTTTTATTGCAATTTTAACATGATTTTAAATGTGATTATAAACAAATTGTACAAGTTCAGATTAAATTCAAGTCACATGATATGAATTTTTGCATGCAGAAGAACCTTTCTGACCATTGATATGTGTAGTAAAAAGGGCATAATCAGATGCTTTTTCTGAGCAGACTGGCATGACTTAAGAATTACTGCTTACTGGTTACTTTCTACCAGCCATGCAGCTGAGATACAGTGTTTGTGTGTGCACTGCTGGTTTATATTAGTTAGCCAATCCAGCTTATATCACTGCCAACATCACCTTGATTTCCCTTTGTATTGATGCTGGATTTGTCTTGAGAACATCCATGCAGAAGGTAAGTCTAGCCACTGTAGGATTTGTTTATCTAAAATGTTCCAGTTTCTTTAACTTTACCTGTTTTCCCACATATGCTAGTGGTCTGAGAAGCCATGTGCTGCTCATCTGCTGCAGAGGGACAGCTACTACGTCTGTTCACAACAGGAACTCAAGGAAAAACTCTACCAAGAAATTATCTCTTTCTTTGACAGAGGCAAAGTGAGTCACTTCAGTGTTCCTATGGTTCAGTGGTAAATACTTGGCTTGATAAAGATAGAAGTTGTATTGGAGGGAAAAGCAAGCATGATTCTGCAACAGGTCTGATGCTTTAGACTTGACTTTTGTTAACAAGGATCAGTGTTCTAGCACAAGCAGAGGAAGTGTGACATAGGAGCTGAAGTATTAGTGTAGGAGGCTTCTCTGTTTTGCTGTTTAGGCATGTCCTTTCATCTCTTTGTCTCAGTTTTCCCTATCAAGAGTAACAATTGTAACCTTGCTTTGTAAATCACTGAGATCTACAAATTAAGAGCTGTATGGCTATTATCATTGTAGTAAAAATATATGGCATGGAGTTTTAAGGGAACGTTGGCAGTGTGTTAAAGTGCTACCTGAATTAAAATTGGCTGAATGTTTTATTTATCTTTCTGTGATGAATGAATGCTTTTAACTGAGTTTTTATTTGTTTATGCGCTTCCTTCCCCACCTGCTTTTTGGAGATGTGGGAAAAAGCCATTCAGCTAAGCAAGGAGTTGGCTGACATGTATGAAAACAAGGTCTTCGATTATGAGGGGCTTGGTAATCTCCTGGTAAGGTTTCTTTCTCTGTTTTCAGCAAACTACTGGCTGTTTAAATTAATGTTGTTGAGCAGGTTAAGCCCAAAGCACATGTTAAGAACAAAGAAACGTACCCCCTTTTTTTCCTAAGCTTAATACTAGAGGAGTATTTTCATAATTCCTATTTTTAAAAGTATGTATTTTTTGTCCTTATTAGCATGATAATATGTGAAGATGCTTAGGAGTCTTAGTGTTAATCAAATAAGCTAACATTTGCATAGTGTATTATCAGGTGACACATATCTCTTCACCTTGTTATTCTTGTGGTAAAGTTTTCATGTACAAACGTAAACTATGAAATGATCTCTGTACTAATTTTCTTTTTTTTAATTTTTAATTTTTTTCTTTTAAGGTTAAAGATGTAACCAGCTGTTCTTTGTTCTTTCATACGAGAATCATCTGCCCAGTTTTATTTCTGCCAGTTCTCTGACATTTGTCACCATTTGTCTGCTTCCTAACATTTTTATTTTTAATTTGTATTGCAATAGTCAAGGGTTTTAAATATTTTCCTGGAATCCCCCAAAACATGGCATTGTTCTGATGTCTGCATACCAGGAAATGAAGTTGATTTTGACCCAAACAAGTAAAAGAACAAATAAGAGATATTCCAAAAACCCTGTAAAAATATTCTGTAGAGGAGAACTAATAGATCAAGAATTTTCATTGTGGATATGAACTGTAGTTTGACAACATCTCTGAGAACTAAAAAGTGAAAATTCTGGGGACCTCTTTCTTTTTTAGAAAAAACGAGCTACTTTTTATGAGAATATCATGAAGGCAATGAGACCTCAGCCAGAGTACTTTGCTGTTGGATACTATGGTCAGGGCTTTCCTTCTTTCCTCCGGGTAAGCATTCAAGTTCACGTAAGCATTCAAGTTCTGGAGTGGCAGGTTCCCCAGAAGCCCAAATGGATCAATTTTCAGCTCTTCCTCTGAAAATTCCGATGCTAAACTTCTTTTCCTTTGAATTAAACTCAGAGATCTGAAACCCTTAGGCATTTTGAAACATTTCAGCCTATATAGAAAGACAATTAAGGGACCAAATTCTTTGTATTACCAGCTTTCCTAAAGGCAATGTGTTGCAGTTGGGTTTGTTAAATGATCAATATGCTCTTATATGGACTTAGAATCTACCTTAGGTATTAGTGATTTTCAGAAAGATAATTATTGCTGTTAGAACATTTTTAACTTAACAAGAACTTATCCATCTCTTTTTGATCTGAATCAACCTAATTTTTAAGGGTGTAGATCATTTCAACATTAAAGCATATTGGTGCAGAAAAATTAAAATGCAAAGATGCTACCAGTTTGAAATCACTGCTAAGCAGTGAATGCATCTATAATACAAGTATCTAGCTGACATGAGTCAGATGGGCAGTGTGCAGCATACTAGAAAATATTCCTAGCTATTACTTAAAATCAAGGAACATTTACATTTTCAGACTAGAGTGGTTTGAAGCTGCTGATGTTAAGTGGAACCCAACTTCAATTTAAAAAGAAAGAAAGGTTAGCACTGTGGAACTGGATTGTATGGAAGGCCTTCAGCTTTAGATGATATTTTTGAATCCAGCCCCTTCAGAAACCACTGCTGCTTGTGAAATGTGCTGATGTGAAATAAGCTGGCCAATGTCTAGCATTATTTCTGTGGTACAAAATTGCCAGCACAGCTCATCGTTTAGCTGTAGCTGAAGAGAGCCAGAAATGGAATGGAGGTAAAACTCATATCTTTGTGCACAGAGAGGTGTCTCAGTCCATGTCGTATCAGAAGCAGACTGGCAAGAAGCATGCAGTTCGCTGCTTTAAGGAACATTTTGGAACACATGTTCTTTTAAAATCAAACCTCTGACTGAATTTTGATCTACAGAATGTGTGAGCTTGGAGAGTTTACAGTGACCTTGAAGGTGAGGAGGAAAGGATAGGTGAGATTCTTTCGCTTCAGGTTGTGCATTATCTCAGAACACAAGAGTTCTGTGATGCCCATCCTGGAAATCACAATCACACCACGACTTGTGACAAGAAGGGAGTCAGACTACTTAATCCTAGCTTCCCCTTCTATCCTTTAAAAGTCGACTGCTGTGTCTTTGATGCCTGTTTTGGGAGCCCCAGAGCTGTCTTACTGTCTGATCACAAGCCCCCCTAGTGTGACTTGAGGCATGGAGGGAATTGTGCACTCCCAAAAATGCATGATCTCACATGCCTAGATATGCCTGTATGTGTCCATATTGTCTGTCAGTGGGGCAGTCTGTGTCAAATACTGGTGAAATCTCCAACTTAGTAAATAAAACAGGCCAAAAACAGTACTGCTAGCAGAGCGTGCAGACCAGTTATGGCAGCAGCTTACCAGCAGCAAGTGTATCCAGTATATGTGCTAGATAAGTATACAACGTTTCACAGAAAGTAGGATAAAGCAAAATCACCAGGAAGTGTGAGCATGTTCAATAAAACTTGTTCGTGGGGCAAAATGAACTTTCTAGACAAACATGAGGGCCTTGGTCTTACGAGTTGCTCTGTCAGTCCATTCTGTGTTTCTTCTGTCGCTTATTCCAGCTGCCTTTTAAGCTAGGAAACAACCTTTGACATAAAGTAGACCTCTGAGATTACTCTGTGTTTGTGTTTGGAAAGCTCATTCTCATTTGCCTTGTTTAATTCTAATTCTCTTTTTCTTCTGCTGCCTGCAGAACAAAATTTTTATCTACCGTGGCAAAGAGTATGAACGAAGGGAAGACTTCAACCTGAAGCTACTGACCCAATTTCCCAGTGCTGAGAAGATGACAAGCACTGCTCCCCCAGGAGAGGAGATCAAGTCTTCTCCTAAACAGTGTATCTTTTGGTTCTGTTATGTTTTGGCACACTGGTCTGCCTCATTGTTCCTTGAATAGGAGGATTAGTAAACAACAGATCAATAAGAAAGGACATTGCTCCTGCAGGTCTTTGAAACAGACACTGGGCATGACAATAAGAATATCTAGAATTGGAATAGTGAATTTAAAAACATACTGGAAAAGGAGAATTTGATGTTATCAGGTTTAAATGAGTTGTTGTTAGGCTGAAACCTTATCAGGTTACAGTTCAGGTTTTCCTCTACCTTCTTTTTAAGCAGACTGTACTGACTGCTGTACTGTTTGTGCAGTCCAGTTTGGTATTTCCAGGTCAAAGAGGTAAAATAGAGACAGTGGAAGGGAAATACAAAAAAGGAGGTGTTCTTTCTACTTCCTTGCAGTTAACAAGGATTTGTAAGTGTCTACTTTCAGTTTCCCCCCTAGAAATTGCTTTCTAGGAAGCATATTATGTTTAATATGTTTGCTTATATTAATCAGTGAACAGCTCTAGGGATAGATTTCTATGGGGTTTTTGGGTTTTTTTTCCCCTCCTTTCTCTGTACTATGTGGCAGAGAAGCCATCAGGCTTAAGGCCTCTCTTTTAGTTGAGAGTGTGACCAAGTGCAACCTCATGAAGATGCTTTAGATTTCTCTTTGTGATTTCAAGTCAATAGCAGATGTGCTGCTGGAAGATGTACATTAGTAAACACCAAGTTATTAGGCTTCTCGCCTGTGTTATACAGGCCAGACTAAAGAATCTAATGGTCTGTTTTGGCCTTAAAAATCTATGTACAAAGGCACAGCTCAAGCAGTGATACCAGATGCTTCCCTTGCAATGAGCCTGCCAAGCACTAAATCCACATAGGAAATTAAAATTCATTCAAGACCAAACTTGGTGTCAAAAAATGCCTTCTCTATTTCTACTTTGTTTCAGCTACTTCCGTTGCATCTGTTTGTGTTTTTCTGATGTTTTTGGCTTAAGATGAACCTGAACTGCAAAATTTGGATCCAGATCTGAACTCTTCCAGAACTTTGGGGGTGTTTGGTTCTGGGTCTTTGGCATAGCTCTGTTATAAGGGGGAGCAGCTGCATGGTTTGGATTTGATACAGGTTCTTTTCTGGCTCTTGAAAAACACCACTGGAAAAAATAAGGAATTTGAGTGTCCAAACTATTGTTGCATTCGTCAGGGATTGATGGTTCTGTGGTGTTTTAACTTCTTGCTTCCCTCCCCCCCCCCATCTCTCTCTCCTTTTTTTTTTTTTTTTTTTTTTTTTTTCCCTTTGGGAGGGGTGTTTGCTTGGAATCGGTTTCCTCATTCTTATGATACAGTATCTTCTGCTTCCTTTGGTTGTTTCATAAAAGTGTAATGGAGGCATTAGTTAAGCTATACAACATTTCAGGGAATGCCTGGTATGTAAGAATGTAAACTGGCTAGTCTTAGGCCAGTTCTGAAATGGAAACTGTATAGCATGCATAGCATGGCCCAAAGCCCAAGCTAATAAGTTCTCCTGAGAGAAGAAGTATTTTAGCTTGGGCTTAGTGCTTGATCGAATGTGTCTGTGTGGTTTGGGGTTCAGATCTGGCATATATCCTGGCTGTTCAATGAGGGCAGAATGTCCTTGCCTTTGCTTTAAAAATACTATGTAGAAATATCCTCAGTGAATTTAAGGTTCTGTGGGGCTACCCTACCTGCTAGTAAAACATTGCCATTTCAGAGTGAAGTTGTCAAGTGGTTCACAGAAATAATCTGTTAATTTGGGTCAAATTGTTTAAGCTTTACTTTTCCATATGGATTTTTACTGCTGTAAAGTCTTCAGTACAGTTCTTAAAACACAATACTGTAGGAACAACATTGTAAGCTGTTATGCTTGGGGATATTATTACAATTTTTTTTTTTGAATTTCTATCAAGGATCACAAAAAGCAAAAGCTGAAGTTGGTATAGATGTTTGCTGATAACAGCTTACATTCTTCAACTAACTTCATTGTGCTTCAAGGGCTGCGAGGAAGGCTTTATCTGTGCTGGAAGGTTTTGAGACAAATAATTAGAGGGGTGAAGAGACAAGATAAATCCATTGTGAAACCTAGTCCAGAATCTTATTTTCTTACACACAAGGTGGATATCTGAAACACCCGAGTATCTAAGAGAATGTCAGTAGTTGGAAGTATTCCTAAAGCCCTTATTTTTTGGGGCATTTGATTCATGACAAGCATACAAACCACAACAAACAATATAATGCCTGGAATTGCTGATGAACACCTCAATATTTTTCTTTAAACGTGACAAGAGCACAGGGAGTTGTTGAGAAGTTTTGACATTTGATGAAAACAGGAAGGATATTTCTCTCTATATATTTTCCCCAAAGGATTCATAGTTTTTCATCCTTAACCATAACTGCTCAGATGTGCAATGCTTTATAGTGAAGCCTGTGATGAACCTGCCAGCTAACTATAAAGACAAACCTGTTCCTGAACAGATCTTAAAGTAATTTCCTTTTCCCTCAACATTTACTCTATATTTTTTTCTCAGATAACATAGGCACAAGGTGAAGTGCCTTTGTTTCTCATCTGCAGATTTGTTTCACAATCCAGTTTAAACTTTGTTATTTTTGAAAAGAAATGTAAGAACATCAGTGCAAGGAGAATGGAAGGTGAGAAGGCTCACCATTTCTTCTTCTTTTTTGTAGCTACTACAGAGCAAATGAGGTACAACAGTTCACGCACTCCCGGCCATTCAGGAAAGGAGAAAAAGATCCAGAGAATGAATTTGCTGTGAGTTCTTAACATCTAATTCTACCCACTTGGAGTGTTTGTGATGAAAAGATTGTTCTGTGTATTTATTTATTATGATATCAGTGGTATTTTGAACTTCAGTGTCACAGTTTTGTTTTCTCTGCCTGTGGCAATGGAATTTGGTTATTGAAATGTAGGAGGAGCAAAGGACTGTACTTTATATTGCAAACTCTATGCAAAGCCAGTCTGGTATGTTGAGGGACTCCATAGCTAAAACTGCAGTGCTCAAAATCCTTGATCTAGGAGCTATAAATATTGTACTCTGTAACTGCGGTTTCCTGCAGAGTACAGCTGTGTGCTTGGTGAATTGTGGATGATGTAGCTGTCTTTAAAAAAAGCCAACTTCTAACCATGAAGAACCGGTTCAAATTTAGGCCAGCTTTTAAGATTTGCAGTGGAGAGTGAGCCATGAATGTAGCATGTTAGAATGTTTTCTTGCCGCCTGTGAGGCGTATTGTTGCTTACATGTCGTGGTTATGCCTGATGCGTGTGACTAGCTAAATATGTTGTAATCACACTTCTACCGGTAGTGGTCCATGCAGAGGAAGACAGCCTACTGTTGCTTTGTTGATGCTATTTAAATCTTGCTGCCAGAAACACTGAGTTCCATCCCAGTTAATGAAATGTGAAAATCATTGTGTCAATCCTGCCTGCTAGTGCTGGAAGCCTGGTTCCATGTTGTAGTGCAGGAGAGAATTGAAGACCAATATTTTTCTTACATCTTGGAATTTTTTCCTTCTCTAACTAGACTATGTGGATAGAACGGACAACCTACACAACAGCTTATTCATTCCCAGGCATTCTTAAGTGGTTTGAAGTCAAACAGATTACAACGGTGAGTTCTGCGTGTAGGCCGGATCTCAGCCCACCCAATCATTACTGGAGTAGAAAGTCTTGCAACATTTAGGACTACCTCTTCCCCTGTTAGATGTGACACACCAATAGCTTCTCCTGTAGACAAAAGCAAATGTGCATCTTATTTGATGTGCTTGTATTTTTATACCATTCTGCAGAAGCTGTACCCTAGGCAGTGAAGTTCTACACTGACTGTATCATGCACAGGGGAGTGATTACTTTTGTAACAAACTCCACAGTCAGCAGCTGGTTCCTACACTGTTGCCTCTCCAGGATTAGGCGTGAGGTCATTCTTGCGTTTATCTCTCTGAATGGCAAAGCAGTTAGTAGAAGAAGTCCAAAATTCTCTGCTGGAAACTACTGGGCTGCCATTTGTATGTGAGAGCTACTTAATGTAATATTCAGTGGAGGAGATTGAAGGTTTATTCTAGTCCATCTTTCTCTCAGGAAGAGATCAGCCCCTTGGAGAACGCCATAGAAACCATGGAGCTAACCAATGAGAAAATCAGCAACATTGTCCAACAGCATGTGTGGGACCGGAGTCTTCCTGTGCATCCTCTCTCTATGCTCCTGAATGGGATTGTGGACCCCGCGGTCATGGGGGGATATACCAACTATGAAAAGGTTACTTTTCATATTTATTGGTATCTCAGTCATGTGAGAAATTAGCTCAATTCTCAATTGTTACTCAGATTTAGTGTACTTTATAGCTTTATCTGCATCTATCTGAAGCTCAAAGGTAGAGAAAAGAGAATAAAAATGAGAGCTTTTCACTAAATTGGAATGTGGAAGCCCCCCACATTTTTAGTATTTAATTTCAGAGCTGTGCAATGCTGTAGAATTAAGGAGTGATACACCTCTTTTGGGTCTCATTTTTTCGTCTTTACAATGGTGATAACAACATGACCCTACCTACTGGGGCACTGTGAGATGCATAGTTTACCCCAGTGAACAATGCCTGTACCAGAAATAGAAGCAAAATGGCTTGTTTCTTCATTATGCTAATACAGAATGATAAAGCAAGTAAGAATTTTTCTTTCTAGCAGATATTCTGTCTTTGTAGTGTTGCAACAAAGAGCAGCAGGTATTTCAGAGTAAAAGCAGTCTTCACTGCCCAGGTTTGTTTAACTGTTAGCATGGTGTATGTTCTTCTTTAGTTACGATGTTTAATCGTAATGTTTAATTTAAGCTGTTTATTCCTGGTATCTAATTATGGTATCCCAGCATGAAATACATTGCTTATTTCCATACACTGAATTGAGGATGTTAAAATGTTTTAATTTTTTTCAGATGTGTTGCAGTCACATGAAATGAAATGCAAAGTTAAATGGGAGAGGGTCTGATTTGTTTAGGGTATAACTCTTCTGATTCCAGAGGAGCCACATACTTCACTGGGGTGAATTTGGCTCTAAATACTCTCATTTTGTGAATTAAAGTTGACATAAAGTTTAGAATTACGAAAGTGGGAAAGCAGTTAAAACTAGGAAACACAAAGTATCTATAACCACATCTGGAAATACTCATTTCTGGTTCATATTTTCCTATTTCAACTAAAGATCAGCAGAGAACAATTGGCTTTTGTGGGCGGCTAGAATCTTGAGTTTTAATTGTTTCATTGTAGCCAAAAGCCAAAGTCTGCATTTTTAACATGGATTTTCTTCTTGCAATAATTAAACACTTTCAAGAAAAATCCACTGGGACCTACCCGGCAGTCCTTTCACAGGCTGACCTCCTCTTGACATTAGCCTATTTCAGAATCATACCAGTAGGCCTATAAACACTTGTGTGTACCGTTCAGTTAATGAAATGCAGAACTAAAAAATGTATGCAGAGGCTGAAATATGTCAGAGATGCATTTTAAAACTGATGAAAAAATTAAATATTTTATCTAGGAAAAGAAAAGTTCTTCTGACTAGGAATTTGATATGCTTCAAGGCAGTGCTCTATAGCAGATAGTGCAAATTGGCACAATTTTAAGGCTTCAGTCCAGAAAAACGTACGAGCATTTGTTCAATTTTAAGCCCATACGTGATTAAAGGTAAATGCATACAGAAGCATAGAGTATAGGTGCTTCATTGATCCAGAATACGAGTCACAATTTCAACAGTCTTAGTTCTACTAACTTTTCATAACGAGCCCCACACAAGATGTTGTATGTAAGGATTTGAATCCTTGAGCTGAAAGAAATTGCGGGCAAGAGATAGCCTGTTCACCTTTCTGAAGCTGAGGTTAGGTTGTTTGCATGTGGTTGTATACTGTAGGTTATTAAATCCTAAAAATGAAAGGGACTTCTTAAATGAGAACTCTTGAGACTGGTTCTGGTACTCATATTTGAATGATAAGTAGTGTAACATTGATTATTCAAATCCATACTATTTTGTGAGAATAGAATTGGTGAAAAAAAACACTTTTGTTGAAGTAACTGCAGTTTTTCACATATCAGTAATTTAAAGAATTTGAAGAGAAGTCTTTCTTCCCAGTTTCCAGGAAATAATCATAGTTCTTCACTTTCTCTTTCAGCTTTATGACAGGGAGAGACTAAACACAATCTTGTTATGAGGAATAGAGGCAGTGAATTGCTCTTAAAGTATCTTTGTCTCTTACTCAAAGTTAGCTGTGAAAGTATCACAGTCTGTGATATCATCTTCTCTCTTTACTTTCAGGCCTTTTTCACAGAAAAGTATCTTGAAGAACATCCTGAAGACCAAGATAAAATTGAACTGCTTAAGCAATTAATTGCTTTACAGGTATCATATTGTGAAAGACGGCAAAGGGTGTGAGAGTGCGGATGAGGGGGGTTCAGCATTATTCTTTTGAAGGAGAGACTGTAGATAAATACATTAAGAAAAAGTCTAGATATGTGTACAGCAATTCTTCTGTTTTAAGGAGAACTGTCTAAATTGTAAAATTGTGGTCTAGAATATTCCACTTACCTTGTGTTGCTCTGAACTGCTATTCTAGAGTATTTGCCAGTGTGGCATAGATTTTTTTTTCCTTATGAGTCTAACAGAGTATCTATTGTTGTTTCTATGAAATCATCAGACCTGATATTTTGCCACTCTGACCATTGAGAGTTATCTATTTTCACCTGCATAACAGTGAAAATTGTCCTGTTTTTGTAATGCAAATTTCATCCCTGGGGATTATTTACTGGGTTTTGTATTTTTCCATACAACAATGCCAAGTTGAAGCTACTTCGCAATCGTATTGCTTTGCAGGCCAAGGGAGTGACATTCTGATATTTTACATGCTGTATGTACCAAAGCAGAATACAGAATCTGTATCAGGAAGAAGAACACATAGGTGTGGGTGGGGAAGGAGTTCACATTTCTTTGTAGTACACATACAGAGTTCAGAAAGACAGTCAAGTTACTGTAGCATACAAGTTATGAGTCATTAACTTCAGTGCTGTATGACTGCTTTTCTTCTTTGCGAATGTGAAACACGTTGACTTTAAATCTCTTAATTGCATCTGAGATGTGTTAACTGGTGAGAAAATTCTCTCGTAGCAGGAGAGCTGATGGGTCCTTTCAGAGCAAAAGTTCTGCTGTTCCTTTCAGATGCCATTGTTGGCAGAAGGGATTAGGATCCATGGCGAGAAGCTGACTGAACAGCTGAAGCCTCTACATGAGAGACTGATTGCCTGCTTCAAAGATTTGAAGAAGAAGGTGGAGAAGCAATATGGTGTAATAACTTTGGTAAACATATCTTATTGTCTAGTATTTTGCCTTAAAAGAACACGCTCAAATACTCCTCTCCTCTTCCAGCGTGGAAGTTAGTGTTACCTGATTTATCGTGTTTGTCTGCAGCCTCCTTCCCTCACTGAAAGGAAACAGAGCAGGTCGGGCTCTGTGGTGTTGCCCTACATCATGTCTTCCACACTGAGACGGCTCTCTGTGACATCTGTGGCCTCTTCTGTGGTCTCTACATCTTCCACATCATCTGACAGCACTTCTTCCAGACCAGGTTCAGATGGGTTAGTAGTCAGTTTTTAGAAGTGACTTACAAGAGTTGAGGGTATGCTTTTGCCACAGTGGGTTATTTTATGGTATTCTCAATAGATGAGACTTCTGAATATAATTAGTCACCTTTAAAATGAAAAATTGTTCCATAAAAATAATAATACTTATGCCTTCAGAGAACTTTAAATGGAGGTCAAATTATTCTGTTTTACAGATACGGATTTTGAGGCATACATAGGGATAGATCTGGAAATTAAACCCAGAATTCTCTGCCTCTTGAGACCCAATTCCTTATGTAATACTGAGAAGGGATGTAGGGAGTGTACTTCAGATATACACTACTTCTATTCCCCTGAGATCCTGGAAAACAGAGGAGTAAGACTACTGTCATGTGATTTAGTTTATATCTTTGTAGATGACATTATATAGCCATATGGTGCTAGTTCCACCTGCTTGTTTGCAGCTGCTTGCATAAAAGGAGCTTCCATACATGAAGCCCTTTCTGCTATTGCTTCTTTGCATCTGCTTTATATTTGTCATTGCCAGGGAGTCTAGACGACTTGTTCTAACACAGCAGACTGAGTGGCATAGTTCAGCATAAAATGCTGGTCTTACGCCTTCTGCAAGTAGATCATGCTTTATCCTGTGCAGACGTCATAATACTCAAAATTACTGGAGTACCTTAAAAGCAGGAATTTTACTTAAAATTCTATTTTCCTAATTCAAGTTCTCTACAACAACCTCTTACACACAAAAAAAAGATCACAGCCTTTTCACAGATAATGCGTGAAATGACTTGACTGGAGTAATACTTCTTGTTTTTTCACTTTTTCGGTGTGGGCTGCAGATCTGTTTTGGAGCCTCTCTTGGAGAGAAGAACATCAACAGCTTCCAGAGCTGAGGAACTGCCCGTCAAAGAAGATGGTGATAACTGGATTAACAAATTTAAGAGGAAGGACTGGAGTATTAGCAAGTCTCAGGTTATTGTAGAGAAGGAGCCAGAAACTGAACTGACTACCAAAATGGTAAAAATAATAGTAATAATAAAATCCACAGCAGGAGATTTTAGTGTTTCCTTTGCTTTCAGGCATGCTTGCCATTGGGAACTTCATTAAGTACTGGGAGGGGTTCAAATACCAAAAGCATTGGTCATCAGAGTAATTGCTTGCTTTTTTATTTGGAAAACTTGTGTCACAGACTGAACTGCAGTTTGACTTGAAGTACAAATTTGAAGCATCAGGCACTGATCTTTTGTCTGGGTGCTCAATACCCTCGTTTCTTACAGGAGTTGAGGGCTGCGTGATACGCTCAGCACCACATAGAATTGTTCTGTTTCTGTTGGAGCAAGTAGATATTGCTAGCCCACTCTAAATACAGCTGGCAAGCCAGATGCTCAGTTGCTGTCAGTCAACATCACTGCACAAATCAAATGTACTACAGGGTGAAGATCAGTTTGAGAGATCTGGGAATTGAAAAAGGATAGTCTGGTAGCTAGGTCACCGGCCTGGACTTTGAAAAATTCATTGTCTAAGTTTGTACTCTGCTACAAACAGCCTGCATGAGCATTTACTTTGAGCAAATCATTTACAAAGGAAGAATAAAAGAGGCTCTCCACCTTGAAGGTGTTGTAACAAGGAATATATTGGAGGCTGTTAGGCATTCAGGTTAACATTAGGTCCAGGTAATCACCTAATATGAATAGATAAGTTTCAGCCTAGAAGTAGAATTGTATGGCCTTGGAGTATTATCCTGACTTATGCTAAAACTACATTACGCTGTTAGAGAGTACCTGAGAATTAGCCAGCAGAGTATTTAAACTCATGGCTCAGTAATAATAATTTGACCTAATGTACTCTGTGTAAATAATTAATAGTTCTTTCATTTCCCTTTCCCTCCCCAGCTCTCACAGAGCTGAATCTGGCAGGAGTGGGTTACATTCTTATAGATTCAGGAATTGTCTTCAAATCTGAGTGATACTGTCAGCACTTGGAGACTGCAGAATGTTTTTAGAGAGGGGAACTATGGCTAGAGAATCCATTTGATATTGATAGGCTTTCCATCCAAGAAGATGATCTCAGGTTGTGAATGTTAGTGACTCAGGATACCTGGCCCTCTGCCTTTGAAGTGCTGCTGTGTTGAATTAAATGCATTTAACCCATAAACTGTGATGTCAGCTGCTGATCACTTTACTAAGTAAAACTAGTGGAAAAAGATCTGGAAGAACGTCCACTTGTATCAACCAGTTTCCTAGGACAGTAAGAAATGTCTGTTAGAGATTTGCATTGCAGAGAGCTGAGAGATGCAAAACAGAACACCCACCCTCTTTTCCCTCAGTGTCTCTGAGGGCAAATTATATGTGTGATCAGCTTACTGAAGCATATGAGCAGTTAAGGGTTATATTCATGCTGAAGAACGTTGCAAAGCACACAGAAAACTTTTTACAGCTGTTTTGTTCATAACTGTATGGTACAGCACGGAAGTTAGGCGAACTAATGTTATGCAGCTCTTGACTAAGTTGCTTGGGAGCTAGAAAGCCAGAGGGAGCCAAAGGCTCGCTGCATGTCCAACAGCTTTGCTATTTATACATTTTACATTCATTGTGTACCAACATGTCTCTTCTATGAAGTGAGAAATACTCCATTGCACAGTGGTGGAGATGGAGAATTAATGTCTAGAAGAGCTCATTGACTTTAATTACATATGTGAGCGTGACAATCTTCTCTGTAAAACAATAAAGTAATATTTAAATGGACCAAAATACTTCATATAATGAACTCGGGACCATATTCAGATGGCCTAAATTCCACCTCTGTCTCTGACTAGTACTTCCTTTTGTTTACCTCCAAATCTTTAGGCATGTCCTGCCAGTGGGAAGCCATGGGCACAGGGATTGAAGAGGAATTTAGACTATGAATAAAGCTACTGATGGCTGTTAAGTACTAACACTCTTAACTAGTAGGTAGAGGGTTTGCTGATTGGAGGGAAGCTGAACACTGCAGTTCCCATATCACACCAAGCTGGTCAAAGCACCATCCATCACTACAGACAGTTAAGGCCAAACAGATTTATGTCAGGTTTTTCCATATGAGGACCTCTGTACGAATGTCCTATAGGTGATTATTGTACTGTGTCAGGATGACAAACAACAATACCCCATGGTATCTCAGTAGAGTAAGATGTGTGTCATTATGCCCTAACTTTTTTTCTTTCTTTTTTTTTTTTTTCCCTTCTTTCTCCCCTACTGTTCTTAGAATGTTTTCTTTCAAGTTTGTTCACAGATCTGCTAGTCAAGTAAAACCATTTTCTAGCCTCCTTCTCTGACCTCTTCTTAGTTAATTGAGTGAGGTCATTAAAAACAGATTGCTATTGCTACACTGTTAGTAAAGTCCCACAGGAAACTGGATGTGTCATAGCACTGTTTATGACTTTTGACATGGCTCGACCAATTCTGTGGTTGCACTTTTTGTTTCACCTGAATGCACCTTTCTTTATTGTACATTGCTCTTCTGGAGCATGTTGATGCCTTTCTGACAGGTCTGGTTATCTGATACGTGTGCAGCAACCTTACTGACTTCTAAAGATTTTGTTTACTCTGTGTTTCAACCAGACCATGTCAGGAAAAGTGCAGAGGCCGAAGAGTCTTCAGTTAGGAGACCACAGACTGACTTTGCTTCAGAGTTCTTCACTCCAGCAATCAACACCACTCAGCCCACCACCCATCACTCCCAAAACCCCAAGAACCCACAGTAAGTCCTGTAGCATGGTAATAGGCACATCCTTCAGAGCAGTACCTGTGATAGTAGGAAGCACCATTTGCTGAGGTAGCCTCACTTTGGGAAGTTGGGGATGGAGGAAAGAGCTACTCTGAAGTAATTTATGGAAAAGAACCCCAGGCTGTTAATGTTTTTCTAGAAATTTTTGTTGTGTAACATTACTTGGAAGTGTTATCAAAGGGTCTGATACCATACTTGCAACTTACATACCACTTCTTGAAATTAGAAAATCAGATGAACTTCAGATAATAGTTTATCTTTTTCAATTTCTGTCTTGCTTTTCTCCTGTATTGACTTGTGAAATGGGATTTTAAATTTCAAGGTGAGCTTCATGTCATTGATGTAGACGTTTTTTAAAACCTGTTGCTCTGGAAATCAAGTCAGGTGGCCCTATTGCACGTGTTTTGTTTGTAAAACTAGTTTCTAATATCAGATACTGTAAATGAGAAGTACCTTTAGTGAATTCACTGAATAGAAGAGGAATTGCCTCAATCCAGCATGGTGGTTTCATTTCAGAACAAGTCTCTGGTTAAATTCTCTAGGCAAGTCTTGAAGGCCTTCAGTGTTCCTTGATGAATAACTCGCAACTCCATCACGTGGCAAAATGTTTTAGGAGGAGGCATCCTATGCTGCTGGAAATTCAGCTAATAAGCACTGTTATGCTTAAAAGAGAGAGAATTTATCTTGAGGACTTATCAAACAAATAATATGCTGAATACCTTCCTTGTATATCCTGTAGGCTCTATAGTTAACTCTGATACAACATGCAAATATATGTGCAAGGTAAAAATGCAACAACAGTGTCACTACTGAAGACTTCCTTGCTATTCTTGCTGTTGTATTTCTCACTCTACTGCTTTTTGTGGGGCGGGGGAGGGGGGGGCAGAAGCTCATGTGTAGAACCTGACTCTTTTTCCTTTTATGTGACCATAAATTCAGAACAAGTCAACCATAGATAATGAAATAAACCAGAGTAAAACTGCTACTAAAAATTAAAAAGAATTTAAGGGTGGGGAGGAATACAAACAAATGTAAGAGCAGTATTTAAAAAAAGATCTGTGGAAGGAATCCAAAACTTCATTCTTTCACTTAGCAAGCAGTTTTAATTGCTGTTAGTAGCAGGACAGTTCTCCACAAACTATACTGAAGTTCGGATACTTGTTTACCCTATCAACTGCAGTTTAAGTCAAAGTGAATACTCATGTTGAGGCCTGGGCTGAAAGGAAAACCCCTTGAACATTCCAGATGTGATAATAGATTCAATTTTTTGTTCCCTCAGGCATACATTTTTCACATGAGCTTAGAGTCATTTTATGGAGATGGAACTCTTCTGGGTATTCTGAACTTAGGGGAGATGCAACTGTGATTCTGTTTTGACATATCTGTCCAAGTTCAGCTGCTAAAACAGATCTTTAAGTCTTAAAGTGCAAAATATTAAATGATGCTTCCTCAAAATTACATCTGGTCAATCCCATTTCCCACTCCTCTTCAGCTTTCTCTGCCTTAACTGCCTTTTTCTGTTGGGTTGCTTCTAGGTTTTCCCTCATTGCAAGCTGATGGATTGGTAACCACTAGCTTCCAGAGCACGCCACCCCCACCTCCGCCCAAAAGCAAACCCTATGAGAATAACAACTCAAGGAATTCTGTGGAAGTAAGGAAATGAGAGCTGACATTTTCTTTTTTTCTTTTTTTTCTTTTTTTTTTTTTTTTTTTTTGAAACTAGCTTTTGAGAGAGAGGCACCAGTGGAATTTTCCAAGCTGCTTCTACAGTAGTGCTATTTGAAATTTGTCTAATCATTTTACTAGTTCACTCCCTGAAACCACAAAAGAACAAGAAGTTCTTCATTTAGAGAAGACTCAAGTGCAGTCCCTTTTTCAAGGGGTTATGTTGTCCTTGGTTGGGCAAACTCTGCTTAAAATATATAGAAATACAGAAAATAAAAACTGGCACAATGATTGAAGAGCTTAAAAACCATGATCAGCATGTAAAATAGCACAGTAATCTGTTATTGAAAAAAAAGGAAGGAAGGATTCTGACATGTTCAAAAGTCTATGGCTGTCTCTAATTTTGAGTCCTCAGGTCAGACAAGTTTGATTTTCAAAAAGTGCATACCGTCAGTCATTTAAAACAAATACTCTATTATATCACCATCGTAGCCACAGTCTTTTTCTCTTTTCATGAAGTCAGTTGCCTTCTAGGACCATCATATTGCTGCTTTTTATGCTATATCTCTAGAGTGTCTCTTATTCTTGCAGGATTCCAAATGGTTTGCAGTTGTTAACATGCTAGTACCCTGGTTATGTATCAGAATCATTTCCTCTGTCCCTGAAGTGCAGATGCTTATGGTATGAAACTGTAATTGCTTACTAGTGCACAGCAAAGGAAAGTGTACTTTTGGAACTGTAAAAAGGATTGGTATCTTCCCCAGTCAAATTTGCAAGGGAGATTTACAGAGTAGCATAATAAGCTGAACTAGAACTTGATCAAAAATTGTGAGAATGGTCAGACTTTACATCCGTTCTAAAAGATGTTACCTCTGACAGCACTAGAAAGCACCAAAACAGTTGACTTTTTACTTCTGATAGAGATAACACTTGCATAAAGCCCTGAAACATAGGATAAACGGGAGGTTTTCTACCTGAACCTTCACTTGGTCAGAACTGACTGAGCTTCTGAAAAGGGACAGTATAATGAGTATAGCTGGTGTGACTGCAGGAAATATGCCAGCTCAAGGAATGATGTGGGAGTTACTGGTTCAAGAGGATTAATAAAGATACTCCTTCCCTTGAGTCTTGTAAGAAAACTAATTACTAATGTGCTCTGACTCACAATATTGAGCTTGGCTTGCAGCCAGATGGAATGAACTCTAAGGGCTATAAAGAGAGATTGTAAAAGTATTTTCTGAAGGGTTTGGGCATTCTTTTTCTGTGTTGCGTTCCTTCTTTAGTTAAAAGTCTTGAAATCTTGGCAGTTTTAAGTTTTAGGCCAAGCAAGCAGTTAGCCATGTAAGACTCTTCACCTTACCTTTCGCATACCGTTTGTTTACAAGATGCCTCTTGAAGCAGGCAAATTTAGAAGAACCCACTAATGCACTTTTGTTCAAGAAAAAGAAACACCCCACAGGCTCCTGTCTTGAGCAGGAAGGATGTGGAGTTAGTAACATTTGGTTACTAACTGATTTGGTAACATTTTGCTTTCTTTTGGCCCTTACCTGATGCAACTCACTGGAAAATCAAACCATCAAGATGAAAAAATAGTTGAACCTTAAAATGCTTAGGGAAATGAGTTTATTTCCATTTTATTAATAAATAAAAGATGGAACAGAGGAGCAAAATACTTTGACTCAGACTGCAGATCAGAAACAGAAAGAATCTCAGACTTTCATTCTAGCAACTAAAGCATTGCTTCTGTTATCTCCTGGGATGTGTGTGTTTGTCCCTGTATTGATTGCTTGTAGTACTGAAAGGCTGAATTTGAGGATTTTGTTCTGAAAGAAACATCAAGAAGTATATGACCTTTTGGATTTCTTGTGTTTTGGAAAGCAGAATGCCTTAGCTGCCTGGTCATGGTTTATTTTCCTGTGTATTTTCATTTTATTTTCTCAGGTTGCCCCACCACTGCCCAGCAGACGTGAAGCCAAACCTCCCCCTCCTCCCCCCAAAACCAGAAAATCCAGTGTCCTCTCCTCAGAGCAAGGACTGCAGTGAAGATCATCGCTTGCTTGCAAAACAGCAAAGGCCTGGAGTGAAATGGCTGCTTTCCTTTTACTGACATGCTGGGGCTCTCCAACCCTAAAGACTAGTGGTCTCTCCTCCCATTCCATTCACTTCCCTTCAAGTTTTTCCTGGGAAATACCAAAAGAAGCTACTATTGGAACTATATTCCCAATCTCTGATTTACCTTCCCAGTACTGAGACACTAATCACATGGGGGGAAGGGGGGAAATTGCACTACTCAGATTGCTGTTTTTCCTAATCTTGTCTGTCCTGCAGAATTTTTGTCCCATGCAATTTCATCAGTTCATTCCTAGTGTAAATCTGTCTCAGTAGTTATTTGAGTGATTTGCTTCAGTGTTTGAACTAAGGTAAGCCATGCTATTATGATATGCTTCCTACGATATTTTTGCATAGGTTTATTACAGCCATATAGTTGCTCTAATGTACTGATCCCTCCTCCTGCCCCTGAAAGTGTAGCAAAACCCTGATTTGTATTAAGTGAAAGAGATCACAGCTGTTCCTAGTTGTAAAATGTCAGGTCTTGAGATGTCACATGCCAGCATTTGATGTGCAGTCTCTTAAGATTCTTGATTGCAGGCACAGACCTGAGCATTGTTAGCAGAACAAGTCTCTTTACTGCTAGTCATCCTGTGTATTTGAGGTGAAGGCAGATGTTCTGCCTTACAACAGCTCTGCTACAGTAGTGGTTGTTGCTTACTCCTGAGCATTTAGGTTCACTAGGACTTTGTCATAATTTCACTGCTGATTCTGGTCTTAATACTACAAGTAGTTGAAATGCTTCCCTGAATTATGTTACCTGCATGGCTTCTGTTCACATCTGGGATGTGGTACCATATGTTATTTTAGTGGTTTTCTTAATAGGGTGTAAAAAGTTCTTTCTCTCCTGCGAACATACTAGAGCTGGTAGAAGTTGCTTTGATACCAGCACTATATTGAAATCAACAACTTCAAGGATGGAGTGTGTTTAAAGCTAGCTGTACATCTTGAGCTCAGAAACTGAGTTTGATAACTGCTGTAACCTATGCTTTGACCGGCCAGATCCTCACAAACAAACAAACAGTCCTCACTCTTCACCTCTCTGCACTCATTTGTTGCAGTTCTTGCACTTTGTGTTGTATAGCCTCCCTCGATGTAGCTTTTTAACAACCACTAGAGTTTAACAAGTCATTTCAGTCTGGGAGGCATGTGAATACTTGACAATTAACCATGAAGTTTACTGTTGCTTGGATTACTCCAGCTCTCTGCAGCTTTTCCTTGGAGGATGAGATAGTTATATTGTTTATAAGTATTGTATTAACCTAATTCCTCTTTTATTTATTCCCTTCTCTGTCCAGACATCAACATCATTCTTTCCATTTGTCTAGAGAAAAAAATGACACGGTCTTGATTTTTTTTTAATGTTTTTAAATTCATATGTGTTTTTGTTTATAAATTCATGTGATCCATTATAGAAAAAGATGTGGCACACAATTAGAGTAGCCTTTCCTCACAATTGTACAATGATTGAAAATTCGACACGGGTATCATCCTTATTTATGAATCAGATGGGCTTTAAACTCATTCAGCACTCTTCTATGCACGAGTTGCCACGTGAAGGTTGATTTATAAAAAAAATAGGACATCACCATTTATGAATACTACTCATAAAGTTGGCAGATCCATTTTGCACCTTGGAGGCTTCTTTTCAGCTGCTTGTCTTAGAGTCAGGCAGCATTGCTTAGAACCGCTGCTCAGCTGAAGTGGGGACACGCTAGTTTACAGGAGGCTTACAGAAGGTTTGTGCAGCACTTAAGCCAGAATCAAATTTGGTTTAAAATTCTCTCTTGGAAAATGAATTTCTACTCTGCTCTACTTTTATAAGACTTAGATAACTCAAGATGTAGTTAGAGCAGCTTTTTTTGTTGTTGTGCTGAGCAGACATTCCTAACCTGCCTATTTCAGAATTAATTGAAAAACTTCTTCCTCTTTTATTTTTAAACTGTGTAGTTAAAACTTTCTTTATATACCTGACTAAAGTTGCAACTGCCAGCTGGTGCCCCATATACCACCAGCTGAAAAGACAGTGAGGTTCTGAGAGTTCTTTTTTATTTTGATCTGTAAGAATTATTCTTATCATCATCAGCCAGAATATTTTGTCATGCCATTCTGCCTATCCAAATGTTTATAAACATAGCTTTTGTAGTTGCTGCTATTTCCACGTTTTTTTGTTTGTTTGTTTGTTTTGTTTTTGTTTTTGTTTTTTTCCCAGGGAAGGGAAAAAAATCGCTCAGTTGCTATTGTTCCCTTTCACTACAAGTCCTTGGAAGCATGAAAGAGCACCTGCAAAGTACAGATCCAAACATTTTTGGAAGTTCAGTGTTTCTTAAAACTCATCATAAAGAAGAAACAGCTGAGGAATTTGGATCTAATTTTATATTCAAAGCCATATAAAATTTGGAGTATTTGGATGCAGTTTGTGGCCCATTTCTTTACCATCCGTGTTACTGAAGATTCTGTCAAGGGCCATCTATTCCAAGAAGTGATTTTGCTTATTAGCATAACTAATAAGCAAAGCATAACTGTCATTTAGCTTCCAGTTATCTGGAATAGGCTGTGGAGACATGTTAAAAACACTGCTGAAAATGTGGCTTATAGTAATAAATATATATACTTTTTTTTTTAACATGTTACTGCACTGTAAGTTGAGTCACATAAGTTACTCAAAACTGATTTCATTATGTTACTGAAAAACTGAAGTTCTTTAAACCTGGCTAAGGCCCTTTTCAATGAAGTTTTTTTTCAGAAGACAAAACAAAACCCTCAAAAAACCCCCAAATCTTAAGGTTTTTTTGTTCAGACTGGAGAGTCCTGTCTTCTGTCTTTGTGTGTTCCTTTGGCTTCTGTGTGACCGCAGCTGAAGAAACTTGCAGAAACTGCATTTATTTTGCTGCCCATATGGCTTTGTAAACAGATTGCATTCATTAAAGAGTCATATCAGATTCGCATCACAAAACAGGTTGGAGATGTTTCGGAAGTTTCACTGCAGTCACATCACATATATCCACAGCCACATCTGCTCTAGTGCACCTACAACTGTCTTCTGAGTTGTTGCCTTCTCAGGGGGAATCTTCAAAACCTTTCCAGACAACTTGACCATATTTCATCCTTACTTTCCTGGTGCCTTGTAGGACTTGTCAGCTCCTCACTGTGTTCTTGGACATAGACATTACTTGACTTGAAAACCAGTGGGTTTCCTTTTCTTTTCTTTTTTGTCCACTTCTTCCCCTTCTTGTATCCTACATCTTCCTTCTGCCACTGCTGTACACACTTGAACTA
This sequence comes from Rhea pennata, assembly GCF_028389875.1. NCBI lineage: Eukaryota > Metazoa > Chordata > Aves > Rheiformes > Rheidae > Rhea > Rhea pennata. The sequence continues at coordinate 2,897,349 of NC_084690.1, read as the reverse complement.
AATTTCTCAAACTTTTCACTTGAACAAAAACTTTTTGTCTTCAGTGAAAATTTTGCTTAAGGCAGAATGGCAGGATGTAGTCTGAAGAAATGTATACGTTTACATCACTTACTGTTAATTCAGTCCTTTTTCCCCTTTTTACTGCTGTCAGTTGCCTCCTCCTTTCATGCCTTTCCTCTTCAGCACAGATTTGCCTCTTAACTCTTTCAGTAAGTCAGCAGAAGCAAAGGAGACTGAACAGCAGTCCCAGCTAATGATTTGTCTACTGTAGGGATCAGGTTTGGGTATTTTAGTTCCAGGAAACTTTTGAGGAGCCTTATTTTCCTGCCTTTCTGATCTGCTTTGATAACTTTAACTCTTAAATATGCCTTGTGTGCTCAGCATGTGTTCTTCCTAGAGCCAGGAACTGGCCTGAGCCAAAAGACTTCACTGGAATGAATGAGTCTGACCTTAGGAAGGATTTTTTAGCTTATCTTTAATGATCTTTAATATAATGCACTTGAACTTTGAGGAGATTTGATTCTGACTGCTTTTTTGAGTCTGTTGCTAATAATCTCCCTACTATTTTTCTTCCTGTTTTTTTTCCCCTCTCTGTTCTTTGCTGTCATTATAGACTAGATTTATGGACAAAGTACTTGGTGTGCAAGTGGTTAATTATCCTCCCCTTGCCACGACCCCCTCTATCCTGCAGCTGCTGGTCATCAGGAATATCAGCAGTTGTTCTCTCTCCTGTGTGCTGCTCTTGGGTGCTACCTGAGCTGGCAAGATGCTTGAGTCACCTAGAGGGTCAGGGGAGCAAGTAGGGTTCTCATTTTAATCCATCCTCATGTGGGCAGAATTTAGGAAACCTCAGTGCTTTGTGTAATTTGAGCAGCACCTGATCCAGACCTCTCATTTATATTTTGATCTTTGGCTTTTACTTTAGAGCCAAGCTCCTTTAAAAAGCAGTGAAGATGCTGTCTTACCATCTGCTCTTCCTTGCAATTGCACTGTCTCACCTTAGAGTTTTTCTTGATATGCTGTCTGCACAGCTCACGGTCTTCAGCTGGCCCAACAACAAAGGCAACAAGGAGACTGCTGTAGCTGAGACTTCACCTTTGTTAGAAGGAAAGTAACAACTGTTGGGTGGCTCAAGAGCAGAGGATGATGAGACTAACCCTCCCAAGATGTTTTGGGCATTTTCACTTGTAGATTCTCTATGCCAGAAAGGGACGTAAAAGTTGGGGGATTTGATGCTGGTGGTGATGAAGTGGTGGTCATGTTCTCAGCTGATAGAAGTCACCATAGCTTTCTTAGAGGTAAAAGCTGAAATTTCTATATTGTGCCTAAATGATTTAGGGGCTTTTTGCCATTTTTTGGGGGGGTGGTTGGTTGGGAATAAGTATCATCTTTTAAGTGGCAAATTTTTAAAAGCAGCTGGGCATTTAACTGTGTGAATAGGTGTGGGGCCTCCCTGATTCTGATGAAGTGGAGTTAAGTGCCAAGAGTCTTGTGAAAAATCCCACCAGACATCTTGAGTTTTTTTTTTTTTTCTTTTAAAGTATTGTGATTTTTTTAGGGATCAGGGCTTTTTTGCTACAGTACCTGCCTGAATTAAGTTTTGAGATTAAATTCTAGAGATGGTCTAAAGTCTCACTATTTAGTTTTCAGAATAAGAATCATCTTCCCACATTTCTTGAATGCTTTTGGAAATGTCATCTAAGATACTTTAAACTGCAGGGCTAAAAATGGGTGAAGAGGAACAGTCCATAGCAATGTCATTTCTGCATACCAGAAATTAAAGCAAACAGTAGCATTTCTACCGAGTTTGTAGAAATGAATAAAACAAGTCTGGAAATTAAATATCCAGTTTGCAGAGAAGACAAAATTTAATCCTATTTCATAGCCATGCTGTTCAAAGCTAGTGCTAAATTTCAAGTCTTAAAGGATTTTTCTTTTCAGAAATATGCTCAACACTTGTTTTATGGAGCTTTTAATTAAAATTTGTCATGCTGTGATAAATTCCTTTTAAAATGTTACAGGCTCTAATCCACATCAAGGGAAGAGAGAAGCAGACTGCTTTCTGTTTCAGTGGATTATTGGATTAGGAAAGGACACTGATTCCAGTGAGAACTGCTCTGTGATGTGCAATGTCAGAAAGTACAGTAATATTTATGTACCAGTTGTTGAGAGTCTGCATCTAATAACCTTCACACTATGCAGCCCAGTGTATGTTCTGCAGTGAGTGATTAACAGAAAGTTAGATTCATAAAGGCTCAAAATTTCTCTCCTTATTTATTTTATTTAATTGTAAATGAAAATGTTAAGATGTCTATAACTTAACTGCATTTTTATAGTTAAAACATTCCTGACCATTACTACTTCCTTTCTTCAACAACTTATTTTTAATTAAAAGCTTCTGTACCTTATATTTACTATTGTAGACCAAATTATCTGTTGGACCAGGGTGAGCATCAGAAACAAAGATTTATAAATAACGTGGTTCCACCGATGGCATGGCAGGACTTGGACTTTTCAAAAGCACGTGAGGTTCACGTAATTCTGCTCCTCTTAACTTTTCTATTAATGCTTGCAATGTATATTTAACTGCTTCTGACATTAACATACGTTTCCTAAATGGAGGTTTACTAGTATGTTATCTGGAAAATCTGCCCCCAGTTGATAAAGCCAGGTCATGCTAGTATCTGTGCCTGCATATCACAGTCTTTGAGGGATGCTTTCCAGGATGGCAGTATGGAAAATCAAGTTTGGTAAGCACCCTTAGGATAATGTGCATCTGCACAGTAGCAAGTACATGAAGGATTCACAAATGCTTGGAAAGAGAGGAGCTTAAAAAAAAAGTGGAAAAACTTGTTTGTATGGTATTTGACTGTTCGGATCTACAGTTGTTATTGAAAATACTGAATGTGCAAGTCTACATACTTTGAAACTGTTTTTCAGAAACATAGTCTCCAGTTTTTGTTTGTATTTATACAGAGATAAAGGCCTTCAGTACTTCTGAAACTCAGTCCTAATATGCACAGTATTAATTGATACAGTTTTTCACTGTTGGTATTGTAAAGCTTTAATGCTATGAGGCTTGGGACATGTTGTCTTGAATTCAGGAACATAGGGATGTTGTATATCATGCTATTGTGAATGTTTTGAGATCCTGGATGTGATGGTTTAATTAAAAACCCACCTCTAGAGGTATTTGCAAAATATCTTCTTTTCCTCTCTCTTCCTTTATTCTTCTGCAGTTGAAACATCAAAAAATACTGCTTTTAAACTGGCTCTGAAGGAGAAGTAGGAGCTAAGCTTTGGAAAGGGTATCTGCGTCTCCCTGGGTAAATAACATATGATTCAATAAGACTGTAAAGTAAGGTGTATAAATTTTTGTGTTTTTTAAAAATGTATTAACTATTGTAAAGTAAAGTTTGTAAATACCTTTTTAAAATAAATGTTTTTGAATGAAGTGGCAAAAAAAAAACTGTTAAAAATGTTCTTCATGCGTGGATTACTGAAATGCAAGTGGGATTACATTGCAACAGTAAGTTTATCTTTGATTATTACCATTGTATCCAGAGACTCTGATGAGATCAGACAGTGCCTCTGCCTGAGCATTGTCCCTACATGTGAAACAAAAACTATCGGGTCTGAGTTTTCCGTGCAGAGCATGACACAGATGTTGTTATGCTGATGAGTTCCTGCCACTGCGCTAGAAAGTGTTCTCTTACCTGTAAGCTAGTGTTCTACACAACAATATCTTCCACAATTTGCATGTAACTTCAGAATATTTATTCACATAATGCAATCGAAGCAGAGATCACCTTAGGAGGAATTGTTTTTAACATTGCTTTCAAATTTTACTCAGTTCATTGTTCCATTTGACTTCGGTTTAAATCTTCTTCTGGCTAGCTTCTCTTTCAATGAGGCTTGCCTGTAAACACACATTATATACTTTATTTAGGAGGAAAAAAGTTACTTTGATGGAATCTCAAAGCCTGATCAGATGCTGAAATGTTCGTATTATGATCTTGATTGGAAGGACAGTTACGATGACATAAAACTGACCCGACATGATCTCCATGCCACCTGCCTGTGGATCTGAACATAGTGTAATGTAACAGACTCTTGTAGTAACCCTTTTTATCCCAAAGTGCATGAGCAGCTTTACATCTGTTAATAGGCCCACCACTATAGCAGTTCTTGGAGTACAACCCAACAGCTGTTGAACAGTAGGTTGTGACAGCAGTTTAGGACAAGAAGCATGAGTTTATACAAAGCATCAGCATGTAAAATGTCTCTGCGAGCTCAGCAGTTGGCCAGAGACAAGAAAGATGTGCTTGCAGAAGTGTTAAAGGGTTATTAGTGTGGGACAGTTACTGTGTTAGTGTTCCATGGCAAACCTTGTAGGGAAAGGGGAAACATGTTCTTATATCACATCCTACTGGATCTGGTCTTCTACCGGAATTTTTGTTTACATTTTTGTCTCTGAGTTGATAGGTGGAGATGTTTTAATAGAAATACTCCCTGAATATACTTTTTCCTTCTGTCTCTTAGCTAGGTGTATCTTTATTTGCACACACTATTAGCTTCTCCAGGAAATGATGAAGTTAAGTTGAAAATTTTTTCCATGGGGTGGACCATTTCCTAACACTTCCCCTCTTATTGCATAACATTCTTGTAGCAACTCCAGGAATGCGTTACACTGAAAAAGCTGCATCTGGAAAAGTTTTAATTGGTTTTCACTGTCATTAAGCAGTTAAAAATGAGAAAGTCACATGATTCAGTATATGTTATAGGAGTAAGAGATACAAAATAAGTCTTAAACCTCTGTATCGAGCACTTTTACGCTTATTGTGCACAGTTACCAGAATTTCCAACCAGCAAACCTAAACATCCAATTGGGAAACCTTCAGCTCTGCAAAGGAAAGCCAAGTTTCCCTAAGTGAGCAAAAGATATCAAAGAACTCGTCTGAAATATTCTGACAATTTTTCTGGTAGCTCTTCCTTTCCTAATATAGTCTCTTGCAATTAAAAAAAAAAAAAAAAAAGTGTAAACATTTTAAGTTACTGTTAGCTCTTCATATTGCCAATAGTGCAATTGGAAGCCAGAGATACAGATGAATGGCCTATCATAATATGTGCAGTACAAACATGATAGAAGAATTAAAGATGATCTTAAAAAAAAAATTAAATAATTTGTGCATGAAAATCTAATTGAAGTTAAACTTCAGTCAGCTCTAGCATGTTTGAGTTTGAGCCTTTGTTCAGATCAGCCTTTCCTCAGTGGAAGGCAAGAGCGAGTATACAGGGTTTTATTATTATTATTTTGCTTCAAAAATGATGTAGAGATGGTGGAGTGTCTCAATTTTTTGAAGCAGCTCAGAGTCACTTCCCAGCAAGTGGTGAGCATCTGCCCTAGCTAAGGTGTTATATATTAATTAAAGAGCATATTTTTGCTTGAGTGTTGCTTTTGTGGCAGTTAGTCTGTACACAGTCTCCACTGTCACTGCATTAGAGCATCTAATGGAAAATACATTTTCCAGTCTAGGGACCTTGGGAGCAGCAGCTTCCATATGGCCTTATCCTTCAGCTGGCAAAGTGTGCCTTTGAAGTTTAGCATCTGTGAATGTTGCAAAGATTTGGATTGAAGGTAGAACATATTTCACTGCTTTTATTTTTTTGTTTTTAATTTGGTGAGTAATGACATTACTAGAATGAGAGCATTGAGAATGATGCAGTCCTCTTTCTTGGATTGTGATTCTGAGGTACTTGATAATAATGAATATAATAAAGGAAAAGTCAGTATTGCATGTATGAACTAAACTTGGATGCCTTTTCTTCCCCCTCCACCCCTTTTCCTTCCCCCTCCACTGCTTTTCCTACCCCTTTCCAGCCTGAGACAGTCCCTTAATTTTTGCGTAGTGCTAAACAAACGTTACTTACCAGGGCTCCCTTCAGATCACTAAACCTGGAATGCTGATGGGGGCCTGGGCACTCGGTCTTCTGCATTTCCTCCAGTTTTTCCATTTTGTTTTCAGTCTGAATTGGGAAAGAATATAGCTTTCATGAAAGGAGATTCTTCCTCTAAGGCAAGCACACCCTGCTTACAGATGAAGATGAAACTGCTGCACTTTACAATTTAAATTCACCTCTTCATAACCGCTATTGCTGTGTTACGGTAAATTTAAAATTATGATGTAGGAATTGCTATTTTGAGGGACTACAGATGAAGCAATGGAGTATTAGAAAGCATGGAAAAACAGTGGTGGATGGAGCTTTTCACATCTGCCTTATCACTTGAATACTTCATCTAAGTAGTTACTGTCTAATTAGTTACCATGTGGCAGCTGCTCATCGCTACATTCACACTGAAGTGGATGGATGTAGTCATGAAACAGCCACTAAGAATATTGGCTGAAAATATGGAGATGGTGAATTCAGGTTTAATTTGGAATTAGAACTTCCATCTTGCAGGCTGCCCAAGCTATCTGTGTGTAATACCCGGCACAGATCTTGTCAAATGTCGTCTTTCCCTAAACCGCATCACTCCTAGCTTTCCAATTAATAAAGAATTGTATATATATAATATATACACGTACAGCAAAACCTATTTCATTTCTGATCCTGTCATGGTTGTCTTGCTTGTATTCTGTACACATAAGGTATCCTAGTTAGAAGGATAAGGTTGATTCAAAATCTAGAACTTACCTCTTGGAATGATTCCACCAGATTTTCGGCACTCCTTTTCCCTCCCGGTTGTAGGCCGTAAGACCAGTGTTGAGCCAAGCAGATTTCCACAGCTGCGATAAGCAGGACGATGCTGACTAAGATCTTCCTAGACTTCTCCATTCTGTGAGAGAGCAAAACACCTTTCCTATCGTACTGGCGTTATAGGTCAATTTTTATCTTACAGAATCATGAAAATGTTACATTTCTGCAGCGACTCTTCAGTTCTGATCTTCAGCCTTCCAGTGATATTATGCCAACATGTGAGACCCTGCTGAATTTTGAGCCCTTCAGAATGTGATTAGCCCGTTATCAAGAAACTGATATCTGAAAAAATTGAATGTAGCTCTAAATTAGTTTTTTTAAACACCCTTTCAGAATTTTGGGAGAGCTGGGAACTTGAAGGCTTAGTGAAAGTCCCTGCTGATATTTAACAAATATGTTCAGTTTAGCCAGTTCTAATGTCCCAACTCTTTATGCTCTTTGCACTCTCTTCCAATGCAAGTTACTTCTAATACAAGCATCTGTAAGGACTAAGTAAAATAGGATGTAATGTGTTGTTCCAGCATATTACCTGCTTGATGAAAGAAGCTGCAGAATTGCTCCAGCTCCTCCTCTTTAGAAAAGGTCTTGCATGTTATCCTTGTTATCTCCCTTTTTATATACAGCCACCTCACCACCAAAGCTTTCACAGCAGGTAACTTCATCTAATTCTATCTTACGGACTGCAATTTTCTTCTTAAATTTGCAGTAATGCAGCAGAAGTAAAAAGTACGTAATTGGACACACACACACCCCCACTATAGCTGTTAAATTCAACTTTTTTCTCTAAAGCCCATAAAGGTAACAGCTGACCAAGCTGACTGCTGTTGCCCCAGGGAAAACATGCAAACTTTCCTTTCAATGGCTTCTAATTTTTAATTTTTTTTAATTGCTTGAATTTGTTGAGAGAGGCTTTCAGCACAGAGCAGTTGAAACAGGAAGATTTCAATTTAGTCTCTCTATGTCAAGCCTGAAGGAAACACAGTCCTTTGGTACGTAAACAAGAGCCTAAGTTTGCACAAGTGCATGGAACATTTTGCATGCCCCTTTGAAAGTCCAGCCCAAAAATATTTTTAAAATGCCTTCATAGTCTTTGATCTGTAAACTGAAAATTGGTGTTAAATAGATCTAATAGACAAGTAGAGTAGATTGAAAACATGCTGGGGAAGGGATCTCTTTCTTTTTGTTACAACGAATGAGGCCTCTTTCATGAATAGTGTTCCCAGACACTAACATTTTATGTATATGTAATATTATATATGGGTGTATATATAGGTGTTTTTGGAGCTTTTGGAGAGTTAATGCACTGCAGGTTTTTTTGAAGAGGTTGGTAGCCACTTGTATTGAGTTAAACTCAGTAACTTGGTGGAAATCTGATTTTTCTTATCTTGGCAGCTATTTTGACATGTATGACCATTTTATGTGCAACTGAATGTATCATCGCATAATATATGATAATACACGAATGTAACATGTTTAGTAGTCTTTTAACATTTCCTTCCCTGATGGGGGTCTCCCTCATGACTTCTTTCAAATTAATGGATTAAAGAATAAGTAAATAATTTAAGGAGGATTAAGTGACTAGCAAAAAGTAATTCTTCCTGTTCTAATGCAACATCACAGCAAGACTAGCCAACATTTAATTTCAGCTGATAAAACTGATCAAGCTGTGAAAATGGCTTGTTTCCATTCGGAAAATGTTATTTCAGGTTGGGCATTCACTTTATAAGGGAGATTTTCCTGTGATAGTTTTAAGGCTACTTCCTTCTCTGATTAGCCTACCAAAATTTAAGGTTACTTAAGGGTAAATAGAAGATTTTGCTCATCCTGAAGGATAAGGGTCCTGCTTAGCGCAGTAATTGCACTTGTTCTTAACCCACCAGGTTAAGCTACATCTACTGACAGTCTACCCTTAACATCTCTCAACAGCATGTTCCTATGTCTTCTCTTGGACTGTAGACTGCCGTCAGAAGTTACATAGAAAAGCTGGGAGGTTAAGAAAAAGATAACTATTATTTTTGGTTTATTACTTGTACGGCAAAGCAACCCACAAATACTTTTACAGCCTTGCATAATGGAAACCAACTAGCTGTGCTCAGACTTTGGCACAGGCGAGTCCAAATGGAAGTCTGATCCAAGGTCTGGGAGTGTTTCAGTCTGGGTATGTCAGAGAGGTGCTAGCTTTATGTTGTCCAAAAAAAAAAAAAAAAAAAAAAGTGCAAAACAGGGTTTAGAGTATGACCTCTCTTTACTTTTCAGAGACTTGAAAATATGGTTGAGGTAGACTTTTCAGATGAGTTCAGACCTTCAAGTGCACTGGATTCTTCTGTTCTCAGGAAGAGCAATTGTAATGCCTGGCACCACAGTTCATTTAGGTTAGTAAATGAAAGCTTAAAAGCTGTTTGGAAGATCTGGGTTTGTGTTTTTCGGTTCCAAGAATCAAGCTCTCTCCTCTGAGAAGTGCTGGAAAGCCATATCCCAACAAAGTCATTCTCTTATCTTTCAGAGAGCGTTCCCAAGCCAGAGGTGCACTGTATTTAAGACAGTGCAATAAGAATTAGATTTTCACTAAGTGGTGCTTAATGACTTCTGACTCCAAAAATTTATTAAGCAAGTATGATGGGTGGGTACAAAGCAAATCTGAAAAGTGTTGCAGATGAATGAGAAGTCAAAACACCATAGAAAATGTCATTTTAAAGTTCTGGAAGTGAATGAATCAGAAATATCACAGCAGTTGCCACAACAAGGTACTTTACCTGTTTTTCTGACAAATAAGCTTTCAGTATGAAAGCAAAAATAGTTCTTTGGCTTTCTGCCCAAGCACACATTGCCTGTGCAGAAATAAAGATTTCTGAAACTCAGTCTTTTCACAAAATTAATAGTGAAGCATGGATAGTTCCCAGTTTACAGCAAGTAGTCCTTTTAAGAAAGCATTGGTTATACACAAATACAGGCTAAGGTGACAGTCAAGGACTCATGAAAGGCAAATACCAACTTCAGCTACAAAATATCTTAACTTTGTATACAAAGAAATGCACCAGCTATCAAATTTGCCATTCTTATTTGACTATTAGAGGAAGGACATCAAATTTTTTAAATCAAGAACACAAAAACATTTTTATATTTTACACTTTTATTAATGCAGTTTAAATTAAGCAGGAACCTGCAATTTCTGAATAGGCCACTTTAGGCTTGTCATACAGCTTTGTCATAGGAAAAGAGGTACCTTAAATTTGTATGTGAATGAACAATGTCACATGCTGTGATTATTCAAAACATAGTGCTTCAGTGAAAGTTCAAATATATTTTATACACAGTGATTATGAAAATAGATTTTTTCCATACAATATTTTATTTCTGCCAGCTACAAAATATGATAAAGAAAAATAAGTCATTTATTTCTCTAGCCCTAGGAATCTTTTCCCTCTACAACATACACACCGCTCTTAATGAAAGTGATGATGTGGAAGAAAAGACTCCAGAAATCCCAATGAAACATTTCCCTTGAACATACAGATGTATTTTACCAAGGACCCAGTGTTGTCTTAGATCAGGAGGCCTGGAAATCTGAAAACAACAAGAACAATTCTGAACCACACGGCTGTGGAATTTTGAATCCCAGCAGTTCACATGATATGCCTGAGTCAACCCAACTTGAAAATAAGGGAGAATCCTGCAATTCCCCCATAGAAATCATATATTGTTCTTAAACTAATGTTTCTAGATTAATGGCAAAGCAGCATTTTCTTAGTTACTATTCAGCCAATACAACTTCTGTTCAGAGGGCAGTAAACCTATACTGCAAGAAGTAAAAGGCAACCCACTGAAGTAGCTGTGGAAATTCAAACCACTGCTAACAGTGTCACAGTCTTAAGTGTTAGGATACACTTGTTCTTAACTTCCAGTAATAGCTGTACTTCCTTAGATTCAAGGTTAGTTTCAACTTTGGGGTATCTTGAGTAAGCATCTGAGGTAAGAGTTCTTGATGCACCTTTTTTTTGGTATAGTTTCTTCATGTGCTTTTTGATTGTGTGTAAAATAAAAGTTGTTAGATGAAAGCTCCTAGATTGATACTACAGTGGGAATAGCTTATTAAATGAAGTGCACTACTTTCTGCACTGCAGAAGTCATGCAGTTCCCCATTTGTTCACAAGTAAAGCAGTTGTAAAAAGGGGCTTTTCCCCCATGCAAGAGGCTTCCACAGCAACTTTAAGCAGGCCTGAAGAGGAATATAAGATTTGGCTGACAAAGGGTTATTATGCCCATGCTTTCAAGGATTCAGTGTGCATGTGTATTTGCATAGTACATTGAGGGAAGCAGGTGCCATTCATCCATATAGTGGAACAATGACAGGGAGGAAGCCGTACATGCTGTGGCCCCACTGCTTATCTCTACTTTGGTGACAGTAGATTATTTTATTCTATTTACATTTACATTTAATTGCCCACTAAGAACAAAAAAAATCTAGAGGTACTCAAGCTTGGGAGTGGCAAGGATATTTGAGAGCAATAGTATTTTTCTCACCAGGTATGATAATGCAATTCCACACTAATTTGGAAAGGATTTTAAAAAGCCATCCAATTTTTGAACAGGGTTATTTTAGTTATAACAATCTGCTGTGTATATAAAGGTTTGCTTTTTTAAAATGCAATCTCTTCAGTGGAAGAGACTTCCACTGTGCATTTTAGAACATGATAGAGCTGTTCTATACCTGAATACAAACTACAAGGCAATACATTACTCATGACTACTGTTAACTACTGTTTTCACCTCAAAAGAGTACCTGAAAGTGTCCTGTGGACATTGTCTCAACCACATTTGTCATTTAATACATTGTGCATGAATGAAGAAACTAACTGTAGATAAACTAATCTAACTGTAAACCTCAACTTTTTTTTGCTACTATACATGAATAACATTTTCTATTTATATTGCAGCTACAGATTTAATAAATAGAATTGCATATATTGTGCTTTATAAATTAAAATGCATTCCAAAGTGAGGCAATGCTAAACAATGAATCTATAAAAAAAATAAAGCCACACATTCTGGTTCTAGAACCAGCCCACTTCCTCACTCTATTCACAAAGGCAGAAACCGCATCTATTTCTCTCTTAAATAAAAGTTCCTTCCTCTAAAAGTGATCAGAGAAGAGTTTACTTAGGCACTACTGCAAATATAAGTTGTCTAATAAACATTGCTTCTAACTTAATAAGGGGAGCAGGTGAACAAAGTCACAATAAGTGTTTTGATTGCTTCTTCTATAGCAAGTGCTCTTCCCTATCTAACACTCTGAGACATGTGCAAAGGTGTCAGCATCTCTTCAAAGATAGCTCCTTTTACATTAGATCCCCTCAAATTAGCCTCTTGTAGATCACAACCCGACAGGTCACAGTTCTAAAGGATAAAAGAAAAAATATGCATTAGTTGAAGTATACTCAACTTAATTCAAAATTTTACCTTAAATATGTTTATACAGAAAACATGTACACTACCATTAATTTCAACCTCTTGTTGTCTATCGTTCTAATTCAGCGTTTTAGTTATTTCTCGTAAGAGAGTTATTTGGCTTTTCACAATAACAACTGGACTTATTTTTAAGTTGTTAAACTTATGCTCTTCATAACAAATTATCTTACAGGAGTTACTAATACATGCTGAAAAAGCTACAAAGAAGCTGCCTCTTGCAATCTCAACAGTTATTACTCTGAATACTTACTTGAAGAACAGCCATGTAAATAGCTCGCAAAATGAGCTAGTGTGCCCTTTTACTAGCAAATAGAGATGGTGGTGTATATGACATTCCAACAGTCAGGTAAGATTCTCTCGTTACTCTACAAAAGCTATCCCAGCAGAAAAAACAAAGCCCAAGTAATGGCATTTCTCTTCAGTGATGGCATGAGCTAACATTAACAGTTAAGTCTAATAGTATTTCCATGCATCACTTTTGAGAAGATACAAGCCATTCCTGTGCCTTTGTGGAGCTGACAAAACCAAGACTTTAGAGACTACCAATCTTCCACATTGAGGCAGGAATGAAATGTGATTCCCCAGATCATCCATATCTCACTAAGACTAATGAAAAGCCAATCTATTTTCCTTAAATACTTACACATTATGACCAGTCTGACTCCAGAAAACTCAGTTAAAAGCCAGCAATCCCTAAAATTTTATCGATTAGTGTATGAAATGAATCATAACTCACTTCCAAATCAGTTCCTGCCAAAGTTGCTCCTCTAAGATTACAGTTTTTTAGTTTTGCATTTTTCAGTGTTGCAACTCTTAGATTAATTCCTGTCATTTGACTGCCTTCCATGTCAACACCTTTCAAGTTAGCCCCTAGAATATACAAAGAACAGTTTTATGAGAAAGAACAGTCAGAGACTCTAACTCCAAAAATGCTTGCTCAGACCCATGTAAATTAATAGAGGTCAGGGCAGATCTTAGGGTTTAATGATTGTACAGTCACACACTCTATCCCATATTTGGGGCATCTTCTCATGAAAAGATGGATTGCACAAACCATGGCTGAATCTTTTACATGCCATATAGATTTCCTTTATTTAAAAACATTTGTTCAGTTTCCACACACTAGCTAATAGACAAAGCCTTCTTACCTTCCAAATTAGCTTTAAGGCCTGATGGATCTTCAAAATTGCACCCTTTTAGAGATGCTCCTTCTGCATTGGAGCACAGCATCTTTACCCCCTGGAGGTTTGCACACTGATAAGAGACAGATATATCATTGACATTTATAAAAATGCAAAGATTAACAATACCAAAGATTATCAGATTATAGTCTTCATTTCTCTTTATGCAGTGAATCTTATTAAAAGCACAGAACAGCCTTGATACTGGGAGGCAGCGTAAGTACCTGCTATACTACTACTTCTCAATCTTTTAAGGAGGCAGGAAATTCTTTCCCAATGCCTTTTTTTAATTAAAAAACCACTTTTCTAGCTTTTTGAAGAAAAGTCTTTGAATTGACCTAGTTGGAACAAGTCAATAAAACAAAACTACAGATGTTTTACACTTACATTTCTTTCAATTCCTCTTTCCTTAAAAAAAAGGAACTAAAGGACAGCCCAAAACACAACAATTCTTACATCAAGCACTGATCCAGAGAGGTCAGCTCTTTCAAGATTGGCGCAGCATAAGTTGGCATGTGCTAGGTTGCAACGGCTTAGGTTAGCCATCTTGAAGTTTATGTATCGAAGATCTAGACGGGAAAGATCCGCTCCACTAAAATTGAGACCCTTAAAAAAAAGACAGTTACAGAAGATGAAGGTTATATTGCAGCTGTAATTCTCTTAATTTTGGTTTCAGAGCTACATTTCAATACTTACTCTTTAGCTGTAACATTTACTTTCTACAACACTCTTCTCATTCACACAGAATAATAGTACACAGGATACAGAATTCCTGGAGCATTTGGTACACCAGACTTATTCTTACTATCCATCTCAGAAGACTTTGCCCCCCACATAAAAAGTGCTCACATGCAAAAGACTGGAAAGCTTATATGCTCATTATATTTAAATTCAGATCTTCAAGGTGCAAAAATATGAGGCACCTCAAGTCAAACCTAACTAGAATTCTGCCACATAAAACTAATGTGCTGTAAATGCAAACACTGATAATGCAAATATTATCAAGCACTGTCTTTGCTAGTCCACTTTACATTTAAGTAACAGCTTAACAAATTGCTGCTCCAAGAAGCCATTATTCTAAAGGAAAGCACCCCAAACAGCACATTTTAATTGCACATTAAGGTCACTCTGCCATAGCTTGGAATAAAAGCTCAACTAAGAAGAGGAGAAAGAACACGTATGGCTTGAATTTCATGTTTTTTGTCACATGATGTGGGCAGGACATATCCCAATACTACAGGTCAAGACAAAGTTTGCATTTTCTCACCTGACATCGCAGCTCAGACTTGGTCGGAGTTGCCAGCAGGAATCTGACAAACTCCTTTCGAGAAATAGGAGAATGATCCTCAGCTGGCTGCGAATTCTGTTGGGAGAGTGGTTTAAAAACTAACATGGACAGGACTAAAAATATAAATTTCCTAGAAGAACAGAACATGTGCAGTCACATACAAAAGAAAATAAGTTACCTTAATAGCTATTTCTAGATGTTCGATTAATGAATCAATACCAAAAAATCTGGCTTCTTCCAAAACACCTAACAAAAGAAAGCAGCGTTCACTGTTTACAACAAGTAGACATTAAACAAAATAACATTCTTCTCTTACTGGAAAGGACTGTGTACAGTCACACCAAGAACATTAGGTTAACCCATCCTTTCTATTGCAAGAGGATGAATTCAACAGATTTTCACTTCTTACAGCTTTATACTTTAGCTGCATTCACAAAGATGGATGAATCACTTGCTGAAGTTTAAGGAGTCTCTAAGAAATGCATAAGCTAATAAAACTGTCAAGTACATGCATTGTTATTAGCTGCAACTGGGTAAAGTTGGCTTGCTTTTAGCTAAAAGGAAAAAAATAACTCTGATAGGGTATTTCCAATGCCAGCAGACAGCAAATCCAAAATTACAGCCATGAATTAATTCAATATGGAGAGTTTTTAAAGCTCTCAGGATAAATAAGTTTAAACAGTGTATCTTCATTAAACCAAATGTGGAATTGAACTGAGAATAAAACACACCAAGTCTTTAAGTGAACATATAGAAGTCCCACTGGTTTTATCATGATCATCTGAAGGCAAAGTTCAACTTCTGAAGCAAAACAATTTAGGAGTCGTACAGGTAATACCTACCTAGCAAATTAATGCCATCATTTACAATGAGCTGTCCATGACGCAAATAGTTCAGGATTGGCTCAAAATACTCTGGACTGCGGTCAATTAGGAATGCTCCTCTATGATCTTGCTTATTTCCCCAAGCATCTGTTTCCACAAAATACAAATAGAGTTAAATTTGATGTATTAACAGAACAGCATTTGCTTCAGTATTGAATTGCTACTACCATAGGGTCCTGGATTATGATGACACATTTCACTTTAAAGGGCATTTCATTAGAGAAAAAGGAAAATAAGAGCAGGGGAAAAAAATCACCTTAAAAATCTCTCTTCTACTCTATACATAAACTAAAACAATTTATCACTGGTCTAAGAACCACTGCTAGAATAAAAGCAATGTTAAAATTTTAGTCTGCCCCTGCTTCTAAAGACTGTTTTGTACTATGTTTGCCAACTGATTCTCTTGACTACTATTAACAAAGCTGTGCAAGGTGCAAGAAAAAGAAAATCCAATACCAAAATAAAACCCCAAAGCATTTATTACGGGTGGAAATTATATTCTCAGTTTGTGAGATGTCTGATAAACATCACACAGGCATTGGAGAAATAAATTATATGGTCTGTTTTGATATTTTAACATACAAGAGTTTTACCTTCTTAGTGTCTTTTGCTAAGTCCTAGGTTAAAAGTTAGAGCTTATTTCAATACACTAACCTTTATCCTTAAACATATGAGCCAACATACTGTCAGGTTCCTTATTGACCAAAGTGCTCCTAGAAAATAAAGGCAGCACAACTTTATTTTTCAAATGGAATGTTTTGTTCAAACACACGCTCGCTGGTTAGAGCGTACTTCCTCCGCTTGGCAGCTTGCAGGTAATAATGGTACATGATATGCATTCTAACAGCTACAATGCTAGACTGATTTAATTTCATATAATACAGTAAAGAAATCAGTTTACTAGGTCAGAAGCGTAAGTATTGTAAAGGTATCTCTAATACAACGCACACAGTTAACTGCAATATTCCAAGGATAATTCCAGGCCTGTTCAGGCTTTTCATCAGTTTTATTTCACATGTAAATTGTTAAAGAACTACACTGCTGCAAAACTATAGTAGCAAATATGTAATCCAGAGAAAGCTGCAGAAGTCAAAGCCCCCTGCCCCATACAAAGTGATTTTGCTAATTCATGAGCATCTGAAGCCTCACAAAATGAATGTACACTAAGGACAAGCTACCATAACTACTTTATTGAAATCAAGTCCTTTCAGAATAAAACCAAACTAGTTTTACTTTTACCGTGTAGTTGTAAAGTATCGGCCTCCAACATTGAGCGTTAACCAATCTGTGTGTGATCCTGTTAGTTCTTCATGAGGCCTCATATCAGTCTGAGGATCTAAACAAGTGAGAAGAATACAGTAATCACTAGAAGAATTGTGAATATTTTTGAATCCTCCATATGGTAAAGATCTCTTTTGAAAAATACCAGAAAAGAAAGTTTTAGATTTACATTAAAACAAAATAAACCCTCTTTTTTAAGCAAAATATTAAAACATAGGAATTACACATACTTACCAATGAATGGTTCCCCTTCACAGACAAACAAGACATCATCATCTCTGCAAGGGGAAGGGAAGAAAAAAAACAGAAAAATCATTAACCATACTTTTTTGTTCTTTTATGTAAGTAACAGTGGGCTCACCTCCTGATTAGTCTCAGGTAAAGAATAATCAGTTGCCATTAGTTAGAAGTTCAGTATCTAATTTTTATCCTAACCTTGCAGGTTCCAGCAGAGCTTAATACTATCAACTTCACCAGAGATGCTGACACCTACATGTACGAACCTGGTAAGAATCACCTACTTACTTGGCCAGTTAAACGGTACACAATAGTTGCTTTAACCCCTACTCTGGGAGGGTTTTTTTGGGTTTGCTTGTTTGTTCTTTTATGAAGTTAATGCAATGCTACAGTTTGTCTGCCTATTCTAAAACCCTCGCATAAAGGTTTTTAGGCTATCACAGAATCATAGAATGGTAACGTTGGAAGGGACCTGTAGAGATCATCTAGTCCAACTCTCAGGGTAGCCCATATGGGGATTGAACCCACAACCTTGGCATTAGCAGTACCATGCTCTAACCAACCAAGCTAAACCTGCCCCAAAATCTCATCAGTTTAGCAAAAACAAGAATGACATATGCAAGACTAGAATAGTGGGATGCTCCTGGTATATACATTGTACTGTGGATCAGCACAAAGTGATGTTAAATGCCATAAAATGCAGCTTGGATCAATTTCTGACTTATGCTCTAAAGTTTATGAGAGAGTTATTTTCCTTGGGGCATAAAAGGACCTCTGGCATATTGTTTAGAAATGATGAGATGATTTTAAAGAAAGTACTAATTGCTGATTAAGGTCAGAGGATTAATAAAATATTGTCTTAATCCTCATCCCTGGTAAGTTTTATTGGACAAGTCTTACCTAATCAAGGCGATATCATCAATGAGTCCACCTTTTCCATTGTAAACACTAGTTGCTTTTATGCCAAGCTTATTACTAGCCACAGACAGCAAGTCTGATAAAGTCCCATACACAGCTACAACCTGTGAAAGAAAAGATAGCTAGGTATAGACACTGTGCAGGTATGGTTTCTGTCATTTCAGACTAGTAAGCTATCAGTGTCTTCTTACTGAGGAGAGGAAGATATATTTGCACCTTTCCTTAAGGAAACAGGGTCAACTGATACAAGAAACATAATTCCCTTAAAATGGGGTGACCTACACATCTCTCAGCCAAGACTCAACATGCAGAAGTGGTTGCAAGGGTAAAAGAACGCCTCTCAGCACTGCAGCAATCTTATGACTCAGGTGCTTATTTCTCTAAGGAAATCACAGATTACATTTAGCAGGACTGCGTAGTGGGGCCATTTCCTATTCTGCCCGTGTAGTGGCTGAAACTTGAGCTACGTTCGCTCTTGAGACTAGACAGGTTTTAACAAGAGGGAAAAGTTTAAGCGAGGTTATGTGCTGGCCGGCCAACAGAAAGCGTTCACACGCAGCACCGGCGGCTGGGCCCGGCCGGTGCCGCAGGCCCTGTTCGGTGGCGTTTCCTCCAGGCAGGATCGAGGACTAAGGCGTCCCCGGCTCAGGCGGCCGACTCACCGAGGACAGCTTCTCAAGCAGCCCGCGGGACTCGCTTCACATCCTTCCCGCTGCCGCCCGCAACGGCGGCGCCTGCAGAGCGACGGCAGCCCGCAGGCGCCCGGCCCCGCGGAGCAACGGCAGCAGGCGGGTCCCGGCTGCCCGGCACGAACGCCGGGACGCGCCGCAGGGACGCGAGCGGAGTCCCCGCGGCTCCGAAGGCCGCGCGGGCTTCCGCGGGCGTGCGGCGGCCCGAGGACCGGGCCCCAACGGGGACAAACCGGGCGCCCGGCGAGCCGCGCCGGAGGGGGAAGAGGGGCGAGGCTAGGGGCGAGTCCCGCGCCGCGGCCCCGGCACCCCGCGCCGGGAAGGGAAGGGAGGGAAGGGAAGGCCGCTGTGCCGTGCCGTGCCGAGCCGCGCCGCCGCCCCTCACCTTCCCGTTCCGCGGGCTGCCGTTAACGAACAGCGTGACCCGCCTCATGCTGCTGCACCGGCGGCGCCCCGCTCCTCCGGCCGCACCCGGAAGGCAGCACCCGCTAACCGACGCGAGCCGTGACCAATCAGGGCTGTGCCCGCTGCCCAATAAGAAGCAGAAGAGGGGCAGTGGGTTGGGCGGGGATGAGCCAATGGGAGAGGCGAGGAGAGGGGCGGGGCGGGAGGAGCGCCGCTTGTAGCCAATCAGAGGAAGAGAAAGGTACTGTGTTTGCATGCGGCTGGAAGTGGCGCCGAGCCCCCTGATTGGTGAGGACTGTCACGCGGCGGCGCCGCTCGCTTTGCCGACCGTTACCAAAGGGTGCTCCGCCGCGTGAGGTGCCGGCTTGGGACGCCTCCGCGGCCAGGAAGACAAAGAGTCCCTCTCCCGCTGTGGAGGCCCAGCGGCACGAGGGCGGGGAGGAGGCACGGGGCCGGGCTCCCCTGGACTGCCGTTTCCTCGTGCATTTCCAGCCTTGCCGCCTACCGGCTGCTGGCCGCGGAGGGGGAGGGCGGAGGGGAGAAGGCGCGGAGGGATACGCAGTGCTTCGACGCCGTTTGAACGTGGGAGGCGGGCGCGCGGCTGGCGGTTGTGGGGCAGCGCTGGGGCGGGCGTGAGGGCGGAGGTGAGGGGCGCCGCCGTGAGGCGGGGGGTGAACCGCGGCGGGTGCGAGCGAGGTGCGGTGCGCTGGGGGGCAGAAGGGGATGGGGAGCAGTGGCGAGGACGTATAGGGGAGCGGGGGGTGCCGGAGAGTGAATGTGGGGCACGGGGGTGCGCTGCCTGGGGAAGGGGCCGCACGGGGGAAGCGGGGTACCTGAGGAAAGGTGCGTAGAAAAAGGCTGCGTCAGTGGTAAGGGCGGGTGTTGGTCCCTTCTCCCTTGAATAACCAACTTTCTCTGACCAGATAGATAGAGGTATCACTTAAAAAGTTGTACATACACTATTTAACGTCCTTGTTTTGTGTGTGGCAAAATACAGGGAAAACGTCTTTTGAAGCTGAAGTTTGAGTGACTTTCTTGAACTCTGTGTGCTTAGCTTTAAAATTTAGAAAACTGAATGCAAAGTACGTGACTGTCTTAAACTTTCCAAAGGTAATGGCAAAGTGTTGATATCTATGGCAACAAAGTTGCGATACAGCACTTTACGGCAAAGTAATGACCATAAAAGTATTTGTGCTTAATATGCTTTATATTAATGTAAGATTTAGGTTTGTATAGGATAAAAGCACAGCATTTTTTTTCTTACTTGTGTAACATTTCTTTTGTAGTTTCTTTTTGCACATTAGTGTGCATTTCTGTTTAGTGCCAGCCTTACATGTCCTTTCTGTTTAGCCTTCCAGAGATACATTTTTTTTCCGTTCCTACCCACCCTGCTAAACCTTTTGCTCTAGAAAATTCCTCCAGTAAATTCCTAGATGTGGTAAAAGTTTGCAAGTTGTAGCTCCTACCAAATATCTATTAAGTCTTTTCTTTCTTTTGGTAGGGAGCTGTGGTTCCAGGAGGGCAGAGACTGATTAAGTTATCTCTGTAATCTTAGAATACATCACTAACAATGCACAGACAATCTGAAAATATAAATGCTACCCTAGAAGTTAAAGAAAATAAGAGTAGAAGTACTGAAGCAAAGGAAGAGGCCTGTTTCCCTGATCTGTCAAAAGACCAGAAGATTTGCAAAGTGACTGAATCCAAAATCACAATGGCATCTGAGAAGGAGAATTTTAGCGATGGGAACCAAACGCCGTTGAAAAAAAACACATCAAAATATACTAAAGACCTGGAGAAAGAATCATACCGCAACTGCAAGGATGTTGTTAACTATCAGCTCACTGAATGCTTTTTTGATACACGAAATAGAGATACATTTGGTGAATCTACTTTGCCCTTGAGCAATAAGGAAAATTTTTCAAAAAATAGACCTGTTTCTTTGGGGAGTGAAAGCTACTTAACACCTAACAAAGATAAAGCAGAAGAAAAATCTGATCACAGAGTATCAGAGAAACTGATGAGAAAGCCTGTTGATTTTGCAACTGTAACAATTGCTGAATTTGGGATTACTCCAGAATCTTTTACTAAACAATCTATAGGTAAGGCTGGGGTTACTACTGAAGTCTTTTGTGCTTCTGGGAAGGAACCCTGGAGGTCATCTTGTCCAGCAGCTTCTCAGTATGGAATCAGCTACAAAATTAGGCCAGGTTCAGGTTGCTCAGGACTGTGTCCAGTTGAGTTTCAAATGTCTAAGAATATGACCTGGATGTAATGTTGCTTTAATTTTCTGTTTAAACTTGTTTTCTGTTCAATTTGTTTGGTGTCAGTAAGTTTCTTAATGAAGTAATAAGATAAATTCTGCAAGTATTATTGACAGCTACATAATGCACAATTGAAAAGGAGAAAGAGATCCTAACTAGAAATATAGTTTAACCAGGAACTTGCTTTGTGTAGTGTTATTTTGTGTGTAGAAAAAGAATGTTCTGGTTTTCTGTTTCTACAAAAAAGGAATGTTATAATTTCTTATTTTTATCTTGAGCAGAGTTCTAGAATCTATTTTTAGAGACTTTGTTGAAAAATAGCATAGAAGAGAAGCACAGTTTCCTGAGCTGAACAGGTCAATCTGGATGTTTCTATAAACAGCATAAGCTCTTCTTTTTAAAAATAATTTAAATTAAATTAATCTTTATTTTTTAATTTTTTTCTCCACCATTTAAATCTTTTAAGTGTTTTAACATGTAAAGTTTCATAATATTTTTTCCTCTTGTGCTAATTTCAGAAAAGTCTCCAACATTGTTAAAGTTTAGACGAAGATCAACAATTGGAGTACGGGGGTCCCCAGAAAATAACACACTTATTCGATACCTTGCCCACCAGAGAAGGAATAGACAGAAAGAACCCTTTACACAGGTGAGAATCTTTCTCAAATATCTCGTGTGTCAGATTATTCCCTTAAGAAACAACATGTAAATCTTTAAATGTAATGTCTAATGATGGGAAGAAGAAGGTAAGTCTAAAGAGGACAATATAAGAAATAACCATAGCCTTAATTTTGTTGAATTTTCTTGGGCATCTTACTTTGAAATAAAGATTGTGATAGGTTTTGTTAGATTATAATCTGGAGTATTTTCTTCATGTCCAACATGCTCATATATTTTATTTTTTTAGCATAAACTTTACTTTCCTATATTTGTCATACTTGATGTATACATAACTAAAGTGTTGATAGCTCAAAGTGAAGCATAAATGACTTATTTTTAAATTAAGCTTGTTTTTAACTCAAGCTAACATAAGCTGTCAGAAAACAAATTCTGGATATGCTCTAGAGCGATGTATTAAGAAATGACAACAAACTTTAACAGAATTCTTGATCTAATTCCTTTTTTTTTTGTATATTTTTACTGTACAACTAAAGCAGCAGCTAGATTAAAGGCAAGAATTGCTGCTTCTCAGAGTTTGTTATGCTAAAATATGAAGTATCAAAGACATCCTTGTCCTGGAAAAAAGGGTCTCATGAGGTTTAATTTTGTTTTCACAGGCTAGTCCTTTTAACCATCAAAATGCTGGATCATTAAAGGACAAAATACGTGCTTTTCAAACATCTTTTAAATCAGTGCAAGAAGATGAAGGGAAGATTGGCTTCTCTGGACTCTCACAGGTGGCTGATGTTTCTGAGGAAGCGGGCTGTTGTAAGTTAATTATTTCTGGTCAAAAGTTTATCTTAAGTGTTAGTTCTTCCTTTAGTGCAAAGAAGCGAAACAACAATCACTTAATCTATAAAAAAAGTATCTTCCATTATAAGGATAGACAGTGGGTTTTTTGTGTTTAGTTTGAAGGGTTTTTGTGGGTTTAAACTTGTCTTATTTCTTAGAGAATCCTCAATAGTGATTTCTCAGAATAACCCCTGAAGAAATGGTTTTCTTTCTAGATTTATAACTTCTAATTTACTTTGTACTAAGCATTAGTGAATTCACACTTTCTCACTTCTTCCATAAAAGCAAGGATGATTGTAAAGCTTGTAATGACTGTTGTTAGCTCTTGCAACGGCTATCTGTGTTGATGATGATGTGGAGACTTCTGTTCAATAACTTTTATATGTAGTAACTTTAGAAACTATGTATTACAGTGTTTAGTTTCCATCTTTCTTAATGAAAACATTAAATATTACAAAAGCAAATCAAGGTGGTGGCATGATAGCTATGGGCTGATGATAATGCAAAGCAAACTGTAATGCTCTACTTTTTTAATATTGATACTCTTTGTAACTTTTATATGAAAAAGATTACTCCATTCTGGAGATTTGTCAATGTAGTGTTATTTGCAAAGTAAAACTCAAAATTTCATGCATATTTTTCTAGTGAGGGGGAAAAATGTAGCTTGTTGAATCTCACCATCCCTTTGGTAAATGAATAAAAAAAATAGCATCTATGAAAAATCTGAAGTTTGTGTTTGTGTATGAGCTTATTTGTTGTTGTTGTGAATCGATGCAGCTCAGAACAAAGTACCTTTTACAGAAGAGCACAACGAGGATCAGTGGAGTGAAAAGTTAATGTTTGTCTACAGTGGAGATGATTCCAGACAAAATTTCACGAACAGCAATAAAGCTGATACCAAGATACACAGTACTTCGTCTTCGTGCCAAGACGTGATTGTCACTGAACCTGCTGCTGCTGTTTCAAAGGTATTATCCGAGCGTGGGTAGAGGACCTGAAGAAGACAAATAGCACTGCAAATTTCCCTTGTAAGAATTTACGTCTTGCTATGGAAAGCAAGTGGAAACAATCTTGTATGGACACTGCTTTTGTCTGGCCTGACAGAAAATATAACCTAACCTCAGACATCTATTGCTGGCTCTTCTGAGGCTGTGCTCAGTTTTCTTTTATTTGCAAAGACTAAATATGGTTGCTATAAGCTGTTCTAGTCAAAAAGATTATGTTCTATTCTGATAATCAAAGGGAAAATGTATTCTATTAATAAAATTTAAGTATTTCTTAATTCTGGTTTCCAAACCATAGCTGCAGCTATGTAGGATTTCAAATCCACAGATTTGGAAAGTACAACTTTACAAAAGTCAACTCCAACTTTATTAAGCATTGCCTTTGAATGCAGTTTTTAATCTTCATCCCTTATGTTTGGCAATTATTTGATATCCTATGCAAAGAAAAGAATGAAATATTGTATACAGATGGAGAAATTAATTTGTGGGAAGTATCTTGTTTATAAATATCTCTAGTGATCTTTTAGTGTCATATATAAAAATAGTGAAGTGGGGGTCCACCTTTGCCAGATGTGTTGACATTGCTCTGATGTTGCAGGACCCAGAAGCTTCTGAGTTGTGAAACACGTGCAATGGTGTGAACAGTTGTATGGAGTTTAGGGAGAAACTTCATAAACTAGTGATTAAAATATAAAGGTTTTGCATTCCATTTCTTTCATTTCTGACATCTAATCCTTTACACATTTAGTCTTGTTGTTTTGGGAAAACTAATTCAAATAAAATAGTATATAATTGAGAAAACTTTGAAATCCTTATCCTTGAAGAGGCTAAAATGCGCTAGTTCATGCTATTTTAAAAGGCACCATTTACAAGTAGTTACTGACCAGATGAAAAGTGCTTCACTATTGTTAAAGCCCTATACTTAATAGACTTGCAGTTCATCTTTTACTGTATTTTGTCCAGTTTCAAGTTATTCATAATATGTAGTGAAAATTACTCTATCTCGCCCTGTCTTTGAGTATTAAGATCGATTTGAAAAACTTACAATTCTTTGGTCAGATAAGTGTGAAATATTCTTTTTAGACTAAAATATTCAGCAAATGGGTGAAAGAGAAATATTTTCTACTGTATTCAACAGCTGTTATTTAAGTTAAGGATTGAGAACCTCGGTATTCTTTCACACTTTTTTAACAATGGCAAATATTTGTGAAATTAGTAAATAACCACTTGAAGCAATACTTTGTGAAACACTTGATACTAATCTGTTTTGCCTCTGTCCTCATTGTTCATTTTTCAAAAAATCTAACATTATATTTTTAATTTCTTTATTATGTCATTACATATAATATCTTTCTACTCTTCTTATCACTTTTTCTCTAGAAACTGATCTGTGAGCAGCAGAATACTGTTGAGTCTTTGGAGGCTGTTCTAATTAAAGATACCTTAGAAACAAGCCGTGGTAAGAAGATTCATCACTATTATAATTTGTTATATTCTTATCAGAAACTGAAAACAATAGAGTAGTTTTATTGGAAGCCATGATCCCATATCTGTCTTCTTGTCTTTGATTTGTGATGCAGTAGAAACTTGATGCAACTTTGGTATAAAGGCTGACTGGATATGTGATAACAAGAACAGAATAAGTACTGTAAATCATTACCTATTCAAGTGGTGCTGCAGAGAGGGCTCAGGTCCCACTTTAAAAACTGAATTCATAGCTCTTCTTTGAGTACAGCATAGCATTAAACAGGTGTTTTATTGAAGGACAATTCACAGACAGAAAATAGATTTTATTGTAGAAGTTGAAATGTTTGGGATGAGGATGGGGCAAGGTCTTGAGTATGCAAACCCTTTTCCAATTCTGATACAAAAACCAAACCCCAAAATAAACACAGGCTGGAAATAATGGCTTTGTATTTCCCTTGATTTTGTTAGCCAGACAACTCTTAGAGAGGTGTAATTGAGCGGTTTATCTCTGTGAAGCAGAGGGGAATGTTAATGTAGAGATCCCTTCTGGATTGAGTACAATTTTTTTCATGGTTTGCATGGATGAGACGCGAATCCTTATGCAAAATCTCTTCAGGTAATACTCTCTTTTCACCTTTGTGTGTTGTATAAATTTATGAAATATGAAATGTACATGATGAACAGTAGCAGCAGAAATTTAGAGAAGAATTAATTTAGTAATTTAGAAGAATAATGAAACACTGGATGATGTTAATACACGTGTCCCAGTTGATAGACTGTGTACATTTATAATATATTTTGCTGAATTAGTCTTCTCAATTTTACTTCAGTCTTTAATTTTCATATCTGTTTACTTGCTCTGAAGTTTTCAGTCCTGAATCTGTCACTAAAGAAGACAGAAGTAATGTTACATCAGATCTAACCAGAAAGAAGGATAATTTTGCAGAAGAACTGAGCTTAGAAACATTTGATGAAACCAAGCCATCTATCACACCACTACAAACAGGAAATGTTTTATTAAATGAATGCACACAGAGTGGCTCCCATCTTCGATCTGTGTTGAAGAAAACACCAGTAAAGCAAATAATGGCTGGCATGAAGGTTGGTTGACTGACTTGAACATAGATACTAATACTGAGGATGCACTTCTGCAGTCATTACTGGACTCCTGAAAGTTGAATCAGAGTTAAAGATACTTTTTGACTATTGATAAAACCATTCCTCAGAAAGATATTCATAGATAACATCAAGTTCTGTCTACTGTTTGCCAATCATAAAAGCTTTGATGCTTTCATGTTATAAGAAGCTATATGTGTATGTTGTTGTTTTTATTGATTAGAAAACAAATAGATTTGTTATATGATTTGACTCATTATTAAATATTATTACAGAAAAAATTATTTTCACTTTTGATTTGAAGAAGGGCAGTATTTAAATACCATTGAATAGGTGGTTGCCAAATATGCGTATCAATCAGTTAAATATCACTTAAATCTGATAGGTATCAGATAATTCTGTTGACAGAAGAGGAAGTGAATCTCTCAAAGTCTGCAGTACCACAAACATCTCTGAATTGCAAGCAGGTGAGATTCCGTTTTTGTGTTTTTCTGTGAAAAAACATATTTCAATGTATTTTATGGGATCATAGGGTCTTGCTTCTTACAGTGGCTGAAGAACAATGTGCATACGAACAATATAGCTCCTGCATGATTAGCTCCTGCATGACATTTTACTGTGTGAAGTGGAAAATAAGGTTACAAAGGAAAATAATGTCTATTTAAAAAAAGAAAAACCTTTAGGAAGAGTATAATAGCAGGAATTATGGAATCACCTATTTTAAAAGAAATTTTACACTTCTGGCAATTAGAACTTGTAAAATAGTTGGTCTTGATTTTTCTAGTCTTCTATTTTTCACCTTCATTGATTCTTGATATTATATCAAAACTATACTGAAAATTCTGGTTGAATCTAAAGACCTCTAGGGGTTGTATTTTGCTGTTCGATTGGGAGATAGTTTTTAAGAGAATGTTAAGCCCCTTGAGGAGACCTATTAATTGAAAGTGGTATTTTAAGTTCACTAAGCAGTCAATATATCTTCTTACAGTAGAGGAAACTGAACAACACAGCTCTGAAAAGCAAAAAAAGAAAAAAGTTACTTTTGGAGAAGATCTAAGTCCAGAAATATTTGACAAAACTTTGCCCGCAAATACTCCATTGCGCAAAGGAGCAACGCCAGTCCGTCATCCAGGATCACAAAGCAGCAGTCCATTTACAAGATCAAATCTGACTGAAGAACCATTATCCCAGCCAAACTTTGACTGCAGTGATGTAAGTTTGTTTAAACTTATAAAAACAGCTTCTTACAGTCTCCTAGAATGTTTAATTATTTCCAGACTGTTTGTTTTTTTGAAAAGAAATTGCCTAAATATTAAAATATAGACTGCTTGATGCTTTAGAGTGACATGTTAAGAACCTTTCTTTTTTTTTTATTTTTTCCCCACTCCTTTGCTTTATGAATTCTGAATCACGCTTCTGGCTATGCAGCTGAGTTTAAAACTGGTAGCATATTAAATATTCTTGCCTTGGCTTATGTGTCCACTTCTAATACCGTATTTGTTACATGCAGCAAGTGAGTTGCATCATCAGATGCAACAGACAGAACATGTTATCTGGCTGTTCCAAACTCTTAACAGACAGAGTGTTTTCCAGTATATTTCTGAGATAGTATATCGGTAGTAAATTAAAATTTAATTTTTATTCTTTATCTTAAAGGAATGTATTGAGTCTGTTCAAGAGCTTGTGAAGGATTATGTTGCTGCAGAAGACTTTTTATCCATTCAAAAAATGGAAGGTAACCTTGAATGGTATTTTGTCTTTAATTTTGTCTCTGAGCTATGCATTGTTCTATATCTGAAAATTGAGAGATGGCACGGATTTTTATATATTTATATATATATGAGATGTATTAAAGCTTAATGCTAACATTTAAATGTTCTTGCCTTCTCATAAAGTTCTTTGCTGTAGCTGCAGTGTTTGTTCACTGTATAGTTTAAATGGGTGTTTTCTGAACTTGTATTATTTTTCTGTGGCAATGGCGGACGTAATTAGACTTGCTGCCTGCGTGTTAGTGGAATACTATTTTCTTAAAAGCGCATTTAGGTCTTCTCATGAATGGAGCATGAGACATGTGAAAAGTATGAAAGCTTTTATCATCTTGATTTCAGTTTTAGAGTTCTTAAAATTCATTTCTAGCTTTTACTGAAGAGCTCGCACATTTTGGCACTACTAGTATGTGTACACGATGAATTCCCTGGTGTTAAGCTGAATATAATAGACCCTAGTGAATGCCATAGTCAAATGGTATTAAGTTGTAGATGTTTTCTAAATTCATTTGAAATTTTAAATAATTGAGCTTACTGTCTTGATTCTGTTACTGTAGTTTTGATATTTTTAAACTATTTAAAAATATTTTAAAAACAAAGAAAAGGGAAAGGAAGGATTCCTACAGATTATATTTTATTCTATTTTGATTTGTTTTGTAAGGAGAACTGTCAAGCTTTATATCTCTTCATATTTGATTGCCCTTTGTGTGTATTACTCAAGACTAAGATAATTAAATACACTGCATCTAATGATAAAAGTTATTTGGATAGCCTCCTCAAAATGCGATTTACTTTGCTCTAAAACTGAATCAATATTTTATTTTCTTTATAAGTTATATTAGAAACTGACAGATCTTTTGTGAGAAGAACTCGGTCCTGTTCTAAAAGAAAGGTAGGTTTCTTTAGTGATGCTGTTTAATTAAATGCTCCAAAAACACATACATACATACTCAAACAACTTTTAAAAATTCACGTTGTTCTTCAGTTTAGCACCGTTTCAGAGGGGATTGATTTTAGCATCTCAAAAACCACAAGTGCTAAGAATAGTGACGATGCTAAAAATCCAAGAAAGACCAAATTTCAAAGACAAAAGAACACAACCACATCTGCTGCCAAGAAGACACTGGTAAGTGATGGCCCACTGTAATTTGTGAATACTGCCTTTATTTCTCTGTCCAAATGTTTTCTGCAATTAGTCTTTTTCCTGCGTATATTTCCCATGATTATTTTACTCTTTATGGTAAAGACTTTCCAAAAAGTGTTCTTCTGTGTTGCTCACAGTATTTTTCTTATTTCTTTCTATCTTCTCTTGTTTGTTAAAGTTGGCTAGTAGGGGATTAAATAGAATCATAGAGTCAGTAAGGCTGGAAGGGACCTCTGGAGATCATCTAGTCCAACCTCCCTGCTCAGCAGGGTCACCTAGAGGATGTTGGACAGGGTTGCATCCAGGCGGGCCTTGAAGATCTCCAGAGAAGGAGACTCCACTACTTTTTACTTTTAGGGCAAAAAGGATATGTCACAGAGATAAAGGAAAGGACATTTCAGACCTTACTGACAGAAAATGAGTTTAAGGCTCTTCTCAAGAGTATGTAGTAGTAACTCTCCTTAGAAGGCTTAGAAGTAATTCTTCTAAGCCTTTCAGATTTAGATTAATTTGTAGATGGTAAAACAGGTGGAACCTTAATTTTAGGGAAATTAGTTTTCCATCAAAATCCAAAATGATGACACTTGTTTGAAAATATTGCAAAGGATCAGTATAATTGTATTATACTCTATTCAATCTTCTCAATCTCTTCAGAGAGTAAAACATACAAGCTATGGAAAAAGAAGAAAGAAAAAGGTAAAGAAATCCCTATATGGGGAAAGAGAAATGGCTTCCAAGAAACCTCTTCTGAGTCCAATCCCTGAGATTCCAGAGGTTTTCTCTTCTACCTCATCTCCAAACACACCAAGACAAATGCAAGACAAACATAAGACAAATGCAGTTTTCCCAGGTAATGTGCTTCTTAGTTTTGTTTTACCTTAGTTCTTCTGTTGCTATTTCACATTGCTATTTATCAGACTTCTGATAGCTATCATGTTTGGAATATCGGTAGAGCCCAGTATGGTGGGTTTTTGTGTGTGTGTCGTTTAGTTTTGTTTTGTTTTGTTTTGTTTTTTACCTTTAATGGCTTCTGGAGTACAGTGAAGGAGAAATAAATAGTAATCTGTAATAGTAGAGCCCAGAGGATCTAATAATATAGATCTAGTTAGATCTAATAATCTAATAATTTCAAACTAGATAAATTTAATTCCTATGGAACTCCAGTGTAAAGCTGACAACTAGACCAAAAAAGGAAAGCCGCCGCTCTGTAATTTGACTGGACTATTTATTTATTTATTTATTTATTAACTGATAAATTGGGCCTGAATAGGTGAATAATGTGCAGTATCTTTCTATGTAGGTAGATACCTGAAATGATTGATTAGAAGTTACTTTTTTGTGAGTAAAATACTGTAAAGTTTTTACTATAATATTTTTAAAAAATTGATTTTGTGTGTTCACAAGTAGAGTCAAGTAATCCTGTGTTTATTCTAATTCAAATGATTTTTAGATAATTCCAAATCCAAGAATGCTTATGACGATGCTCAACAGAAAAAAGTGGTTGAAAGAATGAGAGGAAAAAGCATCCATGCAATTCACACATGTCCAAACTCTGACGACCTGGACGTTGTGGAAGCCAGCAGCTCCAATGACACAGTGTTTCAGACTTCAAATGGTGATCCAGAGTCCGTTTCAAGCACTCATTACCAGGTAACTGATCTGTTCAAGGGTATGCCAAAAGAAAATAAGTCAGAATTGTAATTTATATTGGATGAAACAAATTAATATTCTGGGCAAGAAAAAAAAATCAACTGTAAGGGTGGTTAAACACTGGTGCAGGCTTCCTGGAAAGGCAATGGAACCTCTAACATTCAAAATAGTTGAAACTTAACAAGGCCTTAGGCAACATAATCTAAGTTGGCCCCGCTTTGGAGCAGGTTCCTTTCAACATACAGAATTCTATGATTTTTGAGAATGACTAGACTACTGAGGAAAACAAGTAGCAGTAGTCCAGTCATCAGCTGTTTGAAACCATCTGTGAGTGGATTACCTTTCACCTGTAATTAAAAAAAAAAAATCATTTTTTACAGTTTCCAAACCTTGTTGTGCCAGAGGCAAAGTGCATATTTGATACATCTGACTATGTCCTGCAAGGTGAAGAGACTGCATGTATAGAAGAAGAAAAAAGCAATTCCTTGATAGAAAACAAGAAATTAAGAGGGAATTACCTAAATAAAGGAGAGCTGCTAACAGGGCTAGAGTTCCTGGAATCTCAGGACGCTCCTGTACCTGAGGATGCCCAAAGAACAGAGTGCTCACCAAAACACTGTTTAAGAGGTAGACTACCAAGAAGAAGAAGAAATAGTACTATCTCTAGTCCTTATACTGAAAACTTCCATTTTGAAACAACTGGAAACAACCTTCCAGTTTCTTCTTTTAATGTGGAAGAAGTCTTATCTGCTCCTCAACTGAAAAATGACTCCTCAGAGCCTTTTAGAAGACTGAGTGATGATAGTGGTAGGAAAAGGAGGGTGAGACGCAGTATGAGACTACATAAAGATGCAGAAACTGAAGGGCTTGCATGGATTCAAGTACCCGATGAGATTCAAATAAAACCTCAGCTGTTAGCTTCCTGTTGCAAAATTAGGAGAACAATAAACGTGTCTGTTCTTAAAGAATCTGAGAAAGTTTGCCATAGAGAAGAAAACCTCATCCAGTTTTCAGCACCAGCAAAGGAAAACAATGACTCTGTTCGTCTTGCTGATGGTCCTTGCAAAAGGTGGAAGAGGAAAAGCATGTGTGTACCCATACCTCAAGAAACAAGAAATTGGTCTCAAACCCAGAAAAGGAACACAACAGAATTGGAATACAGGAAAGACAGAAGTAACCAAAAACATTGTGAAGAAGCAGAAATCGCTCTTGAAAACCAGTCTGATAATTAGCAAAAGTTCGGCTACCTCTGATTTTTTAAAGAAAAGGTTAGTATTTTAATATAGATATTCTGTATTCTTAAGTGCTGTTTAGAAATAAGACATTATGTCCTTCTTCTACTTAAGGCATTATTTCCATATTCATGTATATTTCCATATACATATACATATAAACATTATTTCCATATTCATTTTCTGAATAACTTAAAATTTCTCTTCCTTGTCTTGATGACTAAAATGCTTGAAAATCAGACCTGTAAGGAGGACCTAGCTTGGCTCAGAGAATTTCTTTAGTAAACAGTAATGATAGGTAGTCAAGAGGATAAAGCTTTCTCTCCCATTATGACTGAATTTTGATATCGTCTCTTTATTCTAGTCCACATCCTTACTCGTGCTTTTTCATACTGTAGTGCTGTCTTCAGAGCAATAAATTAGCAGCCATTAACTGCTAACGTTATAAAATGGACAAATTTTCTGCAACGCTAAGCTCAATCATTTCAAGAAGGAAAAAATGAATTTCTTAACTAAGATATATTTAGTCATGGTACTTGCACAGCAGTGTGGTCTTTTTTGCCCTTGAAACTTAGTAGCAAATATTAATTGGGATTTGTTTTATAGGCCATCTTGGCACATTTGCCCCACTTGCTAAGGCATAATTAACATATGAAGTTGTTAAATGGAGAAATGTCAGCGAACATGTGGTTCTTGGCTGTTGTAAGTAAAGGAACAAAGCTGGTAGCTCCAAAAATACAAACTGTAGTGACAGGTTACATTTTAGACAGGTGTGAATTGATACTAATCCATTTTTGCAGTTAGGGCTTTTTCCTTTTTTCAAAAGAACAGGGTTCAAGCCTAAGTTTTGTTATATTTTGAAGTTTAATCACAGTATATAAAATCTGAGTTTGTCTTTAGTAGTTAAACCATGATGTTTTATGGCCAAGTATGCCCTACCAGATGTAATTACTTGAAATGTTGATATTTCCCATGTGATCTTTCTTTGTATGTTGCTTTTATAAATAATTGCTTTTGAAACCCATATTTTCTTCTAGATTTTAAAAAGATCATAACCTTGAAATTCTCTGCAAATAAGATAACAAAGAAACAGCCCCTGGTTTGGAGGGGCAGGGGAGAAGGGGGGGGGCTGTTCCCGTCTTCTGTGGGGATCTTGTTTTACCTTCTGGGCACAAGCTGGGATAGAGTTGATATTACTAAGGGCAAAATTTTTTATTAGCGTTACTAACCTATGCTTCTTTGGAAAAGTTAATCATCAAAAAGTACATATTTAAAATATTTATTGTATATAACATGCTAATTTTTAAAAGTTAATTTGGTTAAGAAAAGTCAGAGTATCCAGAAACGATATAAAAACTTATTGTATGATTAATGTTTCAATCTTCAATGTATATGTACTAAATATAGTGCATAATATTCAATAGTTGACCTGTCATCCTACCCTTTTCATTTGTCTAGTTTGAGCTTCGGCTGTGTAATAAAAAATGATGACTATAGGTGGTCTACTTAAACATTTGGTATTACTTCCATTTCTCATGCTGTTCTGTTTCAGCCCTAGTGGAATACCTGTGCCAGCTTTCAGGAAATAGCTTTATGTTGAAAATGATCTATGCTGTGACATTGTTTATACCATTATTGATGTGGAATAAAGTATATTATGTACTTGGCTATTTTTATAAAACTTAAACAAAACAGTTTCATTTTTTGTGCATGTTTTACTTCTCTCTACAGACATCATCAGTTTTTCCCAAGACAAGAAATCCTAAGAAACTTGAAAGAAACTTCATTAATTAAATGCTGTTCATCTTGTCCTGCCTTAGAAACATTACTGAAGTTATCGAAATGGTCTCCTTGATTTTATTTTGGGGTTTGCTTTTGTGTCACAATGAAAACTTTAGATTGGGAAAAAGGATGGCAATGGTTACTTGGGTTAAATCTTCTTCTGATAGTAGTATATTGCTTTGCCAGGAGAGGGCAGTCTAACATGAGTTTTTATGGGCAAACCTGAATTATTTTGAAAACGAGATAGTCGTGTACAACATTATTGAAAAATTACTAGCTAAGGATAAAATTTAAAGCTACTTGAGTTTAAAACTAACTAGTAGTAGCTGCTATTTCTAGCATCCAAAATAATCAGAACTAGCTTTCAACAGTAATTGTTTTTTGTATGTTTTTTTCATCTGTTGATTGCAT
Organism: Rhea pennata; assembly: GCF_028389875.1. Classification (NCBI taxonomy): domain Eukaryota; kingdom Metazoa; phylum Chordata; class Aves; order Rheiformes; family Rheidae; genus Rhea; species Rhea pennata. Next base: position 2,862,953 of record NC_084690.1, on the reverse strand, counting down.
TCTTCTAAGCATTCAAATTAATCTATACTAGAAAGGTGAAATGCATACGCATTACATTCTGGGTATGAATTTCTATGTTGTGTAGCGTTCTTTTAAACACAATAGAGATCTACAGTTGCAGCTGAGATCTTAGGGCATACCTGTTGTATTAAATCTAGCAGTAAGTGAAACCTGACATTTTGGGTCTCAGATACTGAAGAGCAAACTTGAATATTCAGTTCAACTACAGGGATGTCCTGGAAGGAGAGGCAGTAAACTAGCATGTGCTAGAAGACTTAGTTTCTAAAATGCTGCCCAGAACATACTTTTTGTGATGTTGCTGACTTATGCAGCAAATACAGCAGCTGTGGAAGAGAATTCTCCCTCAGAGGTTTCACGGGTGGATGAGTTAAGTGCACTTTAGATGTGAAGTGTAAGTAAAATCAGAAATAAAAGAGCTAGACCAAGGGGAAGAAAAACCGAGTTTGGATTTGCCTTATGGCACAATTTAGTTTAAAAGAGTTGTTAGGAATTACACGTGGATACTTGACTGCAATTTGCAGGGCTTAAATGAGGGCGAGGTTGTAGCCTACAAAGATAAAAAGAGGTTGAAGTAACTGGGTTTAATCTGGAGAGAAAAATTGAGACAAGTCTTCAATTATGCAGAAGGCTGTAAGTGGGGGGCATGGTTAATAATCTGTTCTACATATCCATACCAAAAGGAACAAGAAATATGTTTAAATTAGAGGAAGATATCTCTAATAGACGTTTTAGAAGTTCCTGCAGTAGAGATAGTTGAGCACTGGGATACATTGCCTTGGGAAGTTGTGGAATCTCCATCACTGGAGGCTGTTAAGAACAGATTAGACAAATATCTGTGAGGAATGACATATGATCCTTCACTGAGGTAAGAGTAGGGCCTGGATGGCCTCTTCAGGTCCCTTCTGGCTGTGTTTTCTGTGATTGCTAGAGATCAGGGATACAAGGGCTGAACTGGGACTTGATTATAGTTAAGACTTGAGTTAATATCTATCACAAAATAGGGAATGGGAGAATTGCGAATGCTGGGGACTTGTTCAGCTTAGGAAGAAACAGGGGAATTTGGGACAGGTCTCTTTATCTTTGGAGTCTATCTGTAATTGTTAGGCTAACAGAAAGGTCTTGTTATTTTAAACATTCAGCTCTCACATGACTTTCACTTTTAGGAAGTGAAAAATATCCATATAGACTCCTGGCACAGTATGACCTGCAAGTTGATGGCCATGCTGTTATGCAGGAAGTGTGGTCCTGACACTGACTCTTTGCCGTCATTTTTCACACATTTGAACAGCAGAATGGACAATGCTGACTCCGTTTCAGTTTTACCTTTCTAAATTTGAGTTAACATTAAGCTTTGAATGACCAGCAGACTCCACTATCCCTCTTCAATCAACAGAAGTATTTTTTTAAAGTAGTTTCTTGTTTTCATTGTTACTTAGAGATGTAGTAATTAAAATTCAGGTGTATTGTCTGAATGCGGACAGATCTCAAAATTCAAATAATTTTATACTGGTAATTCTGGCTTTCAGTTGTTAGTTGTGGTGCTATCTGGAGTTTTAATGGATTTTAATAATATTCCGTCCTGCTCAGTTAGCTTAGTGACTCTAATACAGCCTGCAATTTTAGGTAAGAGAAAGTCTTTGGACAGAAGAATGCACAAAATCAACAATGTAAAAATGAGAAAGAGTGATTATTTTGCCACTCTGTTGTAAATGATGTTATTAATAAGCAAGGGCAATTGCTTGCTTCCCTTTCTTACACTGTCCCATGAAGTCCAATCTTACAGATGAGTATCTGAAAAGTATCAGTAGAGAGTATATCACAGTTGGAATTGCTTTCCTTTAGACTTGCATCGTGTCAGTGAGCTGAAGGTACAAGGAATGATGATAATTATGCTTGATTTCTTCAGAAAGCTTTAAAGAGAAGGATTAGGCTCCCATTATTATTGTTGGTTTCAGTAATTATTTTATGCCAACAATTTGCCAAAATTAAGACACATATCACTTATAAAAGTTAATGACTATATGACTAAGTTTACCCACCTGTGAATTAACAGAAATAAGAGCTCTTCTCAATCTGACAGTCATTCTAAGCAGAGAAAACAGTGAGAATTGTATATGCCATTTTTTCTAATTTACTGATAAGTCATACTTTTTAAAATAGTTGTAATTAAACATTTGTGTAATCCTCAGCTTATTTTTCTCTACTTGCTGCTGACCACTTAGGCAATAAAAGGAGATATTGAAATACAAAAGGGTTATATATCAACTTCACTATTTTATGTTCATTTAGTTTTGATGTAATCATGTAGCTGTTTGAACTGCACTAAAATGTTTTGTGCTTTTCTTCCTCCTGACCGAATCCTCTAGCACTCCTGTTGTTCACTTAGAACTGGAAGGATGTTAGTGGTGAACTGATCTATACACAAGAAAGCAAACAGAAGAGCATTGTTAGATCTATATACAAGGAGCTGAACAAAAAAGCCATTAAAGTGTGTCAAGTATAGTTTAAGCACACAGAAACAGGAGTGTCAGTGAAGGAAATTTGATTTCAAGCTGCTAACAGGTAGGTAAGCAATAGCAATAATAACTTTTTAAACAAACTGTTAAGTGTAGTTGAGTATTCCTTCAAATTGCACAATTGTTAAAATTAGGAGGTAAACAGTACAAATCAAAACATTCTAGCTTGAAGTAGGTAGGGTTTAATTTTCCTGTGTCCCCATGGAAAAGATAAAGTTGTGCCTATGACATATAGACAAGAAGGCTAATGTATTAGTTTTGTAATTAAGTCTTGTAAATTGTGCATAACAGAGCGGTTAACTACTTTAACCAAGCTTTAGAGGGGGAAGAAGAAAAACCTGTGTGCACTGGGAATGAGGGCATGGAACATATTCCCTAACTCAAACCTGAAAAACCTGGTGTTAGTCTTGGGTTATTTCCAGTGACCCTTTGACTCCCATCTTCCTGCCCCCTGCACAGATTTGGAACTGGTCAGCCATTTCTGTTTTTGGAAGGGAGAGGAGACAGATATAATGAATGGCTTTTATTGTGCAATATTTCAAAACCTTTTTGACTGCATTCGGATGGGATGGAAAATGTTCTACCCTGTGCTGCAGCCAAAACAAACAAAACATATTCCCTAAACCTGGATGTGTGTTTCACTCAAACTGGCAGTAGTTAAAGCTCTACTCTTAAACAAGAATTTAGTTTGACAATTTTTAGGCCTTGTTCAGCTGAATATAACAGCCAAAGAAAATACTTGGGGGAAAAAAAAATTAAATAATACATATATTTACAGCTTGCAGGTGGCATTGATTTTTGCAGTTCGGAGTATTTAGTTTTAAGAATCCCTGTTAGTTGGACTATACTGTAGATTTAGAAAAATATTCTTATTTGTCTCCTTTTTTCCTCTTTTTTGAATGAGTTTTTCTTATGAGAACAATCACTCTGAAGGAAAATACATTTTATGTAGCTCCCTGATGGGTGATAAATAGCTGAGATTCAAGGCTTTAAAGTTTCAGGTCTACCAAGAAACTGAAAATTCTACAAATGCAAGACCCAGCAAACTAGCAGAAAAAGCTCTTGACAGAAGCCTGCTATGGACTGGCTTCCAGCTCCACTAAGGTGTAGTTTAAATACCCTCTCTATGGTGCAGGCTTACTGCTGTTTTTTGGCATTGCCAATCAATTCAGTAAAGACTTTGCACTATGTAACTCAGATTCATGTGATACATGTTTTATGGCCTGAACAACCATATTTATTAACAAAACTTCTAATTTAGACACCTATGTCCAAAGGCCTCTGGGTGCAGTAACAATGAAGAACTAAAACTATAAATTACTAAAGTGGCATGATGCTTTTAGATCCCCCTGCCAGCAAATAATTATTTCTGACAATCCTACCCTTCAAGCCAAAATTGCTTCAAATGATAAAATACAAAACTCTTAATGTTCTTAAGCAGATAAATGAACATCATATTTTTTCTAAATCATTATGATGAAACAGTAAAAGATTATAAATGAGATATCTGAAAGTCTGGAGAGAAGTTGTAAAAAAAAAAAACAATTGCAATTATTCCTGGAAGGCCATATTGGTGTAGTAAATGAAGCCTCAAATTAGGAATCTGAGGTATGGGCTTTTGTTTTCTCCACGGTCTGTGAATGGTCTTGTGCTGTTTCTTGAATCAAGCGTTACTTAGTTTTCTTGCTCTTTGTTTTTCATTTATTTGCCAGCACTCTAGCGTCAGGGTGAAAAATATGGATTTAATACCACCATCCATTAAATCAACTGAGTTATACTGAAGACGCTTCTGAAGTTGTGCTTCGCTCTGTCATAAATAACCTGCTTATGCCAAACAAATGTTTGGACAAACAAATGTGCTTAGTTCCGTGTTCAGAAGGTCAGTAATGCTGAGTTTTGGTAGTAAATAATATTCATTAATAAAAAAACAGTAGGGTTGCAAGGAAACTCAAGTTTGAATTGTGATCTTTTTGTTTTAAGTATCCTCATCTGTGCAGGATTGTTGGGGGAAAAAGTAATTGTGTGGGTACAAATATTAATGATGGTTAAAAAGGTAATTTTACTCTCCTCTCAAGAGAAAAAGCGTAAGTACTCATGGTACGCAAAGAAAGCTTTGTAAGGTTTATAAAGTAATAAAAGTAGTAAAAAGTAGTACATTTAGGTTATCTTAATGCTAAGCATTACATAATATAACTTATGGAATACAAGCCTTTGTGGCTTGGTTGGAATGGAATACAAGTCCAACTTAAATATTTGTCTGTTGCATCTCTCCCACTGCCTGCTTCTCACAATAGATAGAAGCTTATTGTGCATTGCTGAGTTCTTCTGCAGCACTGTGCGTGACTGCGTGTGGTTCGGAGTGTGGTGCCCTCTGGTCTGCCTCTTACCCTTTTTCTACCTTCCCCATACTTCCTCTTCTTACTTAATGCACCAATTTCCAGCTCTTGTCAGTCACAAAATGCCAAGCTCATTCCCCAAGTGATGATCTGAGAAGGGAAATGAAGCAGCTGGTGGCCCAGAGAATTATGCATGCAAGATATTGTGAGCAAATCAAAGCAGTGCTGCCAGGAGCTCTTTCTAATGCCTGGCACACTGCCTCCTAGCAGAGCCTCAAAAACCCTTAGTCACAGCCAGATCTGTGGTGTTAAGCACCTTGGAGTTGCACCTTTATATAAGGTTGAAGAAAATGATAAGGTGTAGGCAGAATTAACTATGTAGTTCATGCTGACACACCAAATAGACAAAGCCTTAAATTATTCCTCTCTTATTAGCAAAGAAAACCTCTGCTTCTAGACATCTCTTTTTTTTTATTCCATAAGGATCAGTAAGGCCTAGGGACTTGGGGTGGTAGTCGAGAAATCTTAAACTGCCTTAAAACTTTGTTTCCATATTTTTAGCCTGCTTTTGATATTGAATGCAGTACAACTAGTATGACTGTGCCAAAAGCTGTTTAAACAATATTAAGATGTTTTCTTCAAACTTTTCCCTAGGAAGATACTCTTTTTCGAGAGGAATGTTTTCCCTGGAGCATTACATCATGAAGTGGTTCAGTTCTTCGAGTAAGAAATTGGACCAAATGGTGGAGAAGGTCTCCAGGGGAAACATACTTATGTTGTTAAGTATTCCCACCAGAAAGCTTAGAAACCGCTTACATATTACCATTCTGTCCACATTTAGCCTTTCACCTTATTGCAGCTGAACAGAGGGAAGGGGGGTTGTTAGACTTTTTAAAAGAAATTTGAACCTTCTTTGTTTTTGTCATTACATTTTTTCCCCTTCTTATTGTATCTTGTGAGTGAACACTGGTAATGGAATGTCTCATTTTTGACAGTAATGCTGCATAAAGGTGTGTTTGTTTTATGTATGTACTGCTAATGAAATTACAATCACAATTATGAAAACTTCCTTAGAAACTGAATTTAGTTTTTGTTTGAGGATTAAAATGAGAGGAACCTCTGAGAAAACCAGAGGATGAAGGAATTTGGGTGGATTTATGGGACAGCAGCCATATGAACAATGTCTGAGCTGGAACAGTATAGTGTTTCCTCTTGTTTATGGAATAGTTTCACATCAAAGATGGAGGTGCTTGATACGCTATCCTTTATCAAATGAAAATCTCAGAACAGTGAGAAATATATTCATTAAATTTAGTAGTGGAGGTCAACAGGCTTCTTAAAATACGGCATTTTTAGTTTGTAGAACTGTTCTTTGAAAACTGATAAGCTTGCAATTTCAAAAAGCTCCACATTCTGCTTTGCAGACAAATTAAGGACCTAAAAGCATATTCAGGGTGTAAGTTGGATTAGAAAAGTTTTGAATTGTTCTTCAACTTCAGTTCACACAATTATCCTACAGCACGTAAAGTGAAAATAGATACTAGTGTCGTAACTATGGAGCTAAGTTAGAAAGGAGCGTCCTGCAACAATTCTGAGTCATGTTCCTGTGGGCATATGCAGAAAGCATGTTCTACTGCCCCAGATTTGTTTGATGGACAAAGATTTTTGTCTTTGGAGTCTTTTCTTTGGCACCTTCAGTCCTTAGAAAAACAAAAACAAGTAAAAACTTAATTGAATTTGTTTTTTTCCCCTCACTCAATTTTACATGATACTCTATAATCATAAGCAGTTGAAGAGAAGGTCAAGCCTTAGAGAAGCTTTCTCTTCCTATTTGAGATTTACTCTTTCTAAAAGTCTTTGTTTGTTGTTTTTTGGGGTGATTCTTTATTTTAAATGAAAGCAAAGGCAGACTTCCACTGTTCATAACAAAAAAGACCATTAAGCTCGTCCAGCTGTTGAGGAACTGGCACTTAAATTGATGACTGGAAATTGGCACAGGATTGTAAAAGATTTGTGCCAAAACATATTTAAATTATGTAATCATATTAAATACACACTAATTACACTGTGTAAGTTATTGCTAGTTTCAGGTTATGAAATCATTCAATAATAACAGAAACAGTATATAGTAGATAGCAGTTTGTCTTTTCTTACAGTGTTGTATTCTGAAGCTTATTGAAATCAATGGAAATACAAAATAACGCATTCTAGATGAGGCTATGGTATGGTATTGCATCATTCCAGTAGAGAAAAATGAAGAATCTGCTTGTGAGATAAGCAGTCTGACCTAATGTCTAGAACCCTGAAGCAACCAGCTATTTAGATGTTTTATTTCTGCCATAGAACAAATGTAGCAAAGCTGACAACAGGGCCAACTTCTCACACTGACAATTCCCAGTGCTTCTCAAGCCTCTAGGCAGAAAATGGCATATTTAGTTTGCAAGAGTTACACCATCTCCAGAGTAAGTGACAAGTCATGTCAGAGTTTGTTTTTTTTTTTTTTTTTTTAATTGTGGGTGCTTCTATGAAAAGAAAGCTTAGTCACTCCCATAGCTTGATCAGCTATGAGACTGCACCAGAACTTCCCCTTACAGTCCATGCAAAATGGTAGTCCTGTAATTGTTGCCACTGGAAATCACTTGGTTTTGAAGAGCTTGTGTTCTTCAGAGTTTTTCTAACTAAAATTATCACTGCTAATGAAGCTGAGACTTTACCACTGATGCTTTTGCTTTAATTCACAAACTCATTCTATTTTAAAAATCCTCTTTTCTAGCATAGCTCCTTACCATGTCTCCCAAAATATGTGCATCAGAAAACATATCTACTTGAAAGTTTTGAACTCTAAGAATATTTAGTAGAATCAATTGCCACTTAATCCTCCTGCTGCTCTGAACAAAAAGTAAAAAGATATATTTACTTTTGCTTCCTTTCTCAGCCATTTTTTTCACTGCAGAACAAACTTTTAAAAACTGATTATACCAGATGATTTAATGGTATGGCCAAATAGTCCCTCCTTGATTAAGATGGATGGTAGCTGTGTTTGAAGTAATAGTAATTAAGACTCCCATGGCAAGCGAGAAAAATAACAAATGAATCTAGTAAGAGCTTATGGGGAAACTCTTAAATTGAAAAGTGTTTTTGAAATCCAAAATTCCTTAACACTAGTAACACCTTAGGTTATTAAAACTCAAACGATTAATAAAATCCAAATTATTTATTATGTGTATTATTTATGCTTTTTATATTTCAGCATTTGTACATTTTTCAATTTTTTAAGTTATCAAAGACCTAGCAGATACTTAGGTCCTGGATTTTTCAACACAGAAGAGATACTTTCAGTTAAACCACAAGATTGCTTAAACAAAATGAGTTTAATTATTTCAACAAGTCTTTTTTTTTACGTGATATATGCACGTGACAAAATGTCTTTCTATCACAAAAACATTGCATTTCTACAATGCATCTTCTGTCCTGGGAAGGCATACCTTCTCAAAATACACTGAAAATCAAGACTATGTGGTCTAATAAACATTACAAGGATTCCTAGTCCTGAACTGCTTTTGTTTATGGAGTTCTAGAGCTCTTTTGATATTGGAGAAGTCATTTCATAGTTTGATGCCTCAGTTTCTACATGGGTTAAATTAGATGTTCTCCATCTCTTGACAGTTGCAGAAAGTATTTTTCCAGTCTGTAAAATACTGTGACACAACCATTGAAGTATTACTGTTTTTAACTATTTTTTTTTACCAATTTTATTTGTGTGTACAGACGTGAAGCAGTTAATATCTGATGGTCAGGAGTGTTAATGCTATTGCTGTTCAGGTGTGAGTGACAAAAAAAAGCTCACATGATTTAAGGGTGGCACTGCTTTTAGAAGAGAGGTGGCTTGTTCAGCTTTTTAAAGTCCTTAAGATAATGTCTTTTATATCTATGATTGATTTATTTGATATTTATGCAGTTGGCAGTGGGATTTGAAATATAACATAAGCACTTCCTGAGATGTCAGTACTCCAATGTTAGTGGTCTGAACAAGGATGTAATTCATATCTGCAGGTGCTTACTCTGGTATCAAACACTTCAATAACATCATGCTTGTGGAATCCGGCACTCCCCAGTGTCCCATTTGTATCCTGATATGCCCACGTCTTTCCTATGTGTGTTTTTCTTTCTTAAGGAGCTCTCATTTCCTTCAATAGGATATGTTTTATTTCATCCTTTTTCCTGCATTTACTCATATTAATGTCACCGCATTCACTGGTAATAGCTCGGCTTGGAAATAACCCGTATATCCCTGAAAACACTGGGCCTGAAATTTAATGCCTGGGATACTTTATTAAGAAAGAATAGATGTTTAAGTGAAGGGAGGTGATCACTTCTTTTTGGGCTCTAATTTGATTTAACTGATTTAAAGGTGCATCAAGCATGCTCAATCATAGTATGGTGGCCCTCTGCATTGCTCTGTTAAGCAGTGTTTGAGAATGGTTAGCACAAAGTTTTCTGGGGCTTTTCTGCTTTTTGGCCATGCTATTGGAAACACGATGCTGTCAGATGGGGGAATTTAGGCCTCCTCTAAAATAAAAAGACTGTAGACACCTTTTAGGGTTCTCTCATAAGAAGTTCTGAAGAGTGAATAAAGGATGGAAATGAGGTCATGGGCTTTTGCTCATACTCAAGTTCTGGAAAAGGAATCCAGTGTGGTGGTTAGATTGACTGTCATTCTTGGGCCTGCATTCTCAGCTATACAGCTGATAGAAAGTGTTGCTTGTACTTTTTGTGCCACAAAATATCGTTTTTGTAACTTTTTTCTTTCCTCCTTTTCTCCTATTTTGCTCCATTTCAGGTATGCATCAGTTTAGATTATAATCTGTTTAAAGGCGGGCAGTCTCTTTGCTTGCTTTGCTAAAGACATCTGCGTATTTGGTGGCATCTTAGGATAAAGTTCTGTGAAAAGAATTGCTGCTTAGCACTTTTCTGAAGGCACTGTCCCTTTTCCAACTGCTTTGTAGACATCAGTCAGTCTTAATAAGCCCTCTGTTGGCAGGGAAGAAGTATCTTTGATGGAAGGAGATGAGACTTCCACAGGTTAGAGTTGATTACCAAGTATGGCAGTGACAGGAGGGATCCTATCTCTGAAGCTCCTAAATGCCAAACAAGTTTTCAGTTCGGAGGCCATTTGGAGGAAGTGTTTTTGATTAAATACTGTAGTGTTCAGTGCATGAAATCTTTTTATTTCCTGTCATTATCTTGGTACCATCACTACTGCCTTTTCTTTATTATTATTATTATGCCTGTGCTCATCAGCTGTAGTCTTCCCCATCCCTGCAGGAATTTACCTTCCCTGAAAAGCTGAAGTTCACAGTACTGCTAGAACTGCATTTTTTTTCCCCCAGCTGGTAAGTAGTGCAGCACCAGAGTCTCTAGTTAACAGTGCTCTACTTGGGGAAATTTTACGAGCAGTAATCTGTTTGAACAACTCACTTGAGCAAGTTAGTGCTTCATTGCAAACTCTCATAACTGACTCATCTGGGAAATGGCAATGAACAGAAATGCATTCTGTATTTCTACAGAATGTAGGGTCTTGCTTGCAACATGAGCTACCCCTTTTACGCATGTGATCTGTACGTATACATATTACTGTAATGCTAGCCTAAATTTAATGCTTGTTTGCAGCATGAAGCAATATCTGTAGCTCACGGAATAAGCCCCATGTTTACAGTGGGAACAGACCCACTCATCTGTATTACAGCAGCATGTATATTGCTGCATCATATACACTTGTACTGAGGTATTTTTCATTAGACTGCGTACAAACCAGATTGAACTAAAGACAATCCTTGCCATGTTAGGCTGACTTCACTTGAGACTGTGCACTTCGTTTTCACATTGCATCTTTCATATACATAAGGATACAAAGTGTATTTTAGTCCAGGAGAAAAGAAGCACTGTAGACAAGCTTGTGGCCCTGTTAGGATTTGACACCTGTCATTCAATCAACCACATGGTAACGCTCATAGCAGATAAAATGACCATCTTGTTCCAAAAGCACTGTCTCCTACTACTTTACCTTGAGCTGTATGGGAGCTATTTTGACCCAAAATGTAATTTCTCCAGTTTAATATAATGGAAGGCAAGGGTGCAGTTATGCTGAGCCATGTTATGGGTTGGTATGATGAGAATGCCTGTATAAGATCTTAGAAGCATAATCTGTTGGAAGGTATAAGATACTTAAAACCTCTCAGATGGGGATACCGGAGAGACATACAGTATTCATGTTATTTCACTCTCACAGTTTATAAATAGTAAAAATGCAATTTCCTGCTTTCAATCAGGGCAGCTGCAAGTCACCCTGGCCTGTGGAAACTGGCCAGTTTGACTCACGATTAAGCCCAAGTGCCACATGCATCTTACCTGCTTCAGCCAAAACTGAACTTCAGCAAAGCACTTAATATCTCCCTTTATTTCAGCTTTCCCCCACCTCCTCATCACCTTACAACTTTTTTTTCTCCTACCGTCCAGCCTTAGAAAAAAGTTAAGTTTCTTCTACTAGCAGGTGGGGACAGGGAATACATGACATCAGCCCTACTGTAAAAGAGAAAGAAACAGAACAAAATAAAGAGGAATTAATTTCATTTCCTTTCTTCAGCAGGTGGAACAAGTCTGCCTGCCTGAATAAAGCTTTTGTTCCCATCCTCCCCTCATTTTAGCCTCTTCTTAGGCTTAAGGTTTTTTGCTTTTAACACTGGCAGGACTTCAACTAATCTCACCAGAGAGTTAAGCAAATGTGATTTTTTTATTATTGTTATATAGAGTTTCAAATATCCTAGAGCTTCTAATTCTGGGAGAGGAAAAGTCTTTCCATACACAATTACTTATTCAATGTGCTGAAGGGAAGCAAAGAAATAAGTACAGAAATCAAACTTTCATCATTGCCAAGGGTGTGTACTTCCTCTGTGTTGTGCTGCATAAAAGCCACACCCCAAAAGAGTAAATATCTTCAGATAAAATTTTCTTGAAGATTTAACAGCTGCTAGGTACAGAGAAAAGGACTTTGCTACATCTATCCGAAAGGGACAGGCCAGCATGTCCTGAAGAGCGACACACACAAAGGAACGTATATGTATGCATAGGAAGGTATTACTGTAATGATTAAGTAACTCAAAACAGATTTCAAAAATTCACAACTTTATAACTCCCCCTTTTACAACAGAAGGGCCTGTAACTCCAGATATATTCCAATTTAGAAAGCAAAATACCATATTCTCATTTTTCACTTTTCTTCTGCTGGAACTTTGTAGCTATCTGGTCCTGCATCTGCTTTGCACAGCTGAAGCCCACCATTTCTCTTTTTTTCACTACAGAAGGAAATATAAGACTAAACAGTTGTGCTGTGAACTGATGAGTCACCTGTGCTGCAGGCTGGGCTCAGGTGTGTATGATTACCCCTAGTTACACTCTTCTCCTCAGGCCTTGTTCAAGCAATGCTGGGTTTTGTGGAGGGTAAGTTCTCTGAGGGGATCTTCCCTTCAAATTTGTTTGTTTTTAATGTTTATCTTTCTCCATTTGTGTGATCTAATATAGTTTTGGTACTTCCAAGCAAGAAATGAGAAGCTGTAAGCTTCCTATTGCTGGGGATGCTGTATGGGGGACAAATTGTTGCCTTGCATCTGGCTCAGAGCAAGCCCTGCTTTGTGCCAAGTGAATAGGGTATGGTACTGCTTTGTGAAGAAAGTCTTAGTTTTTGATAACAGTGATAATGTTTGGCTTCTTCCCACAATGGTTCTAGTCAGTGGATGCTGGAAGCTGTCTGAACTGGTTGGGGTCCTTGGCTTTTCATGGAATTTGTCCCTTGAAATGATTTTCCTGACCAAGCAAAGCTTCTAATTGAAAATGACCCCAACTCCAATAGCCAGATCATCCTTGCCATGGTTTGAGTTTCAGTTGGTTTCAGCAGGCAGCTTGGCTGCCTGTGGTTAGTTCCTTCTTAGAAGAGCAAGCAGGTCCTTAGATTTCTCTGAGAAGTATGCTCTCTGAAGTCTTATTTACTATTCAGTAGAAAAACAACAAGAAATGCTCCCAGATGCTATTAACACAGGCACAATAATCCACAATGCATCTTAGAGGTACCTTGATTTCTCCTCATTGATTTTGCTTTTGTCGCCATCCCTGTCTGTCTCCCCTCAGATTTCCAGCCTTTTCTGGAAGCTATCTCCTTCCAGAGCAGCATACTGCATCTGCTTTCATATTCTCCCAAAGTTTGGATCTGAGGCTTCATTTCAGTCTTTATGCAATTATGAAAGTGGGGTGTTTGGTCAGAAAAGGGATAAGTCAAACATGAATTTATGGGGTTGAACTTTGAAGGCCTTTAGGGAATGTATTTTTGTGGCACATGTTGCCTGTAAAGGAACAAGAGGAAAGGCTTGCTTTTGGTTTGGGTATGAGCCTAAAACCTGAGCAGATAAGGCAGCGTTACTTACTCTGCACACTGCCAGGTTTGAGGTGAGCTTGCTTCAGGCAACCATCTTGTCTTTCCGTCCCCCCATTTTGTGCAGCAAGTCACCAGCTGCAAAATGGATCTACTTCAGAGAGCAGTTGTTAGGCACTTGGGTACTTGCTGTTTTGAGGAGGAGAGAATCAAGCAGATAAATATCATAGAAAGAGAAACACTTATCTAATTGTTTGGTTACAGTGTTTTTTTAATATATTGTGACACTCAGAATGATGAAAACTAAAGTTGAGTACTAAGCTGATCTGGTAGTAGGCAACTGTTAACTTCAAATATAACCTGTAAACAGCATGCACCTGTCTTTAATTCTCTGCATACGCAGCAGCCAGATACTAATAAACAGCAACCACTCTTTGTGAAAGAGAATGATTTCACTATGTCAGTGTACAATATTTATGGAACCTATAAAAGCCTACAGATAGGGAGCAAAGAAGAGTTGGTGGAGAAGGCTTTATTTTCCATGTAGATTTGTAGAGATGCAGACTTAACAGACCCTACTGAATCAAGTTCTATAGCCTCAGTGTTGCTCCCCTATCTGTAGGAAAGGACTTTAGTAGATATTTTGGCTCTTCTCCATGGCCATAGAGAACTCCTGAGCACAAGTTTACTTTTCTTGTTTGCAGCACAGAGTTACAAGTAAGGTGCAGAGTTGTGTAACATTTTCTTACAATTATTCGCTACTTGCTTTTTTTTCTCTCTATATCAAAATCTTTTGAATACAAGTTGGTAGGCATTATTCCCCTTTGTTGTCCTCTAAAGCTGTGTGGTGCTGGTATGTGCAGACACACACCTGCAGCTGAGTTTTAGCAGGATGAATCTGTTCCCCACCCCTCCCACTCCACTTTCTGTTGATGTAGTAGCGTAGCCTAAAAATGAAACACTAAGTGGAAATGCTGTAGTGTCTGTCTCTACTGGTGCTCTTTACGTACACTTAAAAAGCATAATGCAATGCTGTTTAGTGCTATCTATTTTAGCTTACCTTATAGAACCCGTATAGCTTTGTTGATATGATACTTTGCCCAGGCTAATCAGCCTTTCTGCAGAGTAGGATATGTGAGCTAGAGCGGAGTGTCGTGTTAGTGGGACTGAACTGCTTCTTTTAACAGAGCTGTATTTTAGAACTAGGTCAGGTACGCAGTGTTGCATCATGCCAGATGGGCATAATTTTCATGATACTGGGTTACTTCCCCTTTCCGTGATGCTCTTTTCCCTTTCACCCTTTGCCTATTTTATTCCTAGCCTCATAATGACTTAAACAGGTGCTTAACTTATGCACTAGGTGTAACCCTTCTGATGTGCATAAATCTTGTGGGTATAGGGCTTATGCGTGTGTTTCAGGAAATTTACTCGGTGGCTAAACACAAGCAAGTGCATAAGTTTTCACAGGACTGGGGCCTTCGATTCAGGGCAGAATAGTCATTTACTGTGTACTTGGACAAAAAAATTATCATAACAGAGGGAACAAAACATATGAATGAATGAGTGCAAGGTGTCTGCTTGTACAAATCCAGTTGCCTTAAATTGCAAAGGTGGAAGTAATCTTTGAGGATGTGGAGGGGTGGAGGGCAACGAAAAGTTATTAAAAGCAGAAGAGATCTCAAGAAACCCAAATTCGTTTCATTCTTATGAAGAAGCTTTGAATACAATAGGGAAAAAGCATTGGGAGTAATTATCCAAAATGGGTGGCATAAATCCGAGCAGAAAGTAATACATCAGTTTTAAAGCTACTCATTTCAAACTGTGAGTTAGATTTATTTGACCTGCATTTGGGAGCAAATATTAATGAAAGGGCAAAGGCAGCTTATGGCTCTTTCAGTTCTTTCATTTCCCACTAGATGTCTCCGGTGTAAAAACTAATTATGAATGTTCTTGATTTAATTTGGAAAAAAAAAATTGGATGAAGCTTTTTTTTTATTATTTCTTTTAAAGTCTTGTGCTATTGTGTGCAGTGTGCAGCTTAACCCTTGATCTTTCTTCAGTAACTACTTCAGCCTCAAGTATGATGAGAGGCCACTTAGAAACAATGCAGTTAATAAATACTTTTTTTTTTTTTTTTTAATAAAGAGTTGTCCAAGAATTATGAGAAGAGAATTGAGCCTTTATTCCCATATTTGTAGCATGTAACTTATCTCCCAACTCTGATGACCCATGTTCGGTAGCCTATGAGGCACGTGTTCAGAAGCCTATGAAATTTCCTTGGTTTTTATTTTTTTTTTTTCATTTATCACTTCACTGGCATGTTGTATCTCAAGTTGGACCTCCTTTGGAGTTACTTTGTTCAAGGGTAACTTTATGAGAATAAATTTTCTGGGTGAATCTGCAGAAGAGGATTCTTTTGTCTCATTTGCTACTTGTTAAAATTAATGGGGCTCTAAATAGATAGAAGGAACCAGCCATGTAGATCTCACTGCAAAACTGAGACTTCACTTATCCTATAAAAAGCAGAATTCCTATTGACATTACTCTGTTGCGTGAAGAATAGAAGCCACACTGTGGGGAAGAGCTTTGGGAAACACTAATTTGACTGATGATAGACCTGTTTTTTTAAATTAATTGGTCTGACCTTTTTTGTTTTTTTTCTTTTTTTGAAAGTGTGGATGTTCGTCCTGTCTGGATGATATCTGGTGAATATCTAGGTGCAGAGGACTGGACTGAGCAAATATTTGGAATGAGCAAAACCCCATCTCCATTCTTGACCTTTTTAAGGTAAGGAACCAAACCAAAGTGTCAAATATGGACTAAAGTGTAGTTAGTTTCATTGTTGTGGACCTCCACTTATGTATTTGTTCTACCATTGTGCATGTTCTTGTCTTAACACCTGAATTGACATTGTCAAAATCTCGATCCAGGCGTAAAATTTTTCATTTGGGTTTGGCCTGTAATGATGATTTACACTGAAATTTTTTAGGGAAGATCTTCTAGGACTTTCTTGTATTTTGGGAATTCACTGTTGAAACAACTCCGTTAGTACTGATGGTGCTATCATTTCAGGAGTTTCATAGTCCTTTGGTTTTGTACTACATATGTAAAAATGTAAGACAGAATTGTTAAGGTTTAGGTTGAAATCACTGGAGAATCACATTGATACAAGATAGATGTCACTCCATCTGGTTTGATACTGTGGTTTTAAACATGTAGGATGAATTATGGGAGAGTCCATGTTTTGCCAGAAATGCCACGTTGTCCTGATAATTACCTCTGTAGAGCACATTGAGTAAATGAGGAGGTACAGAGAATAGTGACTTGCTCATTTATGTCATGATGTTTCACAGAGGTTCATGGATTGTTTAAGTCCCTTAAAGCCAAAAGGGGATTCAGTATCATCTTCAGAGGAAGTAGAATTAGGCCAGTAAAAGATAGTTCTGGAAAACCTCATCTTTAATTTTTTCCTGCACCATCTCAGCCTTTATCTGGAAGTCTTCATGAGAGCAGTCTTCCTCAAACCCGAAGCTACAGCGTCAGGCCCAGAGCTGGAGCTCAGAGATTGCCAAGGCCGTTGGCAGGCCCTAGCAGCCTGGTGGCAGCTCCTCTAATGGAATGCAGGGATGTACAAATTCAACAGCTGTTCCATTGTCCTCTCCAGTCCCCTCTTAAACTCAGCTATGCTCTCCCAAGATAGACATGCCATTAAACAGAGTATAATCTCTGGCACAGCAGATGTATTGAGATACAGACATCTAACAATGTTTTAAATAAAAGGCATGAGTAGTAATAATATAAAAAAGCAAACAAAAAAAAAAAACCCTGCCAGTCACCGTAAGAAAAGGTATTCTCTGGGAAATTAATAATTGCCCTCTGTGGACTACAGAACATATGCTGGCTGCATCCTGCTGCCATTTTCATTTAAAAATATTGAAGTTAAATTATAGCATTATAAGGAAACACATTTCAAAACCTATGCATAAAGGTACATAGACAACAACAATCTAAACCGAAATGTCTTTATAGCTATTATGTGAATATAAGACCTATAATGGATAGCAGAAAAAAAATGAGCAAATGGTTCTTCCTCCCCAAAACCTGCAAATGATATATTTTTTTCCAATTAAAAGTGATAAGCCATAAGCAAACATTTCAAAAGAACTGATTCCATTTTTCTGATCACCTTATTTTACTCTGCTGTTCAGAATACTGGGTGCTGGGATGCATTTTTTTTGTGGATGAGTGTTCTGTGGTCAGTTCTGTTTTAAACATCTCAAGGATGGTTTCCCAAAATGGTCAGGAAAAAGACTGATGTCCCATCTAATCCTCCTAAATTTCGCCTCTCTGAACTTGAGATATAGTATCTGTGAGCAGATTCTCAGAACAGTTTTGTATAGCTGGGTTCATTGAATACTTTGGAAAAGATATTTTAAAATTGCTAGGCAGATTAACCAATTGTGTTTGCATGTTTTTAAAATCTAGCAGCTTAGATGGGAATGATGTTCTTAAAAAAAAAAAAATCCAATCTTTCACCTTTAATGGATTCATAACTGTCTGCCTGTGCAAATATATAATGAGGAAAGTTGGTTCCTTCCAACTCACCACCTCCTCCACTCCAGAAATCAAAGGCTTCATAATTCAGTGGAGCACATAGGCATGTAGTTACATTTACATGATGTTAAACCCAAGCTGATGTATCCTGCCTCTTGGCAACACTTAGCTTAAACTAGCACTGCAGTAGCAGTGCTTGGCATATGGTCTGTTTGGAGCATAGACAAAGCAAGTTCATCTCTGCTTGTAAAATGCATCATCTCAGTTTTACAAATTGTGGGGAATACAGATTACACTGCAATTAAGGGTGAATCAGAAGCAGTTTCTCTGTGGCTTATAGCTAGTATGGATATTCGACTTACAGGTCAGACCTGTTACATGATGACATTTTCAGTGGCTCTTCCAGCTTGTGTGGTGTTAGCTCAGATGTTCCTTTCCTTGCTTTGTTAAACAGTATAGATATATGCTAAACAGCTTTGTCTTCAACTACTGTGCGGCGTGATACAGGCTAAACAGCACATAGCCTAAAACTAAAACACCACCAGCAGGAATCTGTCCTTCTTTTGCTTTCTTTGTTATACTTAACATTTCCATCTTCTTTTTCCTGTACTAACTTGCTGTATTGTGTTTCAAATTTAACCACGTTCTTCAGTGTGGCCTTTCAGAGTCAAGGTAGGCACAGGTCTAAACACACTGCTGCTGGGAAAGCAGAGGATTGTATATGCATCTGTTCTCTCTATAGCACCTCACAAAATCCCCAAGCTTGACAGGAGTCTGTGGGCACTATTACAATTAGATAATAGAATAATTTCATATGCAATTGAAAGTGCTGCAGGGAAAGAAGAGGGGTATTTAGGAAAGTAGATTGTAATTACTTGAGCTGGAATTTGGCCAGGATACAGAGGTTAGTCTTCTGAAAGGTACCAAGGGAGTGTCAATGAACACAACTAGTTAGGATCTCAGTTAGACTTCTGATTCAAAAGATGCAACCCTTGCAGCCTTGTGCCCCTCAGTGTACTGGTTCAGGGCTGAATAGAGCCACCAGAAAAAGACACAAGCAGCTTTCTGTGATAAAGATAAAAAAAAAAAAAAAAAAAAAAGAGGTTATTGGCAATGATTTTTATCTTGCCCCAAATTGTCCCTAACATTTCTCTAATACTTTCCACATAAAAGCAAAAAGTTTGATTCAGCCTAAAACTGTGGGATAGAAGAATATCTGTGCTGAAGGGAGTTCTAATTTTAAGTTTAGTGGTTATATAGCATAGTAAGACATCTCAGAAAATTGGAAATTAGGCATCTGTGTCGTGTGTGGGGTTTTTTTTGTTTGTTTTTTGTTTTTCCAGTGGAGATGGACTCAATCTGTATGTGGCGTAATTGAAAATCATAGAATAAAATTTGTGCCTTCATCAACCTGAGTAGTTCACTAATGATTCAGTTTTCCATCATGGAGAAGATGCTGGTACCATTAGAGGAGACTGACTTGTACTCTCTGAAAAAGACCTTTCTAATTTTCATCTTTACTGCTAGTCAGAAAGATATATACTCTCCAAATAATAGCAGTTTCCTTGTGCTGGAGTTATAGTGGCTTCATGATACAATAAACAGCACCCTGTCATAAGTCTTGTATAAAAAATGGCCTGACATTTCTTTAAAAGTAAAGAGAAACACTACTGCAGTGATGACCTCTGTGCAAGGTCACAGATGTTTTGCATGGTGGGGGAAACTATGGTTACATACTTATATGCTACGATATATTGCTTACTTTTCACAAAGCGTTTTCCTGAGAAATTACAGTGCATTAAAAAACGTTAAGTGAGCTCCATTCAGCCTTTTGGTGCTAGCTTTTTAAGTGATTCAAAACAGAATTAATATGTCTGGGTGGATTTTTCTCTTTTGTTCCTCCTTTCTTCCACTTACTTTGCACTTTTTAGAAAAGTCTTTAAATGCTTAACCTTCCAAATTGGATAGAATTTCGAAGAATAACAACAGAGCAGGTCTTGAGAAGGTTTGTAATTCAGCTTAAGTTTGGAGAGCTGCCTAAATGTTTGGATTTTTATCTGAACATCTGCAAAAATTGATTTGGAAATCTCACCATAGTAGTTCACTTATTAGATTTCTTGTGCTTCCCAGCATGTGGAAAGTCAACTGGTGGAACTTACTGCCACTGTTAAAATGCTGTTTGGTGTATGCAAAACCTGGATTAACAGTTTGAGATTTATATCCTGTAGTGGTGTAAACTGAGCTACCTCATTAGAGAGCTATTTCATTTGATATTGATGGATCCAGTTGTGCATTTGACCCTTGTATGTATTTATACTGAATGCATCATCAACAAGGAACTTGCTAGAGTTAGAAAAAAGTGTTTCCCCTAGGACATTTTACTTTGTGGTCCGTTCCCCTGAGAGACTGTGCAGCTGGGTTCCTACTACTTTATCAGCTTAGTCTGAAGGTAGCAGAACTCTGAGCTCTGGGGAAATTGTGAAAACCTTGCTGATTTACTAACTGAAAATGTTTCTGGGCATTTTAATCACAAGGAAAGAAATGTGCCAAGAATCCAGTCCATCCTGGCAAATAAGGATTCTGACTGATGAATTCAGGTTGAAATAGCGGGAACAATTCCTGCTCTAAGCTATCTAATCTGAGGTATCAGGGTAATCCAAAATCAGTGCCAGTTTATCTTAATACAGGGAGCTGAAAATTGCATCAGTTCTACAGTTGCTCTGTGAACAACTGGAGATCTCTGCAGCAAGACAAAGAACTAGGTCTGAAGTCAGTTAGAAACTAGTCACCAAGGATGTAACACCAGTTGTAAGAAGAATGAGCTTGAATGCAGAGTTTGGTTACTTATCCAGGTCATCACAGGATGTTCACATGAGCTATTAGCCCAAGTTTTTATGTAGAGCATATTCAGGTACAGTACAGTGATGCAGTTTTTCTCTTTCTTGTTCTACAGCTGGCTTCTTCATGGTAGAGTCAGTATCTCTTCATGAGACTGTGCTTAAGCAAGTGTTATTTCGTATATATTTAAAATAAGAAGCAATTCTTCCCCGAAGAGCTTAGCACTTCAAGAAATATGATTAAGGACACAGGGAACACAGACTACTGTATTTCATTTTTCCTAAAATAATACAGCAAAGCCAAGAGAAGAACCCAGTTCCCTAGACTCCTGCTCTGGTGTTTTATATTTTGGACTAGGTTTTTTCAGATGCTTCCAGCTAGTTAGAAGGCCAGGTAACAGAGGGAAGGTGAGTAAGAACCAGATTCTGCTGAGTGGCATGTTCTTTGGTGAGCATTCCCTCTGAATGTGATGGCATACATGCACACTAAGGCTCTAGGGTAAGGAAGGATGTCCTGGTGTGAGACATTTTGAGGTTTGACTCTGGTCCAGAAATGAGCAAAGTGTACCTGTTATTCTCTGAGTCCCATGCACACTCAGAACTGCTCGTGTTCTGCTTTGCAGTCTAATAATGTAGAAGTTTTAGCTACCATGTGGGACTAGCAAAGCACATTACCCAAAACTAATTTGTTATAATTTAATGGTGTAATGCCTTTCCTGGTAGGGTAGAAAATGATCATCTTCATTGCCTGGGGACATGGTTTATTGGAAAACATTTCCCCCCCCCCCCTTAAATATTGTCTGTGGGACATTAATTTACTTAACTGACGTTCTGTTTAAAGAACAAACAGTGTTAAACATCAATATACTTATTCTTAAAGATCTATGGCTGTTTGATATTTGGCTAATAGGGACTGGCTGTTGTCTGATCATTCCAAATGACAGGGTTTTTTTTTTATTTTTTTTTTTTTTAATGATACTGTATTGGAGGATTCTCAACATTTAATTGTGAGTAACAATGCATCTCCTTCATTATACTTTGCATGCACTTGAAAGCAGACTTATTGCAACTGGGTTTCCATGTGATTGATACAAGTTGTCAAAAATATCCCATGTCGTGGAGGACTTCCATTCTTTGGCTGCCTAAGTGGGAATCTCTGCAGCCAGATTTTTATCTATGCCTGACTTGTCATCTTCTTTATTCCTTCCTCATTCCTTATATTCTAATGTGGATATTATTGCAGAGACTATCCTCTTCTTGACCTTTTGTTGGCACCTGAATTTAGAGGATTTTTACAAAAGATAGTTTGTGATTAGAGTTAACTTTTAACAGCACTCTGCACCTGCAAAGTTCAGAATGTTTACTAAATTAAGGTCAAGGTAACTGTTGCAATTTCATGTGTAGGGAAATTGAGGCAGAGAGACCTTTTTTGGATTATATGGCAAGAAGTGTAAATAAATTAGCTGTTGTTACTAGCAGGCTGCTGAGCCAGTCAGGTCTTGTGATCTGAGCCAATATGCATAGATGTCAAAGGGTGGGATTAGAAATAAAGACTCTTATAGGCAGAGTTCCACTACCCTCTTTGGTGTTCACTCTTAAACTGGTGACTTGAAATGGGCTGCCAGGCATGAAAAGCTTCTATTTTACAGAATTGGTCAACATAGTCCCATGGTTTGGCATTACACGAATTATACTGAATGCTTTCAACACTGAGTAAACTGTAACAGGAGAAGAGCAGCAGAAGCTAACTTGAGTCACAACTGCTAATGACAGAAGAAAACTTTTAGCTGTTTTTTTCAATGTATATTAATTTAATGCCATTTTAAACTTTTTCAATTAGTGTTCACCTATTGCCCATCATGCTTGATGCATGAAATTGCAAAGCAAACTCTGCTTACCATTTGGCATAAAAGCTGAATCAGCCTCTCTCATCCTTCACACTTCCTCTCAGTTGGTCTTTTAAACTAATCAAAGATACTCAAATTTGATTCAAGCTGCTCTTTCACTGACTTTTTCAATCAACAGGAAAAAGTCCTTTTTAGCTTTAAAACAAACAGCAAGGAGCTAAACTTGGTGGAATAGGAGTTCAGAGGTAATCCAACAAATACTCAATTTTTTTTTTGAGGTGAGGACTTTAGACCCTTGCTGCTCTGATTTTAGCATATTTGATTTTTAGCCACTAGATGGCAACAGACAGCTACCTACAGAGTCCCGTGTTACCACAACTAACTGTCTCCAGTTTAGGTTCCTTCCCTTTATCTTAGTTGCTTTATTTAAAGATATAGTATACAGTGACCTTTGCTGCCTTGAACTCTATGGAGAAATGTCTGAGACATGTGCAATGTACTTCCTTTGTTTAAATAGATACTGTCAAGGTGTTGAATGCTCTGTCGTTCAAACTCCCCTGGGAAGCTCACAAGTAGAACAAATTTCCTTATAGGTATTTTATCCCCTTTGCACATGTAGAATTGTTTGGAAATTCATTGGACTGTCATTTCATATATTGAGAGAAAGGATGCATTTCCAACCCATCAACAATTTAACATGTCACCTTGAGGGAGGTCTCTTTGCATATGTTGGCCTCAATTTCCCACCTGTAAAATGGGGATGGTAATGACTTCTTTTTGTGAAAGATCCGTACAAAACCTAGGCCACAATATTGCTCTAAAAGTATCATTTCGGAGCAGATGTTGGGGTTTTTGTTTGTTCTTTGATTTCATTGGTTTTTTAGAAGGTCATATGTGGAGGGAGTTTAAAAGTATAGCTTAGTGAAAGATGCCACGGAGTAGCAAAATCCCCTAGTGTATGTTTGGGAATCAAAAGCATGAAAATGTGAGAAGTACCTTTTCTGCGATTTGCCTGAAAGGATATAGCACGAGTATCTCTACTGAGGCATGTACGTCTTCTAAGCTGTACTGTCATGAGAGCCAACACAGTATTCCCATTTTGTCTTCAGGTGGTCTTCAGCACTGTCCGCTAGAGAGCAAAAGCTCTGTGTGTGACACATCATCTGTGTAGGCCTCGGGCCATTATCTCTTATCCTCTGCTCTACAGAAGTGTAGGCTAGAAGCTGAAAATGCTGCCTGATTCTGCAGTTATTTGCAACTGAGCTCATCTTGTGTTTTCTATTTAGATTGAGCTGTATGCTATCACTTTAAAAACAATAGACACTTGGGCGGGGAGAGAGGATGAAGTCTTGAATAATTAGACTAGAAAGTACCAAGGGATATGACAAATGAATCTTCCACTGAAAGACTGGCTGAATATTTAAACTGAATGTGCACAGCTGGTGATCTTGTTCCTCACCATGAGGCCAAAACCTGCTCAACTTATTCAGGAAAGTCCTACTGGCTTGCAGACAACAAGCAAGCTAAAGAGGATTTGGCCCGCATAGTGGTCTTAACCAAATATATGTTTACATATAAACCACTTTGATATCAGAATGACAGCTCAGTTGATTAAGTTGTCCAGTTTGGAGCACTGTAGGCTTCGGAGCATTTGGGAGAAACTCTCAAATCTTTTTATAGCAATAGTTTGACCAGAGGCCATAGGCCAAGATTTTCAAGACTAGCTTTTGAATTATGGGTGCTATGGGTGCTGAATCGGAGACCCTGAACAAGGCTTAATATTAAAAAAAAAAAAGAAGAAGAAGAAAAGAAAAAAAGGAAGCAGTAAAAAAAAAAAAAAAGGCAGCTCTGGTTAACCTAGGCCTCTGATATACAAGGCACTGGGACTCTTCAGCTGCGTTTTAACACTGAAACATAGTGTGCAGAAGTTGCTGTGGACATGTAGGAGACATTTTGGTAGGGCTCAGTGCAGACCCATGCAGGTGGCAGATCTGCATCTGTGTTTGTTTCTACAGAGCTCTTATTGGAGATCTGGAAATGGATGGGCATGGTTTTTGAGTTTTTTCTTCTACCTTAAATATAATCCTTTCAGGGAAAGATAGAGCTTTGTTCACCAGGATGAGTAAGGGAAGTTCTCACAAGGCTTGCCTGTGCTATATACCTCTTCTAGATCTAAAGAAAAATATTGTGCCTTCAGGGCTCTTTAATGGATGTTTCCACCATTACAGTTGTACTGTCCATATGTTGATTGCACATACACTGAAATTAGTGGAGGTTCACAGTAACTTTATACTCTGAAACTGTATAACATTAACTTTCTGAGTGAGCATGATCTTACCGTAAATATAAATGCTGTTTTGTTGGGGTTCTAGTAACACTTGTATTGGGTATGAAATCAAGGGTATAATAGCACCTTGTTTTCAAATATAACCTTCCAGTTATATGAAACAATGAGGATTGTTGAATAAGAAACCTAGCTGCCGTGAAATTACAGTTTTTTCATTGTGATGCTATTTGCTGTTAACCACTATACCCCAATATGTTCTGTGAAATCAATAAAGTAAGATTTCTATCTTGTTTGAAGCCAGTTAGATTTCTTTACTATTAAGCATTGACAGCATGCTCCTGGGCAAAAAGTAGAGTAAGGCAAATAATTTGCCAGGATGAATTACTTTACTTGTCTCTGAATTCTGGAATGTGTTTACTTGTCAAAGTTTGAGGGCTGGGTGGTTTTTTGGTTTATTTGTTGGACTTCTTTATTTGTTTAAAACAAACTGACCCACGTGCAAAGAATTGTCGTGAAAGCTATGCAGGAATTAACTTCCACTGAAGCCTCTAAATTATATGCAAAAGTTCTTTTCCTATGAAGTCCATTTTATATCTAACAAGCTGACCATCAGGCACCAGAATTGCCGCAAGAAAAATGTGACAATCTATTGTAAAAATGCACAAAAACAGCACTAAACTTTATGCTTTTTCTTTTATTCCAAATGCATACAATTTATAGAAGAAAACATTGAAAAAGTGGTCTTTTCCTTATGTAGGGCCTGATCTTCCTCTCCCGCTAATATGAGAAGAATTGCCTGGTGTTTTTATGATTTTTGGCTTTAGAGTCCAACATGCTTTAATTTTACATTTCTTTTGTATTCTTGTCTATTGCCTTCTGCTGCAGTTGCCAGCACACTGACTCCTAGAGTAAGTAAGCATAAATGAGCCCAGGAACACACACTGCTTTAGTGTAGCTCCAGGTGTTGTTGATACTTTTAAACAACTGTTGGAGAGACCCCAAGACTGAAGACGGGGCTTGACTGAGGGGATGCATGTTCAAATCACTTTTAAATAATTAGTAGTACAAAGCAAGTGAGCAAAGGTATCAAAAGCAAACCCTTTGGATGTGGCGAACTCTCTGTAGCACTTGGTGTGAACGTGAGAACCTTAACTTGCCCCCCTGTACTGCCACACATATGGTCTCACACATAATAATGTGATATGCTGCATGCTGGGAAAATATTTTGTTGAAAATTAGAGTAAAGCAGCATCTTTGCTTTTCCTGGGTAATTAGTGGTAGAACATGTAGATGACTTGCTTTTCTTGGAGCAGCTGTGCATAAAAACTATCTCTCTGTTCAATATGGCCAATATGGATTGAATCTGGTCACTTGCTTTAAAGCTTTCATTCGTCTTATCTTGTCTATATGATTACTGCATTCTTTTGGACAGGAATGGTCTCCTGTGTCTTTAAACAACTTGGTTACTCAACTAGTAGTTGTCCTTTGTATTAATATTAGCTTCCCTAATGGAAATGCCTATTTCTAGGAAGGGGGGAAATGGTGATCTAGTAAAACATAGAGTTAACTTTTATATTTTTTCCTATGTTTGATGTTTCCTATGTTTTTTTTTTTTTTTTTTTTTTTTTTTTTGCTTTATGCCTCTTGGGGAAAAAAAGGAATCATTTTTTCCCCTACTCTTTTTAAAATTTTCTGTTATTTGCACATGAAGTGGCATGAGTTTGTCTCTGATCCCATATCTGAATGTCCTTTTTGAAAAGGAGAAAGAAGTTGACATCTGACCTGGATACTTATTGTACTATGGAGATGTTTGGATTCTGAATTTAAAAATGTCAGACTTTTGGAAATGTGCATTTGTATCTGGATTTTGTAGCTAGACTCTGTGGCTTTTTTAGAATCATGGGAAAGACCTGAATCGAATATTGGATGTTTAACTGGTAGAGGTTATGGATGGTATTTTAAGGTTCAGTAGTTTAGGGAAAGCTTTAGTTACCCAGTAGTTTAGCAATGCAGTGTTCTGACAGCATTTTTATCTGAATATCTTCTGATACTAAGAATGTGGCCATGACTTGAGGCATGAAATGCCATTTTGAGATGGGAGGCAGGAAACAAAATTGCAGGGAGTAAGGTGTTTTCACCATGCAGAGGGCCTTTAGATAGGGAAGTAAACTCTGCCACTTAGGGTGCAGATTTATCACCCACATGCTGTATTGTCTACATGCACAGAAGGGGATTTGTTAGCGTTATCATTTACCTAGGTAGCGCTGAGAAGTGTGATATTGTAGAACATATGGGCTGCAATACCGTGGCAGAATAGCTTGTGTGAAGAATGCAACAGTTTAGAAAATATTCTTTCTTTTGTCAGTTTAAATGAGTGTTGTTTAAAACTGAATTGAAGCAAAATGTTAGGATTACTATGGCTTGAGGAAACTGCTTTACAATGCCTGTCCTGAATACATTCCCCATCTCCTTCCTAATTCTTGTTACATTACTGTGACCACAATTAAGAACAAAAAATCCCAAAGGCAAACCTACAAAAGATTGTTATCCTAAAAACATTGATCTTGAGCAGGAAAGTCACAGTAGTGGAAAGGCTCACAGCAAAGCGAAGCTCGTGAGTCTTCCTTCCCTGACTTGAATGAACTGCAAAGAACAAACCAAGGGTCTGGTCCTGAAAGATGATGAGCCCTTTCTTTACCATCAGTAACATTCAATAGTGCCCAGTGTACCAAGGGGTGAAAGCACTGTGGGTAGCTTTTACTCTTCATATAGAGATCTGATCCAAAAGCTATTGATTTGTAGAATCTCCCATTTGTTTTGGTAGGGGTAAGATGGGATGCTTTCTGAATAAATAGCAGTAGACATTTTTAAGAGAGATGATATTCTCAAACTCTTGAAGGTCTGATTCTGTGTCATTGAAATCAGTGGATAGTATGTGGTTCCAGTATGATTTTTGTCACTTGTTCTTCACGCATTAGCAAAGCCATGGTGCAGCTGAACCAAACTCTATTGTCACTTCTTAAGAGAATTTGTCTTCCCAAGCCTTTTGCATTATTGTAACCGACAAGTCTAAGACACTGTCTAATGTTAATTCTGCTCATTGCTGCCAATTATAATCAGAGCTAGTCAAAATAAACAAACTAAACAAATAAACATGTCAAAACATCTCAGTCGTAGGGAAAATAAGCCAAGTCTGAACTCTATCTGTGCTGCAGTACAGCCAATGTGCTGCGTATTGTAAAATGTTCGATCACATTTTTCACCTTTTGTTTAGGCAAGGAAAGAAGAGGTGGGTCAGTTTAGAATTACGATTTAGTTCTACCCTGCTAAGGAGTCTGCAACTGAAACCAAATCAAACCCAAATGTTCCTTTAGCTCCTTCATCCACCTAATGATCATCTGCTGTATGTTTTCAATGTTTTTTCTTTTTTAGGGGGAAGGGGGGAGAGCAGGGGGAGGCGTATTTTTTTTTATGTTGATTCTTTGCTGTCAGAGTGCCAAGATGCTAAATTGTTGTAGGATTTGGACAAGATGCAGGTGAAAATATACCAAATGTGGATATACACTTCAATATAAAACATACTGCTTCTGTGACATAAAACCATCCAAAATGGTAAAATACTGTGCAATTTAAATTAGAAATTATTCCAAGTTTAAAAGGGAAATACATAAAACATAGCCCTGCTGCACAGAGGGGACATCTTAGCCTGAATTTGTTAAGAATCAATGGTAATGGGAGGAGGGTTTGGAGGGTTTCTTTTTTTATTTTTTCCCCCCCTTTTTTTTTTCTTTTTCTTTTTTCTTTTTTTAGTGGTATGTTAACCTTAAAAATATGTTCTGAGGTTAAAGGAAAAAGCTGTCGCTTTAAACAGGTGGTTCTTGTAAAGAGGTGATCTTTTAAAGTGCAGTCTCACAATGTCAAAAACAACGTCTCCGCAAAGATAAAGCTATAATGCAGGTGATTACTGGGACTCTTCTGTTGTCTGTCACATAGCTTTAAAATCTGTTTCAAAATTTGTGTTTGGGAAGGGACTTGCTTCTTTTCGTGTAAGACCCATGCACCAAATATCTGTTTCAAATAGGTAGCAAGTTGGAAATGGATGCTTGAAATGCAATGCATAGAAACTAAGGCCCTGCTTTCCATATCTTAGAGTATTCCTTCTTATTGTGTGTAATCAAAAGAATAACTTCATATTGGAAACTGTTGGTGGAACTAAACTCTAATTTCTTGGGAATAAACCTCTTTCTGTTGTAGAATGGTGTGATCCCACTGAGATCAGGTATGCGACACTCCCAAAGGGCATGGAGGCAGGGGCTGGAGAGAGACTGATATCTTTAACATAAAATGAAGGAGAATGCCTCAACAAATGACCACAGAGACTGAGAAAGCTCTTTAATGAATACTTGCTTGCTTATCTTGAAACAATGTTGGAAAAACTTAACAATACTTTGCTCTGCCGTGAAAGAAAATCCAAGTGACTTCCTTAAGGTGTATGGAATTTTGCAATGCTGTTTGGCGTGTGCAATTCCCCACAAAAATATACAGGTCTCTGAACTGCTGAGGTTCTTCCTTCTCTCCCTCCTTTCCTTTTCTTCCCCCCACAATGTTTTTAATGTACATAGGGTCTGGGGAGAAAAGGAACAGTGTGCCTTTGAAATGTTGTTTGCTGAAGACAGTATATAGAATCTTGGTTATTAACAGCCTCTCACAAGACAGTTATTTTTGGAGTGGCCTCTGAGGAGGCAACCTCTTGGAATCGAGCTCATTTATTCTGCGTTTCACTGTCCTGCCATTTCCTGCAGAGAGAGGGGAAAAGTGAAACCACATGTTTTGAGGAGCGAGCGTAGGAAACCCCACTGAAGACAAATGACTGCTCCTCTCCCCTGGCAATTAGTCAAACCCGGGCTGTGTGCCAGCCCAGGTGTTCCCGACTGTGTATAAATTTGCCAAAGAACAATGAAAATAGCAGCTGATTGTGCTGACAGATTCTTCTGGTAATTTCCTGTTGTTTGGCATCTTCAGGTTACTTTCCCACAATTATGGATCCTGATGAAGTCTGGGGCCTTCAAACCTACTTTTTAACTGGAAACAAAGTAATTGTGTGTGTGCGCATGCGCACGCGTGCATAGCTATGTTTTCCTCTCAAGCCTCTAGCCTTTTTTCTTAGTTCCCAGATGTTTTAATTTAATCCATTTTGCAAGATACATATTTTAATGAGTCTGAATTTAAAAAACTATTTGCACCTGCATCATATAGAATTTCTTGGCAGTCCCGCTATGGCTTTTGCCAGGACTCATGCTAGTTCTATCACTTAAACCTACCACTTGGAAGGCTTTCCTCTTGTGCCTTCCATTATCTTCTAAATCACGGCTGCTCAAGCAACACTCGCTAATGGAGCTCAGAGCCTTGAGCTGTCCACAGGAGGGGGAGAGAGAGAGAGTGATTTGACAGCCTGAGACACTGAAAACATGGTGGTGTTAAAAGTGAGAGGTGTCTTCAGATGCCAGCCATTGATTCTGGATCTGGAGGAGAAAATGTTCCTGAAGAGTTACAAGTTTTATCATCTAGGAGAGGGGGAGAGAGAGAGAAGGGAAGGCAGACTTTCAAATGATCTTAAAGCTTCATGCAATCTAGTCTGTCAGGAAGTTATAAATATTCGTTTGGGTTTTTTGAGAGCAACTTGCCTTTTCTTTCTTTCTTGAGTTGGAACAGAGCTGGAGGGTTCCAAGGGACATTAGCCCAGCGTCTGTCCTCTCATTTCTTCTCCATACGCATCCCAAAGAAAGGGAGACTAGAGTGCATGTATATGTGTGTTTCTGTGGCATGTGTAAGAGGGGGGAGAGCTCTGTCCAGTGTTTCCTCTCTATCTTTCCTGCTAGTTTATTTTTTCCTAGAAGATCAATTCTGAGAGTAATTTTTTTTTTTTAATTTAAATGTGCGTTCCGGAAAGATCTGACTTGTATAGTTTAAGAAGATTAAATGTCCTGCCATGGTGAGAGAATTTTCTATCTTTTTGTTGTCCTTAAGGGGATGCTATTTCTCATTGTTCTATGGGGCAGGTGAAGCAGAACTAAGGCTGATCAAAACTTCCTGTTTTATAAACTTTTTTTCAGAAAATTGCATTTTTGAGTATATGAAAATTTCCTTAGACAAACAGAACTAAAAACCTCAAGGAAATTCTCTTTATCTTTGCCCTTTTGAGGGGGGAAGGGATATAAATTTCAGCATATTGAGGACCTTTTCTTCTAGTCTGCGGGTTAAGGCAACTGCCAGTGGCTCTGTTTTGGACTATTCACAAATACAAAAGGAAATGTGGAGCTCCTAAGACTGTGTTCAGTACTGTGAGCAGACCCCCTTCTTTGAGGCCACCAATTTGACCAACTCCTTGTGTAAACAACTTGCAAAGTGTGTTTTGTCTCACCGTAGTGATTGGCTCAATAGCTTCCTTTTAAACTATCTAGTAGAGATCTGTATTTGTTCCAGAAGATCTCTGGTTCGAATCCTGCTGACAGCCTTTGCAGGGACCGTTGCAGTTCCCGCAGTGCTAATGGCTGTTACTAGTGACTGTCCCATGTGTATTTTACCGAGCAGGTTAGGAAAAGGAGGGAAATAACATTGTGAAATTTCCCCCACCTACACCCTCTGGTTTTTATCAAAAAATGCTTTTTGGTGGAAATATTCTCCCAGCTGGAGCGTCGCCTTCTGTTCAAATCCCTAAAATTAGATTGAGAGTCTTCTCTCACTTTAAACAAATCCATGCTGTCTGCTTTACAGTAATTACCCTTCTGTAGCAGTGGCAAAGACATGCAGGTTTGTGAAATTCTTTGTGGATGAAAAGCCCTGTTCAACTTGTCTGGGCCCTCACACACATCGGTAAGTAGGTAAAACACATAGGAAATGCAGGAGAGTTTGAAATGTTTCTCCCCATAAGCAAAGATTTGGCTTCAGGAATGTACTAACAGTGCTGTGAATCCATCTTACACTGATTATTTTAAGTCTTTGGCTCTGGGGAACTGCCAGCAGTCTACCCGTTAAGCTTAATTCAAAGCCTACTGAAGGCAGTTGGAACCTGGTCACTAATTACCAATGAAATCTGGACTATCTTGTATTACCCAGGTCCTCCTGTCTGCAGGTTCCACCTTGGAGTGCATTTCTTTTATGCATCTCATCCCCCCTGTTCAGGAGCTGTGGTGATTCCTTTGCAATGGGGCTTCTTGTCCCTGGGAAGGCTGGGCCCAATTAATGTTCTCCCTCGGTGCTTGTGTGAGATCAGGCAATAAATACTGCATGAATATGACATCTCTCTAATAGGACCTCGCTGTCTCCTAATCGATTTACAGTGAGTGAGTGACATGGAATCGTCCAGCCTCCATAAATCAAGGCTTGTGTTCTAATTTCATACCGTTAGCGGCATGTTGCGAGGCTTACTCTTGTCGGGCTAAGCATTGCTTGCATCATGATTTGCAGTCTCTTGATAGCCTTACAGAGCGTTTGTAAGCTCTGCAACACATTGGGTGTGGGAGGTCTGCCCTGTTGCTGGGACAGCTGTACTGTGTACACCATAACTAGTGAGGGCTCTGTCATGGCTCTTATTAGAGGTGTTTATTTTTTTAAATCAAACTATCTTGTGTTTTGGAGTTTTGGGGGTTTTTAAGTACTGTAGCAAGTCAGACTTGGGCCCAAAATTGGATTGTTTCCATTCTGTGAAGCAGTGGATAGAAGAGATTTGGTTCCATATCTCCTGTTGCCTGATTTCTCCTCTCCCCACCCCGATTTCTTTTTCTGCATTTGTTTCCCCCTTCCCTCTCTGTTTGTCTGGATGGCTTGTTTTTTAGGACAAGGAACCTCGTTCGCTGTATTCAGTTCTTAGCACAATGAGGTCACCATTTCATCTGAGACCTCTGTGCATTATAGCATCTTTGTGATAGACTACAGCATTTAAATGTCATTGGATTCTGCCTGAGCTGATGGAGAGAGAACTTGGAATATAGATCTGTCAGGATCTATTTCTGCTTCTTCTACAGGCTTCGTATGTGACTTTGGAGAAGTTATTGCACAGCTTTCTTCCTCAATTTCCCTATGTATTATATAGAAACCGGAGCTCTGTCCTATTAATAGCTTTAAAATCTTCTAAAGAAATAAATTTTTGTTAGAGCTGAGCATTGTTTTATTTAAATGAAAATGTTATGAAAATATATTTTTAAGACTTGATCGTAGTGTGCCTCATTGGTTCAACTCTTTGATTATTAGCTTTAGCCTAAAAAAAAAAAAGACCTTGGTAAACAATGGTACCTAATAAAACCCTAGTTCCTCAATTTGTCCCTAGACTAACAACCCTAACAATGTGGGAGTTCATGTGAAAAGAAACCACGAGAGCAGGTGGTTGGCAGAAATAGAACCATGGACTTCGGCACTAACACGGACTTCTGTGAATTGTATGTTGAAGGTGTTGTTTGGTTAACTGGCTGCAGAAGCAGACTTTTAAAGACCATTTCTACCAACCTCAGTAGTAGCAGAGTTATTTGTTTTTTTTTTTTTTTTTGTTTGTTTGTTTGTTTTTTTCCCTCCCCAAGAACTTTACTTTTGACAACTGGAATTTTTATTCTGTTTATAATTCACTGAAAATGTTGCTTTCAGAATGCCCCACACTGCCCAAGGAATTTGACCAACCAGTTCCTAATAAAATGAATGCAGCTGGAAGTCCAAACCCTGTTGGATGCTATAAAAATTATACTCTTGGTGGTTTTTTTTTGTTTTGTTTTGTTTTTTTTTTAATGACAGCAATGCTTAACTGGGAGATGAGACAAAAGGGGCCAAGTGAGGCCCTTTATCCAAATACATTTGCTATTTTCAGAGAAGTTTTCTGGTGTTAAACATTTTCCAGGTAAATCTGAAAAGCACACAGACCCTCACAAGCAAACAGCAGGCTGGGTAATTAAAGATACAGTTACTTTCCAGCAAAATA
Organism: Rhea pennata; assembly: GCF_028389875.1. NCBI lineage: Eukaryota > Metazoa > Chordata > Aves > Rheiformes > Rheidae > Rhea > Rhea pennata. Next base: position 2,829,168 of record NC_084690.1, on the reverse strand, counting down.
TCATTCTATAAACTTCATCTTAAAAAAGAAAAGAAGCTTTTTTATTAAACTGCATAAAATCCAGTATTCTGGCAGGAGTAAACTGTGTGTTTCTAGAAAGAAAAGGGAAAAATGCACACACTTTCTATTATGTGATTAGGACAATAAACCAGATTATAAATTGTACTTCCTATGCTCTTCAGCTTGAGACAAGTGTATATGACCATGAAAAAAGAGGAATGATCTCTACTCCTCCTTTTCTAAATGCAGTTATTTTATGATCAAGCTAAGACTTTTGGAATCCCTGGAGAAACATTGTCCTGGCAAATGCAGGGTTGGTATAAGCAGGGAAAGGAAGATCAGTGAGGCAGCGTGTAATGCCAGACGTAAAATGATGCTCCCTAAGTTTATTATTTCGTCTACCCATTCAAGCTTGTGGAAATATTGTTCCAGCTTTTGTGTATGGGTGCATCAAGCTACCTCCAGCTGTTGGCCTTGATTGAGTATCTGTCTTTCCTTTGAAAATGGATCCAAGCTAACACTTGCTGTGGAGACACTCTGTTCCTTCATCAAGGTCACTGTTCAATAAGTTGAACAAGACTGGGCCCAGTACTGACTCCTGGAGAATACTTCTAGCTACAGGCCTCCAGCTAGACACTGTGCTGCTGATCACAACCCTTTGATCTCTGCCTTTCAGCCAGTTCTCAATCCACCTCACTGTCTACTCATCTAACCTGCACTTTCTGAGCTTACCTATGAAGATGTTATGGGAGATAGTGTCAAAAGCCTTGCTGAAGTCAAGGTAGACATCATCCACTGCTCTCCCCTCATCTACCCAGCCAGTCCTTCCATGACAGAAGGCTCTCAGATCGGTTAAGCAGGATTTCCCCTCGGTGAATCCATGCTGACTACTCCTGATCACCTTCTTTTCCTCCACATGCTTAGAGATGACATCCAGGATGAGCTGGTCCATCACCTTTCCAGGGATGGAAAGTTTTTTTTTTAAGGAAAAGTGGAACTTCTGAGAGAAACTGAGTTATTTAGTAGAAGATATTCTATTATGGAAACAGGATAGTGCCCTCTGCCTCATATGAGGAGGTGCTTTATGCTGCTGTTGCAGTCAAGACTGAGGCACACAGACTGTGTTGATTGTGGTTAGAAAGTAGTCAGTTTTTGGTGGCATTGTTTTCTGTTTAGAAGAAGCACTTCTGTAAAAGTCTAAACATCAGTTGCAAACAGGGCAGTTACTAAATTTTTTTTTTAAAGGAATACTTACATGCAAAAGCAATTGAAAAATTACTCCATCTCATTTCAAGTTTTGTACTAGCTTATTGATGTCCTTCAGTTTTAACAAGATAAACTACTTTCTTTATTGCAAAAGAAAGTTCTTTTAAAAGTAATAAAACAATCCTTTCCTCCTCTTGAACTAGTAGGAATTTCCATTCCAAATGTGCTTCTTTCAGCTGTAGAGTTGGCTGTGTAATTTTCACTAGTGTTTTGGTAGGAAAAATACATATATATATTCCTATGCCTTGAACCGTAATCAAGTTGTGGTTGTCAAAAGATCCTAGTCTAGGCCTGCAACTTCTGAATTTTTCAAAACAACTTTCACAAAGAGGTCCATGTAAAATATATTACAGTTACTGCTAAATTATCAGTGGATTCATTTTAGCTTTATATCACTATAAGTAAGACTCAGAATCTGTCTCTCCCTGTGTGTGTGTGTTAACATTCTTCCACTACCTTGCAGCTTCAGACATATGACCTCTGAACACAAGCTCTAAAATTAATGATTTTTTTTTAGCCAGTGCCTGTATTCCTTCAAGTTAGTTATCATGTGTCTCATGACAAATAAGCTTCTAGAGCACTGAAATTTCTAAAAATATTATTTTTCTTTTTTCTCTATTCTTTCTGAAAAAAGCTTTCTGCCTCTTAGTCTTGGGCAGAAACCTCATGTAAACCTCATCCTTCAGGCTGTAGCTCACTGAATTTCTTTAATTGTACAATAGTTTTTAGGCGTGTTTTCCAGATTTTCGTCTTTGCTACCTCTGATATACATATTTAGCTCCTGGCTACAAGGGTGAATGCTACAGTAAACTAGAGCAGGAAAAAAGAAAAAAGCTTAGATTTTATTTGTTCTTGTTTTATATGCACTGTACTGACTGCACTGATTTTGTCAGGTATAACTATAATCAACCTTTCATTAGCTGCATAGCAGATGATATTATATGCTAAAGAGCTCAATCCAGGGGTAAAAGATGGCAGACACGAAGCAACTGAGTTTTATTAGGATCGTTTCAGTGCTGGTTCTGCTGACAAGCTAGGTCTTGCAGAACCACCGAAGACTTGGACTCCTAGTCGTAGCAGGACCTATATCCTCCAGGCGTATCTAGAAAAAGTGTCTGTTAAACAGATGCTTGCTACTCATGTGTAGCTGTGGGTGGGAGGTGGAAGCATTATGGAGAGGGATATTGGCCCTGTCGTGCTGGTCAAACTTCATGCTAGCTAATGATATTCTACATTCCTAGATTTCCCCTGTAGTTCCCTGGCTGAAATACTCTGAAGTGTTAAATGGGCTGAGCAGTGTTGCTGTGTGTTGTTCAACAGCTGCTGCTTGTCACCCAAGTGGCAGTTAGACTTCACTTGAAGATACAGGTTCCCTTATGCACTGGTTCTGAAACACTTTGCAACTCCTTCAGGGATTAAAAAAGATTGATACTATTTTAATGGAAAATCTGGGAGCTAAGATTTTTCCAAATTGAAATATTTTACTTGAGGTGAATCTGTTCCAGGCAGTCCAGTTTGACATGTCTTAAACGGACTCAGTTATCAGTAAGGCAGATGTTTTTCAGTGTATTTCAGTTCCTGAAAATAATTACTCATGAGCAGAAATTTTATTCCTGTATATTTTAAAAAAATTTTCCCCTCTCTTTGCCTCTTCTTTTTGAAGCATCCAAACATTGGGAATTACTAGTCTTTTGAAGATGCAGAAGATTTTCAAATGATTTTCATGTTTTTAAAACAGTTTAAATTTGGCTGATTTCTTTTAACAGACATTTCTGGATTTTTTTTCCCCCTTTTTATAGTTATAAAAAACAGGTTTGTTGCCTTGAGGGAGGGGATGAGGAAGGAGAGGCTGGGAAGCAAAAGATGAATTTATTCTGACTTTATCTTTTATTTCATTCTCCCAAGTTAAATTTTACGCTGTTTCACCGAGGCCAGCTGGTTTGAATCATTTCAAGAGAACACTATTTATTAAGTGTCTGTTTCAGGCAGTGTCAAATCCTTCTGCTCCTTCTCTATTCTCCATTGTAAGCAAGAACATCAGTAGTCCAGGTGGGCTTTGAATAGCTTCAGAAAGTAGGTAGGTGAGAATCTATTTATTACTTACTGTAGATCTCAGTAGACAGAGACTCCAATTAAGGCAGGAAACTGACATACTTAGCCAACTCTTTCCAAACAGAGGATGCAAAATAAGTGAATAAAAAATTAAATAAAATATCCCAAACTTCTGCATTTTCTTATACAATCTGGAGCCATAATTCCTCTGTGCTTTGCTTTGCTTTTCTGCATTTATAAATGCAAAAAGCAGTGAGGAAGTTTGTTTTGTTAAGCTTCATGAAAGCATGGGTAATACGAAGTAGTGTAGAAGTCCATGATTCAATGGATAATCTTCAAATTAATTTGCTCTAAGACTTTGTCTCCCTTTGGCCTTCTTCCTGAAGTAAATGAATTTATGCTACTGAAAATGCTACAATTTGCATCATTGTTATGGAAGATCAAAATCTGTTTTGCAGTTTCTCAATTTAAGAGCCCTGAATAACATTTTGTATTATTATTTGGTAAGTACTTGTATTCAAATCTATTTTCCTGGGTCCCCAAAAGAAAGCTAAAATGTTGAGAGACAGATTATTTATGGGGCTAATAAATGGATAGATTGTAAATGTACTGCATAGCCAGAAAAGAGTAAATAAATAAATAAATATTATTGGTCAATTTTACCTGCATTTCCTGATACCTAATCCTGAGAGGATGGAATCTGCTGTAGCCCTGATAGCTCCTGCTTTTGTTTTGAAGAACTCAGATTCAGTAATTGGGGAATCTACCAAGGTAGTTGTTATAATCTCATTTAAAAGCAACTTTTTTGTTAGAAGTTAGATGTTATTGAAATATGTTATTGTTTTGCATAACAGCAGCTATAATAGGAACTTCAGCATTTCATGTATCTGATTTTGTGCCAGAACTGGTTAAATATAGGAGAAATATTTTTTGATGCTCATTTTTTATTGCAACTTTGATTTTTCTATAACGTTTCAACCTCTGTTAAATGGCTTAGAAAACACACCAAAAACTTCTGGAGAAAAAAACAACGTACCATCAAAATTTCAAACTTTGGATGCTTTCCAACCAACTTGATTCTTGAATGAAAACTGTGTTCTGTCAACAGTTTAATATTGGCTCTAGGGCAGACAAATCAGTGCATTCAGTTAAATGCGAAAATCCTTAATGTCAGTGTAGGAGAGGGTGAAAAAACAAAGAATGATGATAATCATTAGTACTTCAGTAGGAATATGTGATTGTTAAAGCACAAAATACAGCAGCTGGTACTCAAGGAGGAAGTAAATGCTGAAGGTAATTTTTGATTTTGTTATTCTGGAAAACTTGCAGGACTTTAATTCACTTTAAGCTCTGATCTTGGCCAAACAGTAGCGCAAAACAAGAGGATATGTATTTCTTTCTCCTGCCTCTCACCACTGCCTCCAAAAAAGTTTTTTTTTTTCAATTAAAAATAAATAGAAAGATATTGCATTAAAAGATTTCCTTAAGTGCTTTCCGAGGCCTATGTTTTGGTGATTTCTGTTTGCATTTATTGGTCAAATATAAATTCTCATATTTAGATAAGTCTTTGATTCAGGATTCAAATGCTTTCCTAGATTTCAAAATGCTTAAAATGTAGCTCCAGATTTTCTACCATTAGCATTCTGGTTCAATGCATGAAATCATTAGAAAAAAAAATAGGGAAAGCTGTAGCATTAAAAGCACAGAATAATTTTCAAACAAATCCATAGGAGACTATTTTAAGGATTGAGGAAAAACAAGTTGTTGATGCTCTCTGACAAATTAAAGTAATTAACTTTTACTTCAAAGTGTTGATACTTCAATATTGATAATATTGGGGATGACTATCTTTAAAAGCATGTGAAATGTGGGAGCTAAATTTTTAATTGGTATAGAACACTTTGCTTTGCTTTCCAGAATCAGGTGTAATCTGATTTTCAGGAATTCAAAGTACTCATAACTCCCAGCAACTTCCCTGAGAGCTGAAAATGAGCCCAGAAATTCTTGCTGTAAAGTCTCCCTTTGACAGATCTGCAGCTGGTATCCATTTGAGCTATAGCATCTTGTACAAGCTGAGAATCTGGTGAAACTCCTATTAGAGAATCTAACATTTTTATGCAGCATACTTTTTTTTTCAAAGAAAAGCTGATGTGGTCCAGAAACACAACTATGTGTGTGTGTGTGTGTGTGTATATATACATATATATATATATGAAGCAGATCAGCACGTTAAAAGTACTTCATTGTTCTCACACATGTCCACTTGACATTTCTGCAACCTTGTGTCATTCTGTAGCATATCCTCTTCATATTAATAGCAATTTATCATTAATCCATTTGAATAATACTTTTTTTTCCAACGGAAAGAGACAGAAAACATCTGCATATTGAGTAATATTAGCTACAGTTTGTGTCTCAAGTGAGACTAACTGACAACCCTCATTTATTATGACTGTGTAGGCTTAATTGGGTTGACGTAGGATTTGGACTTTGTGAAAGGAGAAGCAATCTGAAGATCTTTTCAGGAAAAAAAAAAAGATTTTGGGGGGGGGAAGATTAGGGAGAGGAGCAAGGGAAGAGGGGAAAAAAGAAAAAAAAAGAATAAATATGTAAAACAACGATGCTGAGATTTTCTGTTAAGTCCCAAACATTTAGGAGGTGTTTTAATAATGGTACTTAAATGAGAGATTAGTTATTAAGCCATATGGTTTGTATTACAGCTCTCATCTTTTGTTTCCTGCTTACGCTGTCAAGCATTAATGTGATTGTTTTGATTCTTAATGTCTTAATGCATCATTCCTCCCAATGCATTAGGCTAATAACTTTGGTCCTCTTAAGGGCAGTGTTGCCATTCATTACTCTTCCTGTTCTGGCTGACCATTGAGGTAGAAATGAGTGACTTAAAAAATACCTACATGTTCCAACATTTATGAAGCCAACATGTTGAGATCATTGAGGAAATATGAAGTGCATTAAAAGCTGCTGACTTCCACTGTGCTGATGACATTCATGTAATGCCTAAGTTAGCCTTCCCTCAAGGCAATTTAGAAGCTCTTCTGCTATAAATGAAGGTGATTTGAGTTTGTTGCCTTAACTCCGGGCTAGGTTTTGGGTAGTTCTTTGCAAAATTTCAGGAAACTGGTGTGTTAAACTGCTTAATTTATCATTGTTTTGGCATGGTTTTATATTAGATGTCTTTTATACATTCATATAAGTCACTTTTTGCGTAAAGCATAGTAATAACAACCCAATAATTCATGGCTCTACTAGTCCTCTTTTCCTATTGTATTGTGCTACCGTTGTTGTGGAGTTCTGAAGCTGATGTGCTTGATTAAGCCTGATTTAAAAGGGTATGCTTTGATCTCAAGCATTTTCCCCAGATGGGAGCTGGGATTTCCAGCAGAATGGTCAGCTTTGAATTTGATAATGACCCATACTGGTTACCCATCATAGCATAAGAATATCAGTGTACCCCAGCAGAGTCAAACTGGGGGCTTTGATTGAGCTAATATTTTGAGAAAACCTTTGTCTTTCGGATCTCCTAATAAATTAGGACTGGATTTAAATAAGTGGCTTTAATTTTCAAGATCTGCTGTGAAGGCTTGATGAGTTGATCTCAAAAATAATCTTATCAAAGCCTTATAGTTTGATAAAGTTGTAGCATGGATTTGCACAATAATTTAGTATTTTATATTATATTTTTTATAATTAATATTAAAAGGTGGTGGTTGGAATAAGATGTAGCTCATCAAGTGGCAGTTTAAGTTGCTGTGGCTATATAATTGGCCTTCCTGGTCTAGTGATGTCAGCTAAAGTATTCAGAGTATGCACAGAATATTTTGTCTCTTTATATAAACATTTCATTATCTCCCTTTCCAGCTTGACAGCTCAAACGCTTTGTCCTGCTCATATGATGCCAGGAGCATTATTTACTTGAGCATGAATCACAAACTTTATTAAGCAGTTGGGATTAAAAAAAAAATCCAGTGCATTTTTTCCAGAGGCATTTTGGCCTGCATATTTTTCTAATGTAGTTATTTAAATTCTTTCTTTCTAAAACCTAACTACGATTTCAAATGGTGATAGTTTCACTTAATATGAGCACTGGATCAGCCTATGTTCTCTCAACAGGAACGATGCACTGAATCATATGTGAAATCTGTAAATCACTTACGGATCCAGTGGGATGAATAGTGGTACATCAGCGTGAGATTATTGTCATTCTGTGGTCACCCCAATTTATATGGTAGAAAAAGCAAATGCAGGAAGGTGGAAGGAGGCTGAAAGGTGTGACGAGCTGTTCACAACATTAAAATGACCAGTGTCCACTAGGGAGTCTGTTATATATTCAACATGTCACTGAAACACTTGTGTGATGGGATTGCATTTGAGAAAGTGTCAATATGAAAGACAAGTAAATGATTTAAGTACAGGATATACCCAGTAGTATTGTCACACAGACTGAAATTTAAATACACAACAGATCACACAATGGGAAGAGCCAGGATAGAAGCTTTAAGATGAGACATAGCAAGTATGTGTGAGAAATGTTTTGCAAGGAAAATTATCCAGATGGTTGGGTTTCTGTTTTTTTGCCTTTCTTCTCACACCCCTACCCCATTAGCTGAGATGCCAGAACAGAAGATTTCCAGTGTATCTATGAGCAAATTAGGTGTGTTAGATGCAGAACTGCAACACAGTTTCAGAAACTTTAAGGGACTGAAGCTGAAGTAGTCAACCTGTTGAACAAAAGGTTGAGCCTTGGACAGGTTCAAGCTGAAGAAGCTCAATATGTTGTTGAAGCTCAAGAATTATGTGCGCTCAGCTCAAAGGAAAGTAGGATTTTTGTACTTTAATTTTGTTATATGAGTGTTGATGTTTCATGTTGCTTGGCATAACAATATCCTTTTATATACATGCTGTGAAGATGAAAATAGTTGTAAGATGGAGAAATCCAGAACTCAGGCCAATTCAACAGTGCCTTTCTCCTTGAGCCTGACCTAAAACCCAGCATACTTTTTCCAGTGAATGATGTTGCTGTGGATTGGGTCCTATGTTTGGTTATTCAAAATCTGTGAAGTGTGAAGGTGAAAAAATTGTTACTGTAAGTGAAAAAGTTTCTCCTTGCCCTCCTTTCTCCCAACTGAAATAATTTTGCAGATTATTGTGCAATATGAAGGTGGGCCCCCTCTCTTATCTCCAGAGAAGAGAGAGGTAGCTAGGAAAAGTTCCCCAGGAGGTATCCATCAGGCAGCATTCACTTGAAATCTGTTCAGGCTGCTCAGTATAGCAGGAGGGGGTGAGAAGGACCAGATTCAAGAGATGTGAGGGTTAAGACAGCCCCAGAAGCACAAGCTGAAGTGATAGTTTTCCAGTTGGGGATAAGGACTTGATCTTCTCATCAGCCATCTTCACACAGTTCATCAGTTCTGCAGAGCGTGTCATTTCCCTAAAGCTCTGCACTCCTTTTCACCCACAAAATTGAATCTTGCACAGGTGTGGGCAGCATGTATAGGATTAAAGGCTTTTCCCCCTAAAATCTAGATCTGTCTGTTTAAATGAGTGCCTTTGTTCTGTGAGTCCTCACTGTGTGTGAGAGCTTGAGATAGTTTGCTCAAGACAATAACATTAAGTCATCTCCCACACTGACTCTACATGGCTAAGACCCTGGAGAGAAATGCTTCAGACTCCAGTGGCTGACGAATTAAACAATGAGGAATATATGCCAGCTCTTTCCATTTGCTTATTAATAGGTTCTGTGTCTCATGCTCCAAGGGGATTGTCCTTTCTTTTGAATTGCTAGTGAGGAAGCATTCAAGCATTCACTCAATGTAAATGGAGAAAAATGAGGAAAGAAAGAAAAAATGTTTCAGGAAAGACTGGAGCATGTCTTCAAAAATGGAAGACTAGGGACCTGACTTTGCAGAAATATTGGTACTCTTGTGTCCAGTAACTTGCTTCAGGTACTTAGGATCTTTGAAAATCAAACGCTGATGATCTGTAAGTTCTGTTATTTCTAAATACTGTGGTTCTGTAACAGTTGTTCGAGCTAGAAGATGGATCTAAGTCTGTGGCTTTATGGGATGCTGCACTTGGTGGAATCCCTGCGAGGTGATGCCTGCTGAGGTGAAGAGGTTTGACAGTTTCAGGGGGACATTTTGTATGAAGCCAGGACTGTAGGCTCCTAAATATTGTATTCTATTCCTGAATTTTCAGTGATTTGTGAACATGATTAATATTCTCTATGGCTGATATTTGTGACTATGTCCATCAATTTTTTGCTCCTTAGTTTTATTCACTTTAAATCCTTGGTTTTCAGTAAATCCTTTAGGTAGCTTTGAAAATCTCAGTGTAGTAGTTGTTTCCCCAGAAATTCCTGGTGGTTTAAAAAACAATTGTACCTTCATATTGAGGACACTCCAGTTTCAGTGTAAAAAAAAAAAAAAAAAAAAAAAAAAAAAAAAAAAAAAACTTATTTCTGTCTACCATAAGCCTTTTCTAATAGAATTGTAGGATAATTCAGACTAGAAAAGATATCTGAAGGTCATTTGCCCTAGTCCTCCACTCATAGCAGGGCCAACTTTAAAGTTAGATCATATTATTCACAGTCTATAAATAGATTTATACCAAATGAAAGTAAAGCAGGCATAATCCTGAATAAAACACATGATAAAAATTTGAAAGTGGTTACATGTTCTGTTTTGAATAGAGATTTCAGAGTTTAAATTCTGTTGACTCTCAATGGCTTTTTTTACCCAGAAAACGTTTCTAAAGTTATCTAAACACCTAAATAATGTTGTTAGTTTGACCACTTTGGAACCCCCATATTAATATACTTTCAGATTTTTGAACACAGGCTCTTATTCTACACTCAGACTTTAGCTCTACCTTAATGAGGTCTCTTCCTTAAATCGTTGAAATTCTTCCTACAAGCATGGCAGTAAGTCTCTAGATGATTGTTCCAATTTATTGGATAAAAGGATGAAATTTCAGGTGTCATTAGCTATAGATGCAAAGTCATGGTTTTAAATCTTGAATGAATATTGCTGAAATGTGATGTGGCAAGTGAACGGCTAGATGCTTTTTTTCCTCAGTGTGTTCTTGCACCATATTCTCTTGACAAAATGTGCCTAAGAAGCTATGCAGAGGTAGCAACTATTTTCGGTGTCTCGTGTGAACGACAATGGGGGCGTGCATGGTACTGAGCTTGCAGTAGTGGAAGTAAAGCTTGTATGAATGGATGGTGTGATTTGCTCTGGATACTCAAACAGCTCTATAGCTTTACTCGTGTGTCTTTCTATCACTAGGTACCAGGCAGCTGTTCACATCTAGCTTTATTTGCTGTGTTGGACATCCCTGGGCTAAGTGAATACAAACTGGACAAACCATGCATATTATTCTTGATAGTCCATTGGTAAAATAGTGACATCTTATAAAGCAGAAAATCCAATGAGTTAATTAAGGAAGAATTGTCTATGATTTCCTCTTACCTTTTATTTCCACCCCCCACTCTGTGAAAGTCTATGCAGTGGAGCTGCCTCTTGCCCCTTGTGCCAGAATGATTAATGGTGGTACCACAATGAGGTCAATTAGCTGGGGTCGGCTTGAAGCTGAAAGGTGGAGTGTGTTTCTTTATTGAACGCTGCATTCACACTCCAAACCGTGACCTGGACTACAATGATTTATTACAGGGGCAGTGTTTTGATCACTTACCTTCAGTACCTTACCTTGGCTTCAGAAATCGGGTTTTCACTGTCAATTAAAATCCAGGAGAAGAGATCCATTCAAAATCTGAATTGTGAACCCCAACTAAAGATGGGGAGCCTGATGATGGTTTTCCAAAAAAATCTCTGTAAGCCTGAGAGTAGCAAAGAAATTAGATTATTTTCTCTGTGACAAAAAAAATTATGTCCGTGACTGAACTTTCACAGTCTTTTTCCTGAGTTGAAATAGAGGAATGAAACCTGTCCTAACAAATGACTTGGTAGGAAGAAAAACCTCTTCACCTAATATCTATATGAATGTGTCAAGTAGAGTCAGAAAACAAACTCCTATTATTTTGGGAGGTTAAAAAATTCTCTAAAGTGTATAAATAAAATGTATTTTTTAATGAGCAATGTTTAGCACTTATGTGATATCTTTCAACAGAGGATCTTGAACTGTGCTACATATATTAATTAAGCCTCCTGTTGCTGTAGTGATGAAGCAAATCAATGCTGTACTTATTGTAGTGGTCAAACTAAGGTATGGGTAGATTATGGGATTTTTTTTGTTTTGTTTTGATCCTGAAAGCTGCCAAGCCCCCAGACTGACTTGAACAGAGGCTGCCTGTGACTTAACCTAAGGACTTGCAGACTAGTCCAATAGTATGATTTGTTTGAAATGCATTCATCATCTTAATGAATCATAGCTTTTACCTGGTACTTTTAATCTTGTTGGCAGCAAAGCATTTCACAAAGCAGGTCAGGATTATCACCTATTTGGAGAAAAGGAGAATTAAGGCAGAAGCGTAAGTGATTTTTTTCCTATAACCTCAGCTTCCATTTTTTTCTAATTGGTTATGATTCTTTGAACACTTGTTCTCTTAAAGCTTAAATATATAACCTTTCAAAATGTCCATAATGCAAATATTGCAGGAATCATTAAGTAGAGAATTATTAGAGAGGACTAGCAAGAGGTAAGACGTAGTCATATCTGGTAGATATGGGGGCAAGCATGTTTACCTAAAAATGCTGCTTTTTGTACTACTAGTTCTCCTTCCTTCCTCCCCTTCCTCCCCTTCTCCTTCCTCCCCTTCCTCCCCTTCTCCTTCCTCCCCTTCCTCCCCTTCTCCTTCCTCCCCTTCCTCCCCTTCTCCTTCCTCCCCTTCCTCCCCTTCTCCTTCCTCCCCTTCCTCCCCTTCTCCTTCCTCCCCTTCCTCCCCTTCTCCTTCCTCCCCTTCCTCCCCTTCTCCTTCCTCCCCTTCCTCCCCTTCTCCTTCCTCCCCTTCCTCCCCTTCTCCTTCCTCCCCTTCCTCCCCTTCTCCTTCCTCCCCTTCCTCCCCTTCTCCTTCCTCCCCTTCCTCCCCTTCTCCTTCCTCCCCTTCCTCCCCTTCTCCTTCCTCCCCTTCCTCCCCTTCTCCTTCCTCCCCTTCCTCCCCTTCTCCTTCCTCCCCTTCCTCCCCTTCTCCTTCCTCCCCTTCCTCCCCTTCTCCTTCCTCCCCTTCCTCCCCTTCTCCTTCCTCCCCTTCCTCCCCTTCTCCTTCCTCCCCTCCCCTCCCCCATTTGAAGAACACTACGTGTTGCATTAAGCTCATCCCTTCTATGAAAAGTAATTGTGAGTAAAAATATACTGGCAGATCTTCTGAATGTCATCATGACTTCTGCTTAAATTATTTCTGAGATCACAACTCTGTTGTGTGAGCCCATGTGCAAAATTAAAGAGAGTCCAGTACCCAAATGGCTTTTGGTATGACTGGAATTTTCTAGTGTACAGAGGGGAGATACCCAATTATTTTTGCTTCTGAAAACCTGAGATTATATTGACAGAGGTTCAGAGGTTAAACAGCACAGCGAGGGAAATGTGACTAGCCTGAAATTACCAAGTAACTGATAGTAGATATGGGGGTTCGGCCAGGATCCTCTTTGCTGGACCACACAGCTTCTTGGAATCATGGGCAGGTGGAAAGCACAGAATTTAACGTAGGCTACACAGAGGCCTGCTTTGTAAAGATCATGAAAAGTCCTGTGTAATGGTGTAGAAATATACTTTGACAATGTATTCCAAAATGTTTCTTCTTTGCTATTGTGTTCCTCTCATCCCTTCCTGTCCTCTGCCCAGTTCTAATGATTAGAGATGGAGAATACCTATTAGATAATCAGGTCCATCCCCACCCCTGATGCAGGATTACTCGCAGTGGATTATTTTTCCTGTGCATCATCCAGACACTTTTCTAGTGACTCATGCAATAGACATTCAGCTAGTTCCCATGGGGAGGTATTCCCTGGTCTGATAGTGCTGTCCATTTGCATGGCTCAGTAGCTTTCTCACAAAACAAAGTGGCTTTTTAAAACTCTGGTAGAAAATGGTGCAGGCATCTTTTACAATGCATTACTTGTATTTTACTGTTGATATCTGCATTACTTTTATGGACAGAATGCTTTCATTGAAAAGAGCAGGAGTTCTCAGTAGGCAGTGTCTTCTGGTACCAACGCCTATGTTTGATTTACATCTGCTTTAATTTTCACTGTCTTTCAAGTAGTTGTCACACCTTGCATGCTTTATGTCATAGAATCATAGAATCAATAAGGTTGGAAGGGACCTCTGGAGATCATCTAGTCCAACCTCCCTGCTCAGCAGGGTCACCTAGAGGATGTTGGACAGGGTTGCATCCAGGCGGGCCTTGAAGATCTCCAGAGAAGGAGACTCCACCGCCTCTCTGGGCAACCTGTTCCAGTGCTCCGTCACTCTCACAGTGAAGAAATTCCCCCTCATGGTCAGGCGGAACTTCCTGTGCTTCAATTTCTGCCCATTGCCTCTTGTCCTGTCACATGGGACAACCGAAAAGAGTTTGTCCCCGTCCCCTTGACACCCTCCCTTCAGGAACTTATCCACATTGATAAGATCCCTGCTCAGTCTGCTCTTCCCCAGGCTGAACTGGCCCAGCTCTTGCAGCTGTTCCTCAGAGGGCAGATGCTCCAGCTCTCTGATCATCTTTGTAGTCCTACACTGGACTCTCTGCAGTAGCTCCATGTCTCTCTTGTACTGGGGAGCCCAGAACTGGACACAGTCCTCGAGATGAGGCCTCACCAGAGCTGAGTAGGGGGGCAGGATCACCTCCCTCGACCTGCTGGCAACAGTCTTCCTAATGCAGCCCAGGAGACCATTGGCTTTCTTGGCCCCAAGGGCACATTGCTGGCTCATGGTCAACTTGTCATCCACCAGCACTCCCAGGTCCTTCTCTGCAGAGCTGCTCTCCAGCATGTCAGCCCCCAGCCTGTACTGGTGCCTAGGGTTATTTCTCCCTAGGTGCAGGACTCTGCACTTGCCCTTGTTGAACCTCATGAGGTTCAATGAAATACTGTTTTTAGGATCAAGTTCTAAATATCAGCTATGCAGTAGTAATCATATTATGTCCTGAATTTAAGGTCTGACTTTATTTTAGTTTGAAGAGGTATAAGTATTGGTTGTTTATGAATCAATTTAATTTATGCCATTGATTTTGTTTTCTTGCAGAATATAATCCCTTTCTGTAGTCATCTGTATCCCCAGTGGCTTACAGTCTTTGCTGTGTTTATCTCATTAACACCTCTTTAATATAGAGGAGTGTTGTCCCCATTTGGAGTAAGTGATTTGAGTCATGGCAAGCTGTGGCCTTCAATCAAGGCTTTCTATTGTCTTGGTAACCATTTTAGCCATTCACTTTCCAGTCCTGTTCCCTGGTTTATGAAGTACTATTGTATCTGTGGTTAAACATATGCAAAGCCTCTCCTGTATCCAAGAACAGAATAAAAAAGATAGAACTAGTACTTTAAGGATGACATTTAAGTGAATTTCCAGTAGGATTTATGAAGAACCAGGGAATACCAGGCAGATTCATCTGAAATACAACTTGCTAGTAAAATTCTACTCAATATGGACAAATCTTCTTCTTTTTTTTCCAAGACAAATACAATAATATTTTTCCCAGTATCTTCATGAGATTTAGTTGTAAATAATTTCCTCCTCTATACTTTTCTTAGGCTTTTGTCGCTACTGCTAAATTTAAAATATGTGCAGCTGAAAAAAATAGAACATATTTAAAACCTTGTCTTTTCCAATAAATTTTAGAGTAGTTTCTATGACATGCTATTTTATTCCTATAGACTCCTATTGACTCAGTGCCTATTCATTTTTCGAAGACTTCTCCATTAGGGCTTGTAAGGGAGAGACATATATTTAGTCCCTGGCTTGGTAAATTTTAATGACCATTTTGCATGGTTGACTTGATTCCTATTTTTCAAGTCCCAGTCTGCGCGTGTATCTCTCCTTGTTCTTGAAGGGCTCAGTTCTTGCTTTTTGCATCTAATCCAAGTAACACATATAAGCATCTAACTTGCACCACAGATGTTAGTATGCACTATTTTTCAAAGGCATGTTAGTTTCCAGATCCCACTGATTTTCAGTGGGAGTTGATTCCAAGTTGCCCTGTTCCCCTTCTGTGTCAGTGGTATTCTTACACAATGACTGAAAGAGCTGTAAAAATGAGGGGGTGAGGAAGGAGATCTCTGAGGGAGTGTTAGTTGTAGCCTTCTAGAATACTGTATCAGATCCTACAGGGTGGACCAGAAATAGCAAGCAAGGAAATAATTTTCCACTAGCTTCTGCAGAATGTTCTGTAGAATTGTTTTGCACTTGCCCACTGAAAAGAATCCTACCTCGTTGAGATTACTTGTACTTGCCCTGGGGCCACCACACCCAACATCTTGCAAGATCTCACTGTTGATGGTAACCAGATTTCAAAGGGTCATCAACAGCTTTAGAAAGATGCCTCAGCTCAGTCGGTCTCTTATCTGTGCATTAATCACACATAACATATTTGCAGCATGAATATGTTTAAACCTACAGGAAAATCGCCTATATAAAGATGTTAAAATATTGTCATTTCCAGTCCTTAATTGTGATGAGTTGAGCACAGCCACTTGCTCATAAGAAGTAAATTTCCCCTGGATATCCTAATTAGAGAGAGGCAATGAATTAGGTTTTGTAAATATAATAGAATATGCTTTTTATATATATACATTTTCACGTATCTGTGAGATATTCACTTTGTCTCAAAAACCACTGTAGCATATATGAAGAATGACTTTTCATGAGTTGCAATCTGTGTCTTTGAAACAAAAACCTTTTAATAAGCTGGTTTGTTAAGCAGAAACCTCACTTTGGTGGAAAATCAATTGCAAAGGAATGAAGTTATGCCATAGCTGGCATTCAGAACTTCTCGTATACAAGCCAGCAGATATATGACCTGTGTTATCTAGTTCTTGATGTATACTATAATAACAATTAAATATTCCTCTCCAGTGTTTTATTACAATGTGACTCAGGGAAGACGACAATCCAGTTCTCCTCCTAGAGTATGGGTAGGAGGTTTAATACTGATGAAGGGTACTGTAAACAGCAACAATTCATGTGGTTACATGTTGTGATATTGGGAATGAAAACAGCATCCTACTGTTGAAAATAAACAAAAAGAAACCTGAGTAGAAAAGAATGTCATAATGAATTTTCAATTTTTGTGACATTACTACAGAAATTCATTGATGATTATAGCCAAGCCATTGAATTCCTTAGGATTGCTTGCAATCCCCATACCTGAAATAACCAGTGGAAAGGATCTAAGTCAGATCCTGTAGGTTTTATAAAAGTTTTTGTATAGATGAATTTCTTCCTAGTAATCTCTATAAGGCTTTCCCTAAAGGGGAGAGGAGCTTACATAAAATTCAGTAGGAGAAGAAAAATGAAAATATGGTTGAAAGCACTTCAGTACTGTGAGCCAAGCTTTCAGCAAGTGTAAACTGGTTTCTCTTGAAGCCAAATAAACCAATTGAAGATCTCCTCAGTTCATGAAGGAAAGGCTCTCCCTGTTGCACAAAAATATGCTGTTTTTACAATGCAGCAAGTGGGTTTTGTCACTTTTTGATTTTGTACCCTGCCTTCTGAACAGGCTTGGTGTGCCACCACGTCTCCTGCCTTTGTCTGTGTGGGCATAGGGCCATACTTCGGGTAGCTTCTGGCAATCTCTGTGCATATACAGTAACCTTGTTTTAATATTTAATCACTAATTGGTGTGATGATCAAGGAAGCACTCTGACATCTGATCTCTTGAACTGATTACATGCACTTTGTACTACATGTTGTTTATCATGGTCAGGCTAATTTCCTTCCCTGAGTGCTGATTTCTTTCTGTGAAGAAATCTCAGTCTGAGGCTTGTGAAAAGATACTTTTTTGGGGAAAGGATTTCAGTGTGCTTTGGACTCCTGTTATTGACCAGACTTCCCTATAAAAGCAGTGCAATTTTGTTGGATGAATAGAATTGAATATTTTTCCATGCTTGCTCTTACTCTGTTAAGGTCTGTTCTCTATTCATTCTTTTTATGTCTTTATTCATTCCCTTCGTCCCTCTATTACCTCTCTCCTATTTTTCAGCAGAAATTTTAGATTTCAGAGCTCCTTTCAGTCTTAAAAGGAAAAAAAAAAAATCATAACCAAATGCAAACTGCTAATCCTAACATCAGAAGAAGGTTTTCTTCCTTTCATTACGATGTTGATGAAGATTATTATTATTTAGAAGAAAAAGGTGGTAAAAAAAAAAAAGAGAGAGAATTTGTCATTATTGTATAATTTAAAATTGCACAGCCTACAGCCCACAAAACAGAGCATGTAATTACACACTTACTAGAGGTAACAGCAGTGCTGATAATTATTCTTTACACAGGAGAATCTCGCTGATATCCCAGAGTCGGAAAGTGGGAACTACAATATCTTTAATACCATCCTTAGAGACCCTCATAAGCAGAAGAGAAGTATGAGGAGGCACACAGGGTCCAGAGCAATATCTTCATCGCACCAGAATGTCAGGGGCTTTAGTACAGCAGAAATCAATAGATTCAAGTACTTTTCTTTTTTTTTTTTTTTTTAAGGTACAATATTTTTTTTTATGACCCTGCCTACAGAAAGTACAGCAAAGCCAGAGGTACAGAGATGGTATGAAACAAACATTTTGAATGGAAGCCATGTCAATTTAGAAGAATAGTGAGCTAAGATTTATTCATTTATTTATTTAATTTTAAAATTTGTTCTGCTGCAAGGATGTGTTAACTGTCTCTGGGCCGTACTCTAAAATTTCATTGGCATTCAATGCCCAGACTATTTTCCTAATATCCCCTTACTTTTTTTTTTTTTTTTTTTTTTTAATGTATTGCTCTCTAGCTTTTCTCTCTCTGCTTTCTTAAGGGTTTGCCTTCTTGATCTAAATAACAATAACAATTCAGATTTCATCTAATCTTTGCTGTAATGGGAAGTATGGCATTTCACCTGGTGATTCTTACGCTAAGCTAGAAAATAATCTGATGAAGAATTGTCCCATCCCTAATTTTTTTCAGTAGTTCATTTAAATCAGGGTGTGATTTATTGATCAAATATTGCTCCCCATACTTTACTAAGTGCTCTTTTATTTTGCAGGTAATTCAGCTGACTTTTTAAGGAATAAAATGCTATTTACTCTGGAAACCAACAAAGCAATACTTCTTCTCTGTCCAATATTTTGCCATTTTACTTTGCCTAGATGGCACAAAATGAAGGAATTTTTAAACATTCATCAAAAATATTCATGGAGGAGAGCTCTAAATTAGTGTATGCTTAAGCAGTTGTATGTTATAAGATGGATGAAAAATTTGGTGGCACCTAATTTTCATGTGATGTCGAGTCTGATCAGATTAATTGTCATACCGTGTATATTAGAGTATCCTCTGGATTGCTCTAACTTAAGCCATCAAATTAAGTCTGATATGACTGTCCGATGTGAATGAGGGAGGCTTGTCTCAGTTCTGCCCAACCACATCTCTGTGCTGACAAGAATCTGGGTCACAATCACAGGGAGTCAACATGAATAATAATATGCAGGAAGCAGTTGAGGAGAAGTCAGGGGACATAAAGTTAATTAAAAAAAATCTATTCTTAATATCCCTAATAACAAACTTAAAATGACATAAAGATCTCAGATGTTGGTTTAAAAGGGAAATCAAACTATTCACTCTCCACCTTTAGCACAAACTACTAGCTAATATCACTTGATTGCATGAGAGCAGGACTAGTTGTGGGTTCCTGTTGGTTTTGTTGTTGTTGTTTTCTTTTGTTAGCAACTTTGTTATTTCACATATTTCTCCTACAGCGTCTCTATGTAGGGGGAATGGAATTACAGTGAAAAAAAATGCACTCTCTGTACAGTTATGTTTCTGTTCTAGATGACTTGGGATTCTCAGTGAGCAGCAGGAGGAGGTAGCGGGAAGGGTCAGGATTTCTGCCAGTCGGTTGCTTGTGTTTGGATGTTCCGAGCTCAAGTCCCAGTTTGGGCTCAGGCTGCTTAAGTGCTGTTCCTGATTCACTGAACTGCTCTGCACCTCAGTTTCACATGTGTAAGTCAGTAATTTTGACAGTGTTCGGCATGAAGGTTTTTGCTTGACTCTTTTCAGGAAAGCAAAATACATCAGATGCAAAGTATCTTGAATCAGATCTAAAATAGTAAATGATTAAAAAAAAAAAAAAAAAAAAAAAAACAAAACAGAGAAAGACAAGCTTTGTAGCAGTTAAGACACAAATGACATGTAATTTTTATTTTCTCCCAAAATCTTGACCTGGATAAGAAAGTTAAAGCAGTTGAAAACCTCAGCTCTTTACACTTACAAAGTAGGATAAATGGTCCTCTGGTAACTGTAAAACATCAACTCATGTCTTGCAAGTTTTAGGACTCTTCTTGAAGTTTATTAATAGTGATAGATCCAAAATGAATTGGAGTCCCAGCAGCTGGAGCAATATATATATATATATATATATATATGTGTGTGTGTGTGTGTGTATTTATATATACATACATATATATATATACACACACACACATATACATATATATATGTGTGTGTGTGTGTGTATATATATATGTATGTATATATAAATACACACACACACACACATATATATATGTATATGTGTGTGTGTGTGTATATATATATGTATGTATATATAAATAAGTTTAAAACCCATTGGAGTCGCACAGAGATCTTCTATTTTCTTGGTAGTTACCTGTATTCCTTTGTTTTGTGATTTGCAGGATGGGTCATAGATGAAAAGGTATTGAATATGAGAGGTCTAGATTCAGCTTGTGGCTTTGCTACAGATTCTCTGTGTGACCTTGAGTAAATCACAAAACCTCTCTGTGCCTCAATTCTCCATTTTCAGAACAGAGTAATGATTTCTGTGTGTGTGTGTGTGTGATTTATTCATCAAGTTTATTTAAAATACTCTTTGGGCTGTGTGTATTTTTATTTTAATTTAAACTATGCCTGTATAGTCCCTAGCACAATAGGGGAATGATTTTAGTGTCAGCTCACTCACAGGTGGTAACGTAACAATAGTGAATCATTTCTCCTTCCCTCTTCTATGATCTTTAAAAAACATCAACTAAGTTAGAGAGCAGATTATTATTATTATTATTAGGAAAACAAAGTATCGTGGAACAGCATGGGGATCTGTTATGTGGAATGTGTATCAGTGCAAATGCCTTGCCTTTCCTTTGTCTAAAATACAAATGCAACTTTTAGTAACTTTTGAATTACTCTGTGTTTTTGATTAGAAAAATGCATCAGAGTCATCCCAGGAGGGGCTCTATATGGGAAATAGTAGCAAGTATTTTTCTTAGCAATAGTCCTCAAAAGTTGTCTTGAAGCTTTGCAAAAAATTCCAGAGGCTTTGGATCTAGCTTCCATTATTAAGATTAGAATCATAGTCTTGCTCTCAACTTTCCTTTTACCTGATGGTAAGACGTGTGCTGGCGTACGAGGAGGTGGGTCAATATCCAGCTGTATGATCGATGTGCTCAAGGTCAGAGAATGGACAAGTGCTTGGGAGAGGTATGTTCAGTCATGGGAAGGGAATTGCCATTCTCTTTATTCCAGTGTAGAACTGCTACCTTGCTCCTATTTTGCGTCTCCTGGTCCCGGAGCAAGAGTTAAAGCCTGAAAGATTAAGTCTCATGCTGTGGGTAGGAGCTGTGACAGATCTGTTGTCTTCCCTGATTTCTTTGCGTTTCACAGTCAGATAAACAGCTCCCCTTTCGGTCTGTCCCTTGATATTTATGCCCTCATCACCTCGGACTGCCTGAACCCCACCCTCACCCTGTGGTTCTATGGCTAAATCTGATCAGCTTTTCTTAGACTAGAAGTCTGTTGCCAGAAGTAAGGTGTTATTACCATATTAATGCATGCATATATCTATTGTAATAGTTGGTCTGATATCTTTCTTTGCTTTTTCATCTGGATTATATCTTGGTGTTTCGTGATTCCCATGTTGTATCACTAATTACTGTTATTTCACACTTCATAACATTTTGGTAACTAAAATGCTCTAGGGTTCAAAAGTTGTCTATTACATTCTAGCCCAGAGGAAACTTTGCATCCAGTTCCAAATTCCATCCCCAAATATGAATTTATATTGGAAATTCTGATGGATCCTGCATGGGATTGGTGCAGCTCTGATAGAATATTGTAAAACACTGACTTTGTTACACTTTGAGATTGGGATATTCCCCCCCCCCCCCCCCCCCGCCCCTTTCTTTTCTTTTGTGTAAATCTGTTTTCACCACAGGAGCACATGCTGTCTCTTCTGGCTACAACACTACTTACTAATTCATCGATTCATCTTTAATGAGGCCCCCTGCCAATGTTTAAATAGCATTCGGAACAAAGAAAAAGGCAACATTTCCAAAACAGCTGCTTCTCTCCAATCTTGACATATCAGCCTATCAGAATTTCAAGCAATTTTCTTTTTTTCTTCCCTAAAGTTGGTAATTTATAATTTAGGTGTAGCTTTATAATTAATTGTTTGCAGGACAGAGGAAAAATAGTAAGAGATGGGGTGGGGGGAGGAAGAGTAAAATTTCCCTCAGGCTGCTATGATACATGAAACCAACACGGGTTCTGTGGATTGCACTAGCATTGCAGATATAACAGTGGGAGAATTTTCCTTTGTAGCCAAAATCATTTATTGTACATTGTGATCTGGTACAAGGACATAACAGAGCAAAGTTTCTCTGCCTCTGTTACATACAGCTTTATTATGTCGAATAGCTTAGCCCTTGTCATATTTGGGCTGGCTTCATAAACTACTCCTGATAGGGATGTGTGTTACCTTGCTCAATACAGTTGTTATGATGATTTCTGTATTTTCTGAGGAGTGGCTGAAATCACTGCAAGATTGTGTAAGATCAGGAGTCTCCTATCATGTGTATATGTGTCATACTGGATTTTCAAATTCTGCTAAATTCATGTGCTAAAGCCCATTTTTTAGAAGTAACCTGGGCTTTCTGGATGATGCTCATGATAGGAGCAATTCTTACGATCAGATACAGTCTTTGAAATTTGTATTCGATATGTACCCCACAGTTAACTATTTTAAATAAATAGGAAGGTGAATGATAGACAAGAGACGATTATTATCCTCACACAGTATATAAGGTATATAGAGGATAAATGCCCAAGGTTGCTCTAAGAGTCTAGTACAGAGTTACATCAATTCCTTGAGTCGGTGCAGTGTCATCAGCAGCAGAACACTGCCCTTCTCTTTAATGGTCATGGTTAAATCTGACCATTTTAAAGGCTGCTTGTCCTTTCCCAGAGACTGAAGTGCTCGCAGTAGTACAGGCTTCCTTCTGCTCTATCTTCTTCCTGACAGGTAAAACCTACATAGCTGGGTTTAGTCCCTCAAATCAATATGTATTTTCCCTGGAAAAAAACACCACTGTGGCTATCAAGTGTGCCCTGTGTATTCTGTACAGCCAGTAAGATGTATGGTAAAGCACACTGGTCTGCTCGGAGAGACCCTGCAAGCAATCATCACCTTATGGCAGCCTTTTCTTTTACCCACTGGGCTGCATTCAGATCTGTGACCTGGAGGTTAAGGGCTCCATGCTCTACTTTAAGTCTTCAGCTCCTTCAAACCAATTTATTTACCAGCACCTTAACAGTAAATGAAAAGGTTTTATTCTTGTTCCCTCTCTCTTATTAATAGCAGAGGAGAACTGAGCCAAACTAAGCCAATTATTTTTGTTTGTTATGACTCAGATACAACTAAAAATTTTTGAATAAATGAGCTCTTGGGGAGAAAGTGAAGGATGACAACAGGATGGCTGAAATGGAAAACTAAAGGAAAAGTCATCTTTGCTTTGAGTGGGGCTTTTTCATTTTTCTGAAAAAGCACAAAATTGAAAATTTTTATGTAAGCCACTTGACTAAAATGAACAGGCTTTTTTTTCCCTTGAATTTAAACATTTTTAGAAGTGAAACTAAGGTAAATGTAGTAACAAATTACGATTTCAATATGAAAACTCAAAATACGCTCACTTCTAAGAAATGTATTTTTATATATTTTGACTGAAACCAAATTTTGAGAAATTTATGAAAAATTTTAGTTGAAATTTCATTTTTCAGGTACAAAAAATTGCCAGTTATAGCAATAATTATGGATATACAATAAAACACGCATGTATTTTTCCCTTGTGCAGAAATAGAGTCTCTCAGAACCAGTATAAAATAGATGAGACATACATGGATACAATGGATATATGTAAGTGTTAGTGCAATGATCTACTGAGGAGCAGAGTTCAAGATTTTATTAGCTTGTGCTCTGCTTCCGTTTGCTCTGTTTTAAACCTAGTTGACAAATCTTGGCTAGAGCTGGCGGTTTTGCGTAGCAGTATTTATGGTGAGAAACCTGTATCTAATGGGTGAACATGCCGGTTGTCTCCACAGTATGACCTGACATTCTCTGCAGTCTTTTCTATGGACTTCTTTCCACTTAAATTTCTCCTCAGGTGACTTGCCATCACTGTCAGTGTGCACTATATTGCCTCTTCTGTGCCTCATTCAGTATGTGATGCAGATCTTTCCCAGCTTCAAGCAGAGGATCTAGCTTGGCAGCCCAAGCTGTAGAATGTCAAGCGCCCTGTTCCAGTCCAGTCCCCAGCACTGACCAAGGTGGTAGAAAGACATCAGAGTGAATTGCATGGTTGTGAATGGACCCAGCAGCTGTAGAAGAGGTTCCATTTCTCTTTCACTACAACAAAGTCATATCTTTCTGTGACAATGACACATGCAGATAAATCAGTGAATATTTTAATACCCCAAACTGCAAGACCAATGTTTGCAAAGGAGCCTCGAACAGAGGAGAGGAAATCCATTGAAAAAGGAGAGGGAGTTGTGCAATCAAATTAATGTTGCACCAAATTCATTCTTCAAAAGGTTGTTTTATGTTAAATAATAGCAAAAGTCCTACAGCCTCAGCATGCACATGCGCATATGCACACACAGACTTGCCTAAAAATAACAACAAAACAAAATGAAGGCAGTTTGGAGGCATTTCCTGGGAAAAAGATTCATGATTCTGTTTCCATGGAAGCGACAGCACATCCCAAGTGGCAGTGAGAGCTGACAGAGCGCAGCTAGGAGAGTTAAAGTGCCATCTTCTTCTTCTTACTAAAGAGCAGAGCAGGGGGGCAGAGGTGGGGGGAATTGCTTTTAAAAGAATACAGAAAAATTTAAAAGGACAGATGGACGTATGGTTAAAATGGAAAGTCTGGAGATATGTGTTGGTTCTCAGCTCTGCCATAAACTTCCTATGTCCCTTTGGGCAACTTGCATAAGTCATCTTCCAGCTCCTGTTGGTATCAATAATTGATTTCATTGGGCACTACATCAGAATCTTAAGTGTTCTGGACAGTGTTCAGACTTTCTTCTTTGGCATCCAAGTACTCTATGATGTTTCAAGTTCAAGTCCAAATTACTTTGCATATTGATCTGCTCTCTTAAGGATAAATCACTCGCTTTGATTTGTATAGTTTATAAGCTCTTCAAGACTAGGGCTTGTACTATATGCCTATATGGATCTTAACAGAAGTTAAATCAAGTACTAGAAACTTCATGGAACTAAAGATATACAGCACCTTGAGTGAAGCCTTTCATTGACTTTATTAGACTTTGAATCAGATGCTTGCATTTGTCCCTGTGTATTTTTTTCTTATTTTAGGTATGATATGATGAGTAAAAGTGTAAGAGGATAAGAGGAAGGTGAGATGGGATAAAGATTTCAGCAAGAAATTCACTCTAAAGTGTGGAGGAGATGGAATATACTGAATCTCTTTTTCTGAGAAAAATGGAACAGTCTTCTCATCTGATAGGATCTGAGATTAATTGGTTTTAGAAATGAAAGCACAGTGGAAAAGGACAGGAGAATATCAAACTGCAGCTCATTACAAATATAATGTATGTTTCTGTTGTGATTTCCCATGTTCCACTTTCTAATTCTTCAACTCTTTCAACCTGAAAAAAGGTCTAGTTGGCTCAGAAAAGCTTTTCTGTGTAATGTTTTAGGGACATGGAGAGCAGATCAGAGCAAAACTCTGTTCGACAGAAATAATTTGTCATAAGTTTGGCTGAAGCTTAGTTTGTCTGCTATTTTAAGCAGCTGTTTGACTGCTGCTTAGTTTGGCCACTGGGACAAAGAGTATATTAAAATCTTTCATCTTCTCCACATTGTGATAGGGTGTCTTTAGGGGAGATTTTCTTTAATCAAGCACAAATTTGTGAGCCCAGTGCAAGGGCAGTTCTCTCACTTGTGCTATGTAGAAAGTTGGGCTAGATGATCTGAAGAAGAAATAATTCTACAGATTTCTGGGCCCATACAGAGATTTCTGCAGATCCCTACTAATATCAGTGTGTCTGCACAGGGTCTGACCACAAGGACTTCTTACATAATACAAATCAAAACCACTCTGTTGGCAGTGCACATATTCACTATTCATTGTGTTAATTAATATAGCTGTTGAGTTTCAATCCTGTTTCAAAGAGCTTTAACTATTGCTCTGTAGATATAACTGGGTGCAAGGCCATATGCAGGAGGCAGGGCATATGCAGGTTGTGGTGATCTGGACTTTTTTTTTTTTTTTTAATGGTTTCTGGCAATGCATTGCACTGAGGTAAGTGCTTTTTTTCCTCCCTCAAGTGGCATTGAGCTCCCCAGGGTTTCTTTGTGAATGCTAGGGGAAAATGTCCACTTGGATTTATTTTTTATACACATACTCTACAAGTTTTTGGCTATCTGTACCAAAGGAAAAGGCAGGTTACTATAACTTAAAAGAAATATTTTTAATTGCATAATATTGATTTTCTTTTGTCTTGTGTAACATGTGTTCCATTGTTGATGGATATAGTAATATGAGGCAGGATTTTGTGGATAGATTAGCACTGAAATAATGAGACAATTGAACTAAAAAACCTTCAGTTATTTTGGTGCAAGTCTGTGTGTAGTTCAGCCACCTGAAGTTTAGCTTTTCTTTTGACTGATTTAATGAAATACACATAATTTATTCTTTTTCTTTTCTTTCTCTCTCATACTTTATGTATTAATATAATACACACAGCAATGTAACATAGCCATCAGTGTCTATGAAATGATACCAGGTCTGCATTTGTGACTGCTATAATTTACATTTTCGATTCCTCATTGCATAGCATTCAGTGACTTCTATGAAGGAGTAGGAGAAGATGGTCTATAGATTTTTACTTTGCTTCCCCTTGCAAAATAAAACAATCTGTAGAGCTGTCTGCACCCCCATATACTCCATAAGGGAGAAAGAGTAATTTTGAAAATGGTTGGATATAAACAGGTTAACATAGAACTGTGGAGTAGAACCCTTTCCTTTATCATTACTCTTATGTGTTATGATAATATGCAGTTCAGAGCTCGTAAGAGACATACGCATGCATGTTGATAAAGGACCAGGGAATTCTAAAATTGTTTTCACATTTATATATAAAGCAATTACTGATTTTTCTCTGCCTCATAACCTGAGAAACGGAGCAGACATACAGGAAGTCTTATTTTTTATTTCACTCTAGTAGACTTGTAAAGCATGTAGTTCTGGTGTACAGTGCAACAAGAGTCAAATGAAACTTGATTTTTTTTTTTTTATTGCATTACTTGTAGCCCCTTAGTGCAGGCAGATACCTTTAGAGTAGGGAAGGGAGTAAGTGAAAGAACAGCTGACAGTACATTCATTTCATATAGATCTGCATTCATGATGATCAGTGTGTCAGTCCTAACATACGAATGTTTCTCTGTATCATGGTGGTGCCATTCTGTCATACTTGCAACACTGGGGAATACAATTTACTTTCTTTTTTCCCCCTAATTGTTATTTTCTAAACTGCTTAGTAAAACACCACTCCAAGCCTACATGTTCTTTCATAGGTCTAATTAATTCATCTGCGGAGTGTTTTTCTCTTAGCATTCATTCTACAGTAAAGTTTTGTAATCTGAGAGAAAGAACCTGAGCAGATCTGTTTTCACATTCTACATTGCAAAGCTGATGAAATCAGATGCAGCAGCTCTGTGTTGGAAA
Source organism: Rhea pennata (assembly GCF_028389875.1). Taxonomy (NCBI): domain Eukaryota; kingdom Metazoa; phylum Chordata; class Aves; order Rheiformes; family Rheidae; genus Rhea; species Rhea pennata. Next base: position 2,801,662 of record NC_084690.1, on the reverse strand, counting down.
GAGAAAGAGATGTTCTTGTAGGCTAACACCAGTGCTTAGCTCAGGACTGTGCAGAGTCAAGCCATTGCCATGCCTCGCTTTCCCCCCACACCCTGCAACATGTCCTTGATACTGTCGGCAGAGAGAGGCACTACTTGACAAGCCAAGTCTGGGTCTATCTGTGCTCAGCTTTGTATGTAGCAAAAGGCAGGGCCTGCCACGGCCACTTTATTTGCTCAAGGAATGTCGGCAGCTTTCCCCCTGGAAGTGGAAGCTAAGGGAAAGCCACTGAGTACATCTGTCATCAGTAATTAATAATCTATTGCCTGCTGCTCATCTAAGGCTCATCTTTATGTGTAGGCATTTGGAAAATGAATGTGATAGTTTATAGGCCCCATAAAGGGAAAGAGCAAGGGTGAAGGTGAGCAATGATGTCTGCATGCATCTTCCATCTATCTTGGGATTTTATACTTGGGCGTTTGCTACTTGTCATCATGCTTTGCATGGAAAACCAGGAAGAATGAGAATCTTAGATCGCTGCATGGAGTCTTAAGAGCTTCTGCTTTTATGGCTTCGGAACTCTGTTTTTATAAGGGTGACTGATCACAGGTTTCAGAGGTGGATGGGACCCTGCACTGAAGATGGGTTGCAGTTGTTTGTTATTTTTAAGGGATAGGAAGACTCTATGGAGATACCGTCTTCTGAAAGGTATGCGTTTGACTTGGTACCTCTGAGATGTAGTTTTGTAGCTGGATTCCTGTACTTTAAAATCTTATGCATAACTGATATACCCAGATGAAGGGATGCTGAAGTGCTGAATACTGCTATGCTAGAGACATAAAGCTGCTTGTGAGGAGTTTATTGTAGGGTCGGAGCCTAAGATGTTTATTTTCACCTAGAAGCTGGCTGTGCTGTACCCTAAAGCATTTTGTTAGTTTCTATAAACTGTATGGTGTACTAATTAAATTATTCAATATTCAAATAAGGCATCTAATCAAACAAATGAGATAGCAAAATACCTGCAAGTATTTCTTCACCTTTAGACATTTGGACCTAACTTGTTTAAGTTTGATGTGTATGTGCTTATTTACTCGATTATGTATAAATGCATAATCTAGGGTGCTTTTTGGGTGGAGGAAAAGGCAGAGAGAGGAACAGGTAGCAGAAAAGTGTGAGATTACACAGTAGCTCTAAAAAGAAAGTTCACGCTGTCAGGGTTGAGTGTTTTAAAGAGTTCTTTCTAACCTGGCAAGTTTCAGTGGTTAACTCAAGGCTTTATAAAAAGGCTGTTTTTAACAATAATTTATTGTGGAAAAATACTTACATAGATATCAACATTCCACATAAGTTCTATTCCTGATCCTAATATGCTCTCTGTCATCCTGTAGCACTTATATAATGATCATGCTTGCTGTTTGACTCTTTTCATGCAGTGTTCTCAAAGCATTTTGCAAATGAAAGTGTAAGTTGTTATCCTTATTTTATGGCTTAGAGAGAGAAATGACTCCACTGCAGGTTGACAAGAGACCTGCAAAACTGTCCTGTGCCTTATATACTGAATTCTGCAGATGCCCCTTTCTTTTTTTTTTTTTTTTTTTTTTTTTAATATATATTTATCATAAAACATGATACGGTATATTAAGAGGAAAAAGCAACATTGAGAGGTTAGTGGCAAGGAAAGGGAAACACAATACCAAGCTTTGAGGGGATTTAGAAGATGTGGAAAAGACAGGCCTTGGGTAAGAGGTAAGGGGTAAGCGAGGATTGTTCTCTATGATTGAAATGAACTAAAATGAAAGAAGCTGAAAGTGAAAGGAATTTCTCAGTACTGTCAGATACTGTGCAGGGAGCTGGACAGAATTTCCAGAAGAAACTGTGTCCATAGCTTTTTCAAAAGTAGTACAGACATTTAACCTTTCATATGCTGGGTGAAAGAGACACCTACTTTTTTTTTTTTTTTTTTTTTTTTTTTTTTTTTTTGTACTTTTATAATTACCAGAAAATACGTACCTAACTTTTGCAAATGGGAGAATTCACACTTCAATGCCTTTTGAGTTAAAATATGACCCCTTGTCCTTGTGCTCATTTTCAAATCACCTGACATATACTCCCTGTACAAATGATGCTAATGGTTCTGCTTCTGGGTATTCATAATATGTACATCCAGGTGACAGCATATCTTAAGTTTCTGTGAATAAAAATGTCACTGTGGGCCTGGAAGAATGTTTGATTTCATTCCAGGCATCAAGTAACAAATTGCCTTTAATGGCAGCATCTCCAGAAATAGGCTTTCGTCACTTTTTCATGTCATTTTCAAATGCCTTGTTGATATTTTTATGGATTTTTATTATGCAGCTTGTTATGCAGCAAGACCAACCATGCCAGGTTCTTGGGGATCAGCAGGCAGGGGGGCCTAAGCTATAATACAAACTTGTACACTCATGGTTTTAATATCTTTTACTTCAAAGCTAGGAGTTGATGTGATCTTTCATCATCTCAGCTGTTGTTTACCAGCTTCCTACAGATGCTGTTTGAACTAACAAACCCCGCGTTTCCTGGTTGGATTGAGTAATTCCCTTGGTAGTTGCAATGCGTTCATTTGGAGGCTTAGTAGTCCTGATTGAATGGTGCCACTAACAAGAAGGGGATAAACCATTTAAATGTTTAGTATCACCTTTCAGTTGAATAATAACTGACCAAATTAGTTTGGCTCAGCTCTCAGCCCTGCTTAATGTTTGATGCTCTGAGGAAAAACAACCAACAAGAACAGGGCTGTATGTGGGGTCGTTTTGCTCCATGCATCACGGACAGACGTGTTTCTGATGCAAGGACTTCTCTTTGGCACTGATCTATGAACAGTATTTTGTTTCCTAACAGTCTTTTAAATCAACTGAAATCTATAAATTACAGATAAGGAAAGAGCTGTAAGGTCATCTCTGGTGAGAAGATCAGAGCAAGTTCTTATTTGGCACCCATGGTTATGGTGCGCAAGTATCTTTAATGGAGAAACTAGCATCAATCACAGACAGGTTCCATCTTTTCTTCCTCTGTTTCTTGCTTTTTTTCCTTCTCCCCAGCCCATCAGAAGACCAGTCCTGCTGCAGAACTTGATGAAACTTTGAAATACACTGAAATAAATATAGTGTAATAAAAATAGGCTGAGGTATTAGTGTGCCAGACTGGCTCTTCAAAGAGATACTGCTTTTCCTTTCAGTGAACAGGATAGCAGCCAACTTGGATGACTTTCCTGGCTATATATGTCTGAAACTCCTCTTTCCAAAGGGTTTCCACACAAAAATGTGCTTTTATGTGTGTTTATGGTAACAATGTATTATTTAGGTCTAGAGACATCAGAGCCATAGGGTGTGTATCTTGCACACAGTGAGAGAGTGTGCCTGTCCCAACCGGTTGATAGTTACTGAGCAAGCAAGTGCTGGGAGGGAGGGCGGACTCAGGAAGTGACTTGGTGGAAGGTTATTTAGCAAGCCTGTGGCAGCGATGGGAAACAGCCATGGAACCTGTCTGTCTCCCTATTCTGTGGGACACTTTTCTTTCACTGTTCTCTAATACATGCTGTTTTACGGGTATGTATTGGTGAAGAAATGCCCTTTGAGGCTGAGATTTGTGATACACCTTGGTTGCATCCTGCAGGAATCAGTACTGCACTGAATGTTGTCTGCTGCTATAAAGGTTGTTGTGCTTACTATAATGAATTTCACACTGCTAAAGAGTAGTGGAGAGCAGTAATCGTCATTTTAGAATTATAAGCAATTTATGTAATAATCTGAGTTCAGGTGACACGAGTCCCATGAAGAAGTGAACCAAGAACTCTGTGATGTTCTCTAACTGTACTAAAGGGCTAGAGTTCCTATTGGTTGTACTGAGCATACTCCTGGGGTCTGCGCTGGCCCGCTTTCTCCCTTTCTGAGTGTTTATGTGGAAAACTGTAGCCTCAGAAGCCACTTGCACACCACCAGCTGAAAACGCCCCTTTTTGGGTGTTAGCAGGTTACAATCAATACCTCATGTTCTTAGATTCTTCTCTTTAGTGCAGTTTTGCTGAACAAAAGTTTAATTGACCTAAGAAGAAATGTAAATGATTTTCAAAGCCATCAGTGCACCTAGCAAAATAAACGTTCTTCAGGGCAACCTCTGTGTTATTTCTGTGTTGAGTTTATATTTTTTTCCCCCTGCCTCTTAAAGCAAAAGGCAAACCTACCATGTTGGGGGCTACTCTCCTGTTAATATTTTCTAATAAAACAGAATTCTAAAATGAAAAGGAATTTTGCTAAGAAACATGTGTCAAGAGTCTTGTTTCATAAAGATCCAAGAATCATTTTTTCACTCTTCAGGATACTTGGCTATTTAGTCTACATAAGAGGCATGGGACTTTTATCAATCAAAGAGCCACTTTGTCATTAAATGGAAGCTGTGAGCCGCACTGAGATTAAACTCCATATAGAATTTGTGAAATAAGAGTCTGATTCTCAGTTACACTAAGGTTCCTCTGTGCACCTACAGCAGCATAAGGGCCCCAAGACTTTATTTTGTATCAGATCTTTCATAAAATCTATTCACTCAAAGTGCTTTAGGGTTAAAATTAATTCAGTTAATGAGTTAAATAACTGCCAAGGGAGAGAGAAATTAAGAGTCATGGGCAAGGGGGAAAAGAGACGCTTCTAGCTGAGTTTAGAAGAGAGTGTGAATGAGCTGAAGGGGAAAAGAGATGCAAAGAAGATGCATTTATGGGCAGGAGTTGCAGAGGAAAAAGCTCTTATGCCCTGGGGGTCAAATTATATGAGGGAAGCAGAAAGGACCCTCTTTCTGTAGGAGAAGTGCTGCCAATGGAAGTTGATTTAACACATATTAGAGGAGTAGCAATACAAGCTAGGATTTTCACCTATTGTAGCTAGTTGCTATAAAGTCTGTACAGTCTGTGCAAACATTCATCTTTTATTGTTTGTTTTTAATGTAATGGAATTTACTCATGGACATTCCCATTGAATCAGGCATTTGAGAAACAAAAAGACAGTTTCTGACTGGGTCTTTTGATGCCTAGGATGATTTGAGCCAAATATAACCGTAGCCGTTCCAGCTGAAGTAAAGAGACTGTCCTGTAATTAAACTTCTCCTCTGTTCTCAGCAAGGCAAAGGCTGTTGTAGGTTGTAGAGCTGAGTGGATAATTTGTCTCTAGCACACTATTGCAAACACCTATGGACAGGCTGTTTTCTGAACCCTTGGATTACTTACCTACTGGCTTTAAAAAAGAATAGAGCTTTAGCCACTCTCCAGGTATGGTCTGCAAGTAATATTTCCTATCAGCTGGGTCTATAAATAGGAGTGAAGATCGGTTATGCTAAAAGATGTTTTCCTTTGTCTGTAGCAATGTATAGCCTGTGACTGCACTTACATGACAGATTTTGAAACCAGTCCAAACCAAATGGTTAACCAGTGCTTGTTTGCAGTCTATCCAGATCTGCAAAGACTGGCTCACATCTGTAAAATATTGGAGTGCCTAGAATAGTGCAGTTCCAGAGCTCGTCATCTTCTACTGTTTTACATAAGTGCAGACATTTACTTTCTTCTATTTAAATGTTTCTTTTCTTCTTTGATATCTTCTGATAATGACTTCTATTAATAAATTACTTCATATGAGCTAAAAATAATTTCCCTTTTAAGAAACAGATTTAGCAGTTGGAAATTTCCCATTCTGCATAATTTTGAGGAAAGAAAATTTGACCATTCCCACAGAAAAAGATAATTTTATTTATAGTTCTTTTTAACCAGAAGCACAAAGGTTAGTCAGGCACAGATATGTGTGGACAAGCGCCTAGAAGAAGCTACTAAGGGCTTTGAACACATTGAGCACCATGTCTTGAAACTCTACTGGAGTCAGTCGAGCTTAGGTATCTCTTTCAGGTTATTGCTTCATTAAAAGCTTGAAATGAGGGGTGCTTGAAGCACTTAGCTGTGGTAGCCCAGAACACAGAATGGGCTTATTTAGCTTTCATCAGGAAGGTGGGTAAACTAACCATTGCTGCACCTGAATTCCTTTCTGTCTTTAGCAATTAGGCTTGTAAGGCCTTTAGACGCCTTTGAAAAATTTCCCTTCTCTCCCAGTCGTTCTGAAATTTTTCCTCCTCTGAAAAAGTCTTTCCAAGCCTTTAATCATTTTTGTTGGATGACTCTGGATTTGAATCTATCATTGGTCTAGACAACAAAGAGTATTTGAACAGATGTTTTTCAAGTGTGCCGTTCTTTCCCAATTTTAATAGAACGTCTAGCTTCATGCGAGGCAGGACGTTATGTTAAGTGGCCCTGGACCTAAAAGAAACTGCGCTAAATTAAGCTTTAAACAACCCACAGTTCCTAGCGTTGTTTGACTGATGACATTCCTTACACTTTAAGGAACCTCTGAGGCTCACAAACAGAAGTTTTACATTTAATAGTTTGGATACTAACAGCCTTGATTCATTTCCCTTGGTTTTATATCATTACTCTATCACGGTGCCATTACAGTGCAAGGAGGTGCCTTGGAAGCTTAGAGAATAGTAAATGGAGATCTGGCTTTGCTCAGCAGAACTTGTTCAGGACTTTACAAGAAATTTTCAGACAAACTCATCTGACAAAATTTGGGTTTTTTTAAAAAAAAGAAAAACTGAAAGCCCAAGTGCCTTATTTGAGGAATGTAAATAAAACATGTCCTGGATATGCTCTTGGCTGGGGTATAGTCCCAGCCTTTGGATGATGTAAGAGGGAATTTGCCCTCACTTCACGTTCAGTCTGTGCAGAGTTCGCTGCTACATCCCAAGTTAGTGGGAGCTCTTTAAATCAAGGCAGTGAGAATGGACAGTGAGAGAACTGCGAGCTTTATTGATTCTGTCTGTGCAGCATGGGGCTGAAAAATACCTCCCTTTACATGTGGGTGGGTTCAGAGTAAAACCCAGAGAGGATTCTCCTGGGACAAATGTTTCTTCCAAAGTCCTAGTTAAAAATTTAGGGGGAGGATGCCTAGGACATTGTGTGCTCCAAGTTTGACTTGAGAAGGTCCTATAAAACAGGTCTGGATAAGGCAGACATCCACAAGGGTTTTCCTGCAGGCCCCAGAGCTTGAAAAGGCTCATATTTTCATGAAGCCTTTTGTGAATGCAAAGGCAAGATTTGGATTTAACATGTTGAGTTTGTGCCTGTTTGCCATGTCTGTAACTAGAACTGGATGCCCATTCTGAGCAAAGAGATTATTAAAATAATTTTTCTAGACTACATATGTTCACTGCTGATGCACTCGTCTTTCCTTTATGGTCTTGTTTCTTCTCACACATGCAAGTCTGATGCCTGTAGCACAGGGATGAAAATATAACACAGGGTCTGCCTGAAGTCTGCTGGTTTTGTATTCTTGTGCATCCCTCTGTTTAATTTGGACATACCTAGAATCATCAAGTAAGTCTAACTGAATTTCTCTGCAAGCCTCATTTTCTTCTCATCTCTGAAACAGGATAGATAATTTCTGCCTTACAGGCATGTAAATTTTAATAGTTTAGTCCTCAGTACAGCAGAGCACTTCAGTACATGTTGTCGGAGTCAATGGGATTTTAATTCTGTGATTAAATTGTTTACTGAATTAAGGCTGCAAAAATAATACTTTGAGATCATCAGAATAGAGGTGCTACAGAACTGTGAGATGTCATTATCTCAATGTTTGTGGTTAAATAAACCATAGTGACACTGGAAGCGTTTCAAAAACTAACACTGGGCATGATTTTGGCAAATCATTCCAAAAAATTCTCCCTTCAAGTCTGAATACAGCAAGACCATGTGGCATCAGAAATCTAGATATAGATTTAATAACATGGAATCACAAACAAATTGTCTATTATCATTTTTTTGTTTCAATTTTAAAGATACTTTTGGGAAGTTATTTGGAAGTTATTGAGACATTATTGTGGTTTATTTTCTGGTAGTATACTTGACTAGATATGCGCATTTTTTCCTACCTCCAAGTAATAAATGCAGTACCTCCAAGTAATAAATGCAGTTTGGGTCATTTAAAACATATATTTCAATTTGACAAATAATTTTGCCTGAGATGTTAGGGGGTAATGGTTTGGCTGACCTCTTCTTTCTCACCACCCTTTCTTACTTAAATGCAATAATTTGGAGTTTAAAGTATTTTTCTGAATGTTAGGGATGCGATTACTTTTTCTAAAAGTGATCGAATGTACATGTCTTAAGGACGTGTATCTCTCCGAGAATAGCCCTCGTTTAGTATTAGGTGTCTTTAATCTAGCCTGTTACTGATCTTCAGTTTTGAATAAATAATATTATAACTGATCTCTGTAAATGACCAAACCCTAAGCTTAGGGAATTATGCTAGTCTAGTTCTTTGTCCCAGTGGTTAAAGGATTTTCTGGGTTCTTCGGCTATAATGTCCACAGCTGACTTGTTTCTGACGCCAGAACCTGCAGCCGCAGAGAAGGGGAGGAGGGGGAAGTTGAAGAGAACAGCACCAATAGGAGAACATAAGAGATCCCCAGGAAGGGGAGGAGGAGGCTGAAAAGGAAAATGCCATGGCTAGGGCGGCTTGTTTGTATCACTGCGGAGACACAACGGCACCCGCACAAGGCTCCGTTGTCCAGAGGATCCTCTAATTGTCTTTACTCGGTAAGTAGCAGCCCTGGTGACATTCCAGACCTCGACCTCTGCCCTGTCCAGCACCAAAAAAGTGCTGTTAGGAATCATGTAACACTGGGTATTAAAAATTGCTGGAAAAGGCCACGGGGTCAACCCACAGCAGGAGTTTTAGCAACAATGCTGAATATAGCCGACTCTCTCCTTCCTCCTGTGACTTAGGCTTATTGTATGAAAGTTAGTACCACTCCTGTGCTTAAACTAGGAGAGAGGCTGTACTAGAACCACCTGGGAATTACTCTGGGAAGGAAGAATATACAAAATGTAAGCATGCTTAGGCACACCAACCCTCTTTTTGTAAAGAGCTTGGGAAGTCATTGGTCAGAAACATGCTACTAAATATTCTAGTTGGACACTGTGGTTTAGCAAATCGGAGAATAAGTCTACAAAGAGACCACTAGCTAGAGCAACAGGGTTATGTGTGTTATAGCACTATAAATAATAATAATGAATGCGGTTCAGAGATTTAGGAGCTAGAATTCAGTGTCAGCTACTGCTGAAAATCTGTACAAACCTGCTGAGGGGGTGGTGAAGAGAAAGCTTTAAAAAATCTGATTGCACTGGCAAATATCTGGGCTTTTAGAAAGTCTTCTGTATTCAGGTCTCATGCCTCCGAAAGGGACCCTAAGTGTATTCATTCCTATTTGAGAATCCTCATGACTGTTGCTGTCAAAAAACCTATCTTCTACCTAGCCTACTCCACATAGTTGCCTTTGGAGCTGTGGTTCTGCGAGATCAGGTTCTGAGCCTATAAACCGAGGTTCCACTTCAGGGAGATAAATTACGCATATTGATAGCTTCAGCTTGACCTCAAATTAGGGATATCCTGAAATAAGTACTGAAGTTAGAGTGAAAATCTGTTGTTTAGTAACAACTATTCTTGTCACATTGATTCAGTCTTCTGTGAAATATTCAAGCCAGCTGCAACAGTATTTTCTGTTAAATAATGAGAAATTAGTTTGATTAAGCTTTTTTGAGAAGATGGACTAAAAAAAAGTAAAGGAAGTGTATGGAAATTCTTGGCAAACTCTTCAACCGGTGTAAACTGAGATAACTACTAAAATTAGTGGAGCTATGCCATTTTACATCAGTTTAAAGATATGGCTTTCTATTCCCAGGCATGTTAAAGGTGTTAGTGTGCAAATGATTGCAAAAATTATTGCTGAAAGGTTTTACGCTCGAAGGCAGATCAGGTATCTGGTCCAGGGAGGGTACATCCACTGCTGTTAAAGAAAATAAAGGAGAGAAAATTGTGAAGTGTTAACTGATATTTTTAGAAGTTTTATAATGACAGGTCACATTCCCAAGGACTATAAAGTGGCAAATTTAACACCCATTATTCAAGAGGGGCAAAAAGATACAGCAATTACAATTTAACACCAGTTGTGGGAAAAATATTAGAAACCATTTTATGGGGTTTGGAAAGTGAACAGCTTGAGAAATGTAATTTGATCAGAGATGGCCAACGTGGGTTTTTAAGGTAAGTTTTAACTAACTTAGAATTCTTCAAAGATATTGCTGCCATGGGAGGCAATGGATCTTAATTGGATGGCATGTACTTGAGTTCAATTTGCCAAGTGCCAAATTGGGATGTAACTACAGATCTCCTCTTAGTTTCATTGAGCTGTGCTGCTGAACCTGTTTGAAATATGCTTAAATGAAAGGATGATGAATCCTCTTGGCCAGGCAAGGGGCTGAAAGCCAGACTTTGTTTGAAGCAGTGAAATGAAGTTGGCTTGTTTTTGCCTTCTACTTCCTGCAAGTCTTGAGAAAGACCATTATACAGGGCAAAAAAGTGGAACTTAGACGGGCTAGATTCCCATGCCAAACTGTGTGTGACCTTGGAGAAGCCACTCAGGGAAGGGTCTTTCAAATTAGTTTTTTTAGGTGTGCTGTTATATCTAACTGGAATTTGCATGTTTTCACGAGATCATACAAAGACCAGAGCGGGATAACTGTTGGAATTAGTGGCTCCTAGCCTAGGTACACATCCCATGTTTGAATCATTTTGAAAGCCAAATGCTGATTATGTTCACATTGCCTGTTTAAATTGCAGACTGCAGCTCAGGGAATGTCTCCTATCATGGCTTGCTCTCTTACCTTGACCACTGACACTGTGACTCTGGCTAAGTCTTTCCTGTGCATTCAGGTTCCTTATCAAACCTTCCTAGTCGTAAATAGGGCATTGTGACGATCTCCTACTGTGTGCCTATACATGCAGTGGCTCTTAGAGCAGATCACTGGTTGCAGTCCCCAAGGCTTCTTGATACTACTGGAGCATAAATAATAATAATGTTTCAACAAAGAAATATATAGGATTATAAATAATCATCTCCTGAACTGCAAAGAAGCAACTTAGGTCTGGTACAAGATTATTTATATAAACATCTTGTACCATATATATTTTTTAATATATTTAATTTCAGAAGAGATTTGTTGATAATTTCAGAGATAAGGCCAGAAGTTAGGTTATTAAACTGTGTTTTAGTCTAAATAATTCAATTGTATGTTTTTTTCCAAAGTATCAAGTAGCTATTAATTTCAATAATTACTCTTTGTTTAGCACTTCTGAAAAGTCAGGCTTCTTGTGCATAATATTTCAAAAGTACTTTAGATTCTGAGTTATGTAGGTCCTCTTGAAGTTTTCTTTTTCCACTGTTGTGAGTCTTGTCTGTGTGCGGGAACTGTATACATTTTGACTTTTTGTGAAAGCATGAGAAGTGCTGAGCAATGCCACTCCCTCTGGAAAGGCTTGACTTTGTTTGATGCCAGCAAGTGGACAGTGCAGTTTTAATGCTGACAAACACAAAGTGACAGGTCTTGAGAGTAATGCACCAAAAAGTGAGAGTACATATTAAAGGGATGAGTACATATTAAATGGAAGAGCCATGCAGCATACTGATCAGGGAAAGGATCCTGCCCATATATTGCTGCAGGAAATTGTTCCATTTCTTGGGTGAAGCCTCAAAAAGATTGTTGCTTCCTCATTGGGAGTAAAGCTTTTGCTCTTGGGGGGACTCATATATATATATATATATATATATATATATATATATATATGTATGTATGTGTGTATATACAAATATATATATATAGCAGAGTGCTGATTCCTTGACCTTTCCTGATATTTGTAACAGAAGAGAGTCCTGTGCAGCTGAAATTATTTGCCCTCAGGAAACAGAGGCCAGAGGCCTTCTGTGGTCAATGGAAGTATCTGGGATTATTAAAGGACCTGAAATAGTAGAGGCTGCTTGAGAGTCAGGCCTCAGCTGGAGCCAGCTGGTGCCACTGAAGGCATGATGGGGAGCCAGGAAGTGAGCCTAAAAGCCAGAAATGGCACTTGGTCCTTTTTCTGAACCTCAGCATCATTGTTGTGACATCCTGGAGTACAAAGTCTTTCAGCTGCTATAAAATGGGTTGGGGACCAAGTAATACGACTCCTCTGTTTACTAGTGTTTAACATACCGTTGATACCACGTAACATCCATTTCTGCAATTCCGAATTACCCATTTAAATGTATTGAATGTGTTTCCCCCAGTGCCAGAAAGTACCCTGCATGTTTCTATTTGGTGAACATCTGATAGGAATCCCAGGAAAGAGGTGGCATTGGTGTGTAAGAGAATCTGTAGGACTTGTCTCACTTAATGTGGTTATTCTAAGATAAAGGTCTTTAAATTTCCAGTGATGAAGGATGAATCCCAATTCCTTAAAAGAAAAAAATCCAATATAAAATGGAGGGAAAGCTAGAAAAGGTGATGGGGAGTCAGTAGAACTGTTATGGATTTGATGGCTTATGAGAGTCAAGTCGGTTAACCTGTTTTTTTCCTTCTGCTGCTATCAGTTCACAAGGAATAATAAGTCCTCCCCCGCCCCCAAAATGCCTTGTGGTGCTTCAGTGATAGGTGTCATGTGAGGTATAGAACTATTAACGAGATTCAGAACAAATACGAAACCTGAATTAAGCCTTCGTTCTCCTCACTGTGTGCATGTGTACGTGCAAACTGATGTCTGCCTCCACAGCTAATCAGCCTTCCTTTAACTATTTCCGATGACAGGCACTGCTTTTGACTTCAAATGTTAAATTCAAGCATTTGAAATGTGTTTGTTATTTTTAAAATGTGTTAATATTACCTGGGTAGATTCTAATGTAAGGTTTGTTCCCTGTGTGTAATTCTCTCCTTGAGATAAGGCCTGCCTTTCTCTGGACGTGACTTAGCCAATCCCTGCACAAAGGAATTTATAATATAAATTGATGGGACAGCTGGAATGGGACAAGGAGAAACTGAGGTACATGGTGGGGAGGGGGAATTATTATCCCATCATATGCAACAGGTGCCAACATACAACCTTGGTCCCTGCTTGCCCAGCTGTTAAACTGAATGTTATCCACCGGATCAAAAATGTAATTCTCTGTTATGCAGAAGCACCCATTTTGGGATGGGATATTTGGAATATTGGAACTAAAATCCCCAGATTCCATCTTACAATTGGAGATGCTTCTTCAGTTGGGTTGTGAAGTTCTGGGGCAGTGATTGCCCAGATAGTTTTGCCTTAGCACAGTGGAGTCATGGTCCATGATTGATTTTCCTAGGTGCTGCTTTAGTACAAATAACAACTGCCCCAAACTGCAGTGTCCTGCAAAGGTTGAGAAAAACTGAGAAACCGTGTGCTTGTTATTTGAAAAACAGAAATGTTTACTCATTATATTTAAATAAGTTAGGATCATTGTGGATGAAAGTGAAACAAGATATAAGCCTGCAATGACATGCATAAATGCATAATTAACTATTATTTCCTTTCCATATGGAGAGGATTATCTTCCTTGCCTCAGCAGGGAGTTCCTTTGTTTGGTGTCTGCCTTGGTGTCCCTTTCTTTTTGACAGCTTACAGAGGTACACTGAAAAGGGATTTCATTCATTGACTAATGAATGTTGGAATAAGGACTCTCAAGGCATGTGGAAAAGAATAAGTGATTACCTCAGAAAACTGAAGTTTAGGGACCTTAAGGGCTGTACTATTATCCTGGCTTCTCTTTTTGACCTTAAGTGGGCCCTATGGGATGATGTTGCCCACCTTATCAAGACTTACTGCTTAGTCATAAATCGAGAGAGAGATGTGTCTGTGGTAAATGCTGAAGTGTCAGCAAAAGCTCCTTAACTCAGGTTTCATAACTTGAGAAATATTTTATCACCCTTGTGAGCCAAACCCCTGAAAATCAATAGAACTTGAGAGTTGCCTGTATTGATCTGAAGGGCTGAGTTATATTGAAATATTCATGGCAGAGTGTGCGTGTGTGTGTGTGTGTGTGCACGTAGGGGACTGAGAGATAGGTAGCTTTCAGAGTGTGAAACATTCTCATTTTTCATTTAAAATAGATTAAGACTATTAGGTGACTTGCAAAGCATATACTTAAAAGGGAGTGAATTTGTTTGTCTTACAAGGAGGCTTCTGATAGGTAAAGAGAAATGCATTCTCATTATTATTATTTTTCTTAAATGACAAACTGTTTGGAGGAAGAAGTCAAGGAGATCTGATAAAATTAGCACCACATTCTCTCGGGGCTCTCTGGGGTTGCTTTGTTTGCAAAGCCAATTTGGACACTGCGTCTTTGATCTTCACTTTCAGTATTTGAGCAGGCATGTTTAGTATCACTCGTTTCACAGGAGATTTGGGATTCAAGTTTCTTCAACAATCTAAAAAGCAGTACATTAGAAGGGGAATTGTCTGCCAGTTGTCTTAGAATCTCAATACCCTTGATACTAATTTGATGTGATGCATTTCACCAAATGTGTCTACCTGAATGATGTTTTATACCCAGGAGGTTTGTGCTACTGTAGAGTATTAAACTTGGTTCTTTCTCCCCCCACCCCTTCCCATTCTTTTCTTCCAAAAGCAATTGAATGAAAAGCATCCATAATTTTAATCTGCATATAGATGTGACACATGTTACAAGTATCTGGGAGAAGGAGGGTGTGTCAGGCAGGATTCATGCACGGAGTAGAACAGTACCACGAAGAAAAACGTTGCCCATAATGATTCAAAAATATTTTAAGAAAGTGATGCTCCCATACATACTAATAGATTAATATATTCAGGTGAAATTCCAAGACCAGCCTTTTCACTACTTTACTTAAGTACCTTTGTCACATCCAGGGCATAAGTTCAAGTCTCTGTTTATCCCACAGACTTCTTAATGGGTTTGGGGCAAATCAAGATGCTTCAAGGTATTCAGGTGTCGTTGATTTCCGTGCGTATCTTGGTGCATCAGAGCCATTTCTGTAGAACCACAGCAAGCAAATACCACGGCACTGTGCTGCCTTACTGCACAGCTGTAGGGATTCGACCCCTGTGAGATACTTAGTGACTCAGGTTGTATGCCTTCCTCACACAGATCTGTAATTATAGATGTAAAGTGAAAGGGTGAATGAAAAAAAGGAGAAAGGGAGAAAAGATGATGATTATTATTTGAGAAAAAAATATTAGTCATATAGGCTGCCAGTGGACTGAAAATACTGTTATGGGAACAGACACCTCCAGAATCCTTAAGACAAAAGGTATGTAATGCAGCTTGTCAGGGGTTTGTGCTGTGTGCTTATGGAGTCCAGATCTTAAACAAAAGGGGAAAAAAGGGCAATTAGAACTGATTTCTTTCCCCAGTGTCTTACATGTGTAAATTCACCCACTGTTAAAAATAGTTATATTTAAAAAATACCCCAAACAAAACCCAAAACATTGAGGGGCGTTACTTACATGTGTCAAACTGAGCAGAAGAACAGGCCTTGGGCATCTGAGGTTTGCTGGGTTTTCTAAAGAGAACAGCAACTGCTCATTCCCTCAGTGATGTCCATGGGAGCTGTGTGCCCTGGGGAATGGAGTAGGAAGCTACCTGGGGTAGGCTTAGGATCTGTGCCCTCAGCGTTTCCTTCCCTCATCTCTGGGAAAAAAATCATAAAGTTGTTGCTAAATGGAGCTTACTAGGAAAGGAAACCTCTGTACAGCATGGCCACATATCTTAAAGGCAATCGTTGCCAAACTTGGCATATGGTTATGAATTGTACAGTGCCTTGTACACTAGTTGTATGTAAATACCAACTGCTGTTTGAAATATATTCAGCTTCACTGTTGTGCATGCAAGCATGCTGGAGTTTTGGAAATGCCAGATAGCTAGCATATGTGACAAGGTTTTATTTAGTCTGGGAGAGCATCATCTTAAATATGAAATTCATTTTTTATCCATGTTACTACTTCTACTGACAGGTAAATTAAAACCAAAAAACCCTAGAGGTGTTAGGTATTCATTTCCACACTCATATGTCCAATAAAGATGCGTAACTCCAATACTGTTGGACTAGATATTAGAAACGTCCATCATCAGTGCAAAATTTTCCTTTCGTCTGAAGACCTTATACCTATTCTTATACCCTCCTAGGACTAGCATGTGTGACTTAATATCCAAGTTTCCTAGCCAATAATAATTAATATCTTAATATCCAAGTTTTCTAGGCCTAGAGAAGTCTAAATAGGAAAGTTCCTGAGTTTTGGCGATTTTAACAGGCTGTTAAATCTAGTGGTAATCTGGATTGATCTGGAGACAAGGCCCCTCAAGACCGAAAATTTTCTCCTTAAACTCAGAGGATCCTTGCAGGCCTGGAGAGCGAGAGAAAAAGAGAGAGAGGCAGTATGGACAGAGCAGGAGATGTATGTCAAAGATCCTGCAGACTTCTCATTCCATGACTTGAAAGGCAGTGTAAATAGAGGCAGAGGAGTAACAACCCAGGCACTGAATCAGCCTCTAGCTTCTATTGAGATCTCAGACATCTTAATTTAAAAAAAAATCCAAATTTCAAAGCTTTCCCATAATATGTAGAGTAAAAGGAGGAAAAAAAAAACATTTGTCATTCTTTATTTATTTGCATTCCTCAATGGCAAAGTAAATTGAATGTTTAAGTTACTAACATCAGAGACTTGATTTCTCTGAAGCTAAAAAGCCTATTAATCACAATTTTAAAGTGTTCTTTAATTACCTTATGATAAAATGACACAGAGCGGGAGGAAAAATTGTATACTTTTGGAGCTCCTTATGTTTGCTTCAAATCTCACCGGAAATCCATGCTGATCCTTCTTGCCTCTGCTGCTTAATTCTATTCTACCACAGCTATTGTTTATCATTTAGCAATGTTAACCATATATTGTGCAATTTTGAGGCAGGGAAAAAGTGTTTAGGGAGAGCAGGCCTGATTCTAAGTTGGTTTCTGGAGGACAGAATGGGAAGGGAAGCTTCATCCTCTGCGAGAATTGGGAGGCTTTGAAATGCCGAGCTTGTGGGGGCGGTGAGGGTGGTGGTGGTGCTAGACGCCTTTGCTCAGAAAGTGTTTCTGCGCCTTGATGGGCACCTTGGTGCTTCAGGACTATTAATCTGAGTCGTGTCCCGGGCAAGAGGACCTTTGGTGCTTCTCTGGATAACAAATCGGGAGATAAAGAACCAGTAGATGGTGCTCAAGATTACATAGCACTGGCCTGACTCATGTAGGGCTAGTACAGCTCCACCTACTCATCAGATGCCCGGTTTTGGTCATCGCCAATGGCCTCTTGACATAAGCACTGAAATGAGGAGACAGGCAAAGGACTTTTTTTGGAAACACTTTAAAGGATGTGAGCAATCAAAATTAGCTATAAGGAAAAAGACAAGGCGAGTCTTTGTTAAAAACCTCTTTGTAAAACATGGCATTGTTTTTAAAGGAAGGAGAATGAAAAATAAAATAAATGTGACACTAGTTACTAGTTTTACATTATGAGATAGGTGTTCCTAGCGGGGGTTTTGTGAAAGAAATACGAAGCAAATCCAGTGTCCCACAGTGTTTAATGAGACTTTCAAGGTCTTTTCAAGTTCTTAATACTTGAGATCATTCATAAAATTGGAAACATCAGTTGCCAGCATGGAAAGCAGAATCCGAAGGCTTGACAGCCCTCTCCTTGAGTGTTACTGACAAATCCTGCTACTGGAAGGAGAAATAGCTGGTAGCTGTAGGTGGACGATGCCACAGTCCCCTTTCTGCCAGCGGTTGGTTTAGGCGAGCGTACACTGAGTTTGAATTTGCTGCTATTGCAAACTCAGCCAAATGGGTAACGTTCTGAGTTGATCTGTTTTCAGATCCAGACAGTTGCTAATGAAACAGTTGCTGTTTTGTTGACAGAACATTAATTACTTGATCTTAAGACTTGGTAATTGCACGGGCCCCCTCTGTATACATCACTAATTACATTAGCAATTATATGGCGTTTTAAAGACAAAGAAATGACTGCAGCAATTGCAGTGTCACAGGGACCCTGCTGCTAAATTTCAATCAAGTTCCTAGAATTTCAGTGAAGTGTTGAGTAAAGTCCTGCAGCATCGGAGTTCTGCAGACATATCAGTCTGTGCTAGGTTATAGTGCTGAATCCACTTAACCAAAAATTCTTGAGAAAAGTAGGGTCACTTGAATTTCACATCAAGATTAGCTGCATTCTCAAAATTGATTTCATGCAGTCTCAAAAGCCAGTTTGCTATGAGAAATATTTCTTTGTATGATTAGCTGTATTTATCCTAAAATAATCAAGAGTCATATCTCAGCAAATCATGACTTAAAATAATCATAAACATACTTTCTGAAAGCTTAATTGTGTTTTCAAGAATCTTTTTCTGCAAGTTAGTTAATAGACCTGAAAGTACTTAAGCTAAAATTCCTAGGCCTCCAAAAGCTGGACTTCCAAAATCGACACAACTGTAAGCATGAGAACTGGCAACATAGCATATATGTAATGTCACTGTTATTTTGGAATATGAAAATAAACATAGAGGATCTTTTCTTTTTCTTTTTCTTTAGAGAGCCTTAATTTAAATAAGAAGGACCCTTGGAATATGCAGATAATCTGTACAAGCACATACTTGAATTTCTGTTGTCATTTCCTTTTCCTAACCCACCTCCCTGTGCTTTCCTTCTTTGAATACAACTAGAGCATCTCAACTTGAAAAACGACTGTAACTTGTTTGGGATTCTGAAGCCCTTACACTCCACTGTAGTGTAAGTAATGAAAGTGAGCTGTACACTTTTGGGTGCTCTGCTAGGATGAATGGGAACATGAAAGAAATCCAATGCTTGTAATTTTTTTTTTTCATTTATTTTGTAGCTGTGCTTCTGGTTTGCAGGCCAGAGGGGAAAGTAATTATATGGCCAGATCTATAGATGGCCTAAATTGATACACTTCCACTGACTCGAGCTCATGATAGCTGAGGATCCGGCCCATGTCTTGTCGAGTTTTGAGGTTGTTAACAGGGAGAGATGGTATTATTACCAACAGACAATCTCTCTCACTTGTGCTAGCTATTTATTCCCATGTTCCTCCCTCCCCTCCCTTTTCACTGTTCCTCAAGTACTGTGGAAGGCTGGCAATTAGAAAATAGACAAAAGTGTGTGCAATCAACTGTGTTCTTGCTACAGAAAACACTGTCTGCAGAAATCCACTTTATAAACTGGTATTTGATACAAAGTCCTTTATCCCAAGAGCTAAATGTGGGATTGTGGCTGTGGCTTGGAAGAACTCTTCCCTACAGTACAAAAGAAGTAATTAGGTTTGTTGTCTGGGCTGCTCTGTGCTCAGCATGTCCTAGCTGAAGTCATCTTGGTAGTTATTTCTCACCTTACGATCTATGAAAACACAGGAGTTGTTTGTTTTTTTTTGCTTTTGGGGTTTTTTTCTAGTGGTGAGGCAAAGTCATGGCGAGAGCTGGTTGACATGCCTTTTGAGGGATCAGCTTTCTATTGCTGAAAATGAACAGAAACGAGAATGAGGAAAATCTCAAAACGTGTAAATTTTGATTTGTTTGATCGCACTGAGTGTTCAGTTGCAAGCGTTCAGCTGTGACATGACCGTGTCAATTTGTATGCTTAAACCGCAGTGGAAGATGCGACCTTAGAGAAACAAGAGATGTTTTTTTCCGAGGGAAGAACAACCCCAGTTTCTGACCAGTTCTGCCCAGAATCACATTCATTAATGCTGTGATTCAGAATTATGTGAGGTCAGTTTAAAGCTCCAACAGACTTTAATGGTGTGGCAGGGTTACCACTAAGAGCCCCTCGTTACAGACACACTAACAACCTGCACTCAAAACTGATCAGCATCAGCCTCTGTGGCCACACTGGATTGCGAGGAATTCTTGCTGCTATGAGCACAAATGAACAGGAACGAGTTTCCCCAAGGATGCGGCTGTAAAACGTGCAGAAGCAGGAAAGCAGCCATCCTAGTACCACAGGAAGCGGCAGGGGCCGGCTTGAGGTCTGTCACGCTCGTAGCTTTTTCTGTTGTTGTTGTTAAAGCTCAGCACAAAGCCAGAGGGAGCAGAACACCAGCTACGCCCCTCGCTACCAGCAGCCTTGTACTGCTTCTGTGGGGCAGTGTTGTGGTGCCTTCCACTTTGGGAAGTGTTGGGTTCCTGCTTCCCCTTGCCTACCCCGACGTTTGTGGGACGTTGGCTCTGGCTGCGCCCTCTGCTATGGCCACCAGCTGCCTGTTGAATCCAGCCCTGCAAGGGGAGTTAATGAAATATTCCTACTTACAGAACCCGGTGCGATTAAAGCTTCAGATCTTTGCACCTCAACAGCTGTGTGTTGTCACTGAGATAAATATTTTAACTGGGCTAGCAATTCCCTCGCTGCCCTGCGTAAGTGGTTGAAAGAGTGGCTATTGTTTCAGCACTTTCTAAGGTGAAATCCAAGTTCTGACAAAACAGTCATCTAGAAACAACCCCTGAAGACAGGCGTGTGGGATACACAAGGCCTTTCTTAATGCATCGCGCAGACGTGCAACGTGAACATGGGTAATGGTGATCAGACAGATGGTCTTTGATGATGCTACCTAATATACTTGGCTTTTGGAGGAGTCGTGTGTGCACTTTTTTTTTGAAATTAGAAGTTACTGTTTTTTTTCTGAAATTCTTTTGCTGGGGTACTTCATGCATGTCCCTCTCAGTGATTTATTAGCAAGTTACTCAGACTGGCAGAAGGTTCCTAAGGGTCAGAGTGATGACACATCATAGGCACATACTGTACTTGTATATGAACAATTCCTTAGAAGAAGCTACAAATCAGTGGTAGAGCACAATAGATCTCCAGGCTGTCATCTCCATAATGAACTTCCCCACTTGAATATGAAAGTAAGTAAGTCAATGAGCCACTGTTACAGACTTAAAAATCTTTTTAAAAAAGTAACTGTGAGTTATAGCACTAAAATCATCGCTTAATAAGCTGCTGGGAGGTCATAAGAGGAAAAAAAAAAATAAAACCACCATCAATCTGTTTTTAAATACTATAGGCCGTAAGCCCTGTTCAGGGGGAGACGAAGGGTCTCTCACTAGGACAGTGGACCCTTTAGGTTTCACAGTACAGGAAGAAGGTCATATACTAACTGCACGTTCTCCCTGAGTGAGCAACTAAAACATGACCAGGAGAAGTTGACTTCTCTGGTTTTGGTTGATAATGCCTAATGTTTTCAGATGCTTTCACAGACATCCAGCAGTAGTTTAAACAGTCGCTCATGTTCTGTCTTCTGTTAATCAAAAATGTTGTCAGTAAAAATGGCTTTTGCTTTCATCAGCAAAGAAAATTTTCATTTATTTGAACCTTTCTAATGATTTTCCCACAAGAAAACTGAATATTCCTGTTCTTGATAGCTGATTACTGTTTTCTGAAACACTTCTCAGCTCCCCAGTTTATTTTTTAAGTTAATTTGTATTTTTGATCAATGGTCTTGCAAAGGCACAAAGAATCCTCTGCCTTATATGTGATTCCCCCAGGCGTCGGCTCCCCATATAGCCTCGTCCTTCTAAAGACAGGCAGAGTGAAGCGCAAGCAGAGCAGTGCCTCTGCCCTGCCTCGCTTGCTGGCGAGAGCATGGGAGCTGCAGAGAAGCACATTTAGACGTCCCACTGATTACATCTCGCCCTCTACTGCAAGCGGCAATAGAGATACTTGAGACTTTTTTTCTTTGCACAGTTGTGCACGAAGACAGTACCTAAAATTTTTCATTATCTAAAAAAGGACCGAGGAACAAAAGCAAACTTAATTCTGAAGTCCGAGTCAAAAAAAAAAAAAATAGTATAAGACTACATGGGTTGTTTTTAATTTTCATCTTTGACCAATGATTTGCCACTAACAAAGGGGGATGGTTTCCCAAAATAAAATTACAGAAATTTGACTCCTCTTCTCCCCCAAGAATGAACGTGTTGCTACTTTGTTAATCAGGCGTAGGGAAGAGAAAAGGTCAGAAGAACCAGTATTTCTCTTACCCCATAACTTGTGTATCTGGCTCCCCCGAATTGTGGACGGACACCTTACAAGCACAAGGGCTCGATGTGAGAGCTGTTACATAACACACGCCTTTTAAAAAAAATCTTACTGCTGTAAGAGTATCTTGAGTGACCCATGCAGATGATAAAAGATACAGAACAAAGCACGCTGAACACTCTGAAATTAAGATAATTCCCCCCCTTGTTTACAGTACAAAAATTTTATTTTTTTTTGTTAGGATAATTTAAAGTTTAAAACTGAAGTAGACATATTCATTTTACAAACAAGATATTCTTCCATAAGTAGGACCATTAAAAACAGTAAACAAAAAAAGCTGTCTTTACAAAAGCTCTGTGCATAGCAACTTCATACCGTATAACTGACAAAGCAAAAAAACAAAAAACAACCAAACCCCCCCCAAAAAAACAACCAGCCAACCCCAAACAAACCCCAAAACTATACAGTAGGGAGAAATGAGGCCTTAATTTACAGAAGGGAGAAAACGGTCTTTAAAACCATGCATATTGGAAATGTGCAAAGAAATAGGGAGAATAAGATGCTATACCAAGATAAATAAAGAAATAAAACATACTCTTTAAAGTTATGATAAAATTTGTAATCATCTATCACAACAACTTTCTTCTTTTCAGTGGCAAAAAAGAAAGCTGTTAGGGAGTATTAAATGGCAATAACTAAAAGAGGACAGATTTGTTTATTACACTGAAAAAAAAAATCCTTTCACAAATTTTTACATTACTTCTGCTGGGTGTTTGCTACCGCCAAAGTCCCTTCACTTTCAAGGAGTCCTGATGGATTTATTTACACACATTTTTTTCTTGTGAAGCTACCAAGCTCTGCAGTCATCTTTCTTTCACATGATGATTTCCATGCATGAGCAAAACTCGTGTTCTAAATCATTCCTACATTTACTTTGTTTCATTTATTTGGCTTGAGTCAAACCAGAAAAAGTGTTTTTTTTTTCCTTCTTGTTTATATTAACTTAGGCAGCTACATTTGTTTTCCTTCCTACAAGCATCTGAAGTAGTTTTCTAGGGAAGGTTTCCTTTTTTTCCATTGGACTCTTGGCTGTCCCACTTGAACAACTGGATGGAGCTCATAAAAATAATTAAAACATGAAAAGGAACATTCAGAATTTCAGAACCTTTTCAATTTTATTTTTTTAGTCAGCTTGTCAATTTTTCTTGAATCTTTCTGAGACTTCAGTGTTGTTTTATGCAATAACCCCTCCAATTTATGTAACGGGTGGACAGAATAGCTTTTTCCCTTGAAATGTCTCAATTTTTCATTTGAAATCATTCTAACTGAAATTTTGTAATGAAAAGCTTTGTTAAAGATGTGGAGGGAGTCAAGCTAGCAAGCTGCTGCTCTTCAGCATGTGGTCTTAGAAATTCATATCTGGAATATTTGATGGTTATAGATCTTGAGTGTAGCAGAGAGAACAAAATTTGAAAGTAGCCTGCACAGAGAAGGGAAGGGAGAAAACACACCAGAAATGGGACTGGTATGAGATATTTTTGGGAATCTAGGATTTGATGCAATGTTCACTAAAATCAATGGAAGTCTTAAACCCAACTTTAATAGTCCTAAATCAATCTTTTTTTCCCCCATGCATCCAGAATTCCAAGCATGAATTTAGACTTCCCATTATTAGTCTTTCTGGGATACTGATACCTATGAACATATGAAATAAAATTATTCTGAACAACAGCTATGAGGCTAGGCAGTATGTCTTGTTGTGCTGTCCCAGGTGAATGTACAGCAGAACACACTTACAGCTGCAGACTTCTTACCACCTGTGATTCTTTCATATTTTAGAGATCGCTTAGCTTCAAGGTTGGTTGCCTTGTTGACCCTCAGTGATTGCTACTTCCTTGAAGACATGAAGGGCATACAAAGAACCTGCAGTGTCACTGAACCACAATTAACAGTGAGTTATTTTATTTCATGTTTTCTGGCGTGCAGACACTTCTAGTAACCTGACTTGCAAGACCTATGAACTAGATTCCTGCTTCTTAAAAACACATTATTCCCACAAAAATCTATTTTAAAGTTGTTCTTAATTGCCACTTTTGCTAGTAAATTCAGGCTTTGAATTTTTGACAGTAAAAAAAAAAAAAAAAAAAAAAGCCTTCCTTTTAAAAAATGAATTTAATAGCATTGAAAAGGCACCTAATGCATCCCCTACTAAAAAGCCCCAGCAGAGTCAGGAGTAATAGAAAGCTCACAAGTGTCACCTCTAGGAATGCCAGGAGTCGCCCACTTTCAGTGTCTTTGCCATCCCCTGGCTTCTCTGCTGTACCGAGCTCCAGCTAAGAAACACATCCTGGAAACATTTCAGTACGCTAAATACATCTCACATAGCTCAGTTGTACACCAGACTATGAAAATTGAGCGTCAGTGAGAATCTATTCCTACACAGTTTGAGTAAGAAGCAGGGTCACAGGAAGTCAGTTGAACTGCACTGGGGTATTCACATGAGTGAATTTACACACACGTTTGCAGAATGCAGTCCTATGGCAAAAACTACTGGGAAAAGCCTGTCTGTTAGATGAGGGTCTATAAATTCATACCACACACAACACCAAGCTGCTTTGTCACTAATTATTGCAGCTGGATTTGAACCATAGATCTAAATAGAGACTTTCTAGTCTATTACTAATCCAGATTAGCTCCAAAGTACAAATGACCTCAGCCATGCAAGTTGTCACAGCTGTTCTCCATCCTGAGTCCAGTAATGACTTGAACATTTTCTACCATACATAATGATCACCAAAAAATCCTATTTTACTTACCAATCAATAAAACTACTGGGCGAATGGACAAGTTTTGGGGCCATACATTAAGGGTTTATTTATAAATAGAAAGATGTTATCATAGGAACAACTATTTGTGCAACTATGAATAGTATGTATTTGAGTGGGTTGTAAGTGTAGTGTAGCTGATTTGGAGGGGTCCTTTTCTCTCAAAAAAAAGGCTTACCAGCAAGATTGAGTTCTTTAGAGTGCTCTCTGGTTTAGTCAAATAACTAGTGATTGCTTTTTAATTGCGTTTTCACCTTCCAATTTCAGGAGAGGAGATGCAAAGGAGAACTAAACTATTTTATACTAAAATGCAGAAAAAATCAAACAAAGCAACCGATTACTTCTATGAATTTCAATATATAAATGGAAAATACTTACCATTTTTAATGACTCAGGATAAAAGTGCATAAATTATTCAAATACATATTTACTCTTCATAAATGCACCCTTAATATGAAGTATAACTGAACTTAAGTTGTTCTAACTACATGGAAAACAGTATGTTAGAGAACCTTTTCCCTCTCAATTTATATATTGAATCTACAGTATACACTTAGTACCTCATGACAAATCTGATCGGTGCAAGTCCCTAAGTGCCGCTCGTTTGCCAGTGGGGTCTTCGACACTTACCAGTTTATCCTAGTACCTGAATATCATGAAAACAAAAATTGGAAGAGGGGAAAGACGACGTGGATGAAATTTCGTACACGAATTAGTGACCTGTACACCACAACGTGTATAACAGTTTCTGATGAATTTGTTAATCAGAAAGAATCCTATACATCCTTGCACACAAATTCAGTAAGAGGGAGGAAGTGAGGAACAATTGCAGCAGTAATAATATATCTCAAACTTGTCACTACATTTTTGCATCATTTTTCTTCATTGTACAATTGGAGGAAAAAATCCAAAAAGGGTTTAATTTCTACCTCTACATACAATAAGTTACAAGTTTATTTATTTAAATAATTGTAAAACATCTTACATTTTTAAAGAGGTTAAACTATAAGCAAATACACACATACACCAAAGTTCCATCATTCATGTCAGTTTGTCCTAGAAATTCTTTCATGCTGGTACCCTGTTTTATTGATTTTTTTTTTTCTGCATAAACTAAATCGGTATCTGAAAGGCTCCATAGAAAATAGAAACTTCAACTTTTTTTCCCCCTACAAAGTAAAACAAATTATTGTATCCAAAATATCAAACTTGAATCATTTTGCCAATTTCTTTCTCCTTTCAATATTTTACAAATCTTAGGAACGCTTCATGTCTTTCGAGAAAGACTTTGCATTTGTGATGCTGTTCTGCCAACTGTTGTTCATCCTGGCTCTTTGCTGATTCTTCATTCACAATATTTTAGGAGTTGATGTGGTTGTGTCAGAAATATGAAACAGGTAAAAGATGCAGACTTCTATCTTGTCCAATCCATAAAAAATGTTCTTTTTTTTTTTTTTCTTTTCCTGGGCCTGGCTTTCCCCCCAAAAAGAGCTTGTAGTGCTATTTTTTTTAATGGTCCATCACAATAAGTAGTTTTGTGCTGTAAAAGAAAAATGGAAAAAAGAGGAAAAAAGGGAAGAAGGAAAGGAGCAAAGCTGCCTCTTTCTTACATCGGGGGAACGACAAGACCAGTCATGGCTGAAAAAGAAAATTGACAGAGATGAAATTCTGGCAGATTTTTATGGAACAAAATATATTTCACCCTTCTGTGTGCAGTTAAATATTACAGTGATTACTATATTTACAGGCTAAGTTATTACATTAAAAGAACTTCAGTTTCTTTTAATATTTTTTGTTTATTGAGAAGAACTAACATTGTGAGACATAGTGATCACACACAATGGACAATCTGCTATTTCTTAGCAAATTCACCAGAAGCCCAGCTGGCTCTTAAATGGATAAAGGAGATAGTGGATTAATTCAACTCTAAGGACAACAATTTTCAGAAATGCCTAATGATTTTTGGGGGTGCTCAACTTCTGAGACATCTTGGAGATGGATGTTGCTCAGAACTGTTCCCAAAAATTCAGATTTTCCTGCTTTCTTGAGTTGAATACTCAAAATTATTCTGGAAAATCAGAATCAAGTAGGGTCTCCAGTTTCCTACTCAACCTGCTAATTTGCTTGCAGGAAGGATTATGCTGTGAGCAAGGAAGGATGACGTGAAAGCAAATGGGAATTTGCCCATGAACTGCTTACGGAACCCAGCCATGGAATTACAAGTCCCAATTCATTGGACAATGACTGGAGCTAGGTTTTGCTAATTTAGTTTCAGTGGAAAAATGGACGAGCCTCTCCTTCTCGCTTGGTTTACCCCATATGTCTGAATCACTGCAGTCTTACCTGGCACATTCCCAGAACACTGGGCTTATGTAAATTATTTATTAGTCACTCTCACTGCCTTTAATTGCAGCTATATTCCTCATAACTGACAACAAGAACATTTGAAGCTGCCTGGAACTGGTCCTGTTCCCAAAGGTTTTGAGGGGTAAGTTCAGTTTATACGTATTTATATAACAAATGAATGAGTCATATTTTCAAAAGGGCCTCAGTGCAGTGCAAGGTTCTAATCCTGCACAGATTTATGTTCACTGAAATTTGTGGGATTATTCACGTGTTTAAAGCGCTGTCCTCTGGGAATTAATTTCACCTTTATGTTCATAGTGTTTAAAAAATGCTCAGGGGAAGATCCTCAGCTAAGAAGCCTTTTACTGGAGCTGTGTTGATTTTAACCAACTGTAGATATGGTCTATGATTTAATATGATAGGAAAATAAAAATTTTCGTATTTTGTAACTGACTAGACTAAAAGTCCCTGCCAATTTTGGCAGATAGCTGAAACAGAAAGTAAAACTGTCTTAGATAGGTATCTACTTCTTCTTTTATGCTTAAGAATTTGGTAGCATTTTTCAGAGATATTATAAGGCTATTTAACTACACTAAATAAGGTGATAGGTAAATATTCATGTCGTTATTTTGCAGGTAGAGAGACAGACAGGCAAACAGACAGACACGGCATTTGAAGAAGAGATTTTCTGATAGCACTAATGAGGTGCTTCTTTCCTTTGCCCCATCCCCCAAAACAGAAAATTATCCCAAGTTCCTTGAGGTTTTTTAGTGCTCCAGCCTGGCGCTGGAGAGCCTTCTCCCTGTGCATTAACCACACGCCTGCCTTTTTGTCCTCTGGAAGAGAAAACGTAAAGAAAAAGTCCCTGACTGATGCCCGCTTCCAGGTTCTGCTGGGCTGGTGGAAGACGTAACTGTCCTCAGCTGCTTGCCGCCACCCCAAGGTTTCCCAATGGAGCAGTTTGTGCAGGCGCGTCCTAATTTGCCTCCAGCAAAATCAGCCAGGTTAGCTCAAAGAGTTTAAATAGTTTGTCTGAGGTAACCTGGCTGGCTCTTTCGCCTGAAGTGAACACAGGAGAGCCTGCACAAACTGCGTGCCTGGGCGGTCCGTGCGCGTGGAAACCTTTGCTGCTGCATCGCCAGACACAGTGGCAGACTCTCTGCAGAGCCGTTGAGATTGCCTGTGCAGAGAAGCAGCAGACAGTCTTAGACAGTCTTAAACTGGTATAGCTAAAGTGGTTTAATTTGAAACATGTAGGGGGCTGTTGCCAGTGTAGTTTAAAGCCTGTTCCCAAGGGTGATAAGCCATGTTGGCATGAAAGATTTTTTTGATACTACTCTTATCAGCATTATTTTCTTTCTATTAATCTAGGAAAACTTCCAGCAGAGCTAGGGAAAGATCAAGCGTGAGTCTCTTCCACATCTCTTCAAAAATATATTAAGGGTATTTGTAGATGCAGCATTTTGGAAAATTTAAGCTGGGGGGGAAAGTACATTTGTACTGTATAATTAAGGAAGTATGTTAGCTAGCAGTCCTGAACTCAGCATATTGACAGCAAGAAAAAAAAGTGACATCCACTATCAGGAGCATTATGCTGTTACTTCTGGGGTTCTGGTTCCTCTTTTGCCACCTTTTCTAAAATCCTTTCCTCCTAAGCACGCCCTTTCTTTCCTCTCCTGACTTCTGCCAGAAAAACCGATCTGTTTTGTCATTCCAGGTTCTAAGGGCTCCAGATTGGAGATACTCCTCAGAGCTTGTTAGGATGGGACCTGTCAGTGGGGAAATTCAGGTAACACTGTAACACAAAAAGGATGGACAAAGCCTTATCATTTCATTGGAATGTTGCATCTTCACCTCCTTCTGCAACAAAGAACAAGCTGAGGAATATTGGCTGGAATTTTCACCTGTTTTTCAACAGCACACGTAAACTGCTTTGCTCTGTGGTTCTCTCCTCATACATACCCTCAGCTGTCCATTTCTACCCCACCTCCACTCCCCTTTGGGGCTACACTGTCAAAAGCCTATTCCCAGCCTGTATCGCTTTTTATTGAATGTTTGTGAGGTTTGGATTAAGGTCTTACACTGCTAGCAAAGCTGTAATTATTTTTGCCTGTATTACTATATATTGAATCGATGTAACTTTTCAATAAAGGTGGTTCAATGCAGGACACTCCCTGATGAGTTGGGAATATAGAAACCACAGTCATTATCCCAGAGGGTTTTTTTTCTTGGAGGAAAATGGAAAAAGAATTAGAGATGAGCCTTATTGTATTAACCTTGACAGCTTGCAATTATCAACTGAAACACTTGATTAAAATTGTCACAAGGTTGGAGAATTTTTTTATAAATAAATAATCAAACATGGATAGTACCCAGATGCTATGGTGATAGGCACCTTTAATGGGTGTAATTAATAATGATCATAAGCCTGGTGTATAGCAGAGGTGCCTGAATATGCTGTCTTGCTTTGTTGTGAAAAAGAATTCTGTGCAATTCATACAGTCATCACTTGGTAAGAACTGGCAGAGGGCTCAGTGCTGTATTAGCCTGTACACACATGCACACTCTCTCTCCCTGGTTGGTGGCTTTGAGGTATGTAGCTTGTGACCTGTTTTAAAGAGGATGCTTTCTAGAGAAGATGAGCATTGGTATTTTCAGTCATTTTCATGTTAAATGTCTGGATCTCTCATTTGGTTATATCACCTGATTTTTCTTCTTTTGCCACTAAATTTCTAGAAAGCTCCATTCGTATTGCTCAACAGCTCTTAGAAGAGGAAGATGAAGTGCAGCAGTTGTACTACTCTGAGCATCTTAAATGAAGTGTCCTACCATCTGCAATGTCAAACATTTCTACACACAAACTGTCCCAGATACAAAGATAGGTTTGTATGGTGCAAGCCACCGAGCTCTTGGTACCAGAGCTAGCTGGTATGTAATTCGGTCTAATATAAGATAAAACTTATACTTGCAGGCCTCACTTTATTGATGTCTTTGGACTGCCATCATGACTAGGCCTAGAAGCTACCATCATCACTGGAATATGTGGGGCTTGGCTTTCAATATTAAAACCAGGGAGATGATATAAAAGAATGCACCATTTATTCTCTCCTTCTCTAATTGCTGCAGGAAGCCTTAGGTAACAAATCAACTGAAAAAGGATAGAAGAAAGAAAGGATTTTCAGAAGAAAACACAGCTGGCTTTTATTTAAAGCAAGCAGAAAACATCAGTGCTTTGGATGAAAGGCACCACCACCCTTTATACTAGAACGTAAACTGAAGCCCTTCCTTGAAGGGCTTTGGAGGATGGTTCCACACAAGACATTAAAAAGTAGCCAAAAGTTTCAAATAATTGTTAAATAATTTCTTTCCTCCTACTCCCCCTTACAGGAAATGAAAAAAAGAAATCCTTGCAAAAATCTGTCAATATTTGTTTGGAAGATACTCATCCATCCATTCCTGATCATGTAATCACAGACAGGTAAGATGTTTTTAAATTACCGATGGTTTTGTCTCTCTTAGATGATAGGCAGGTCAAAACATGTAACGTTTTTAAAGAATCAAAGCATTTGATAGCTAAGAGATGGAGGAGAAGTTAACTTGGCCTTATCTATTATGGTAGTTATATCTCATCATTACGCTAAGTTGTATGTGTGCAAAAAGATGCCTGAACATTTAGTATGATTTAGTTTAAGTTAATTAGGAACAGCCTTAAAACTAAAATATGTGTTTGCAAAGTCATATGCATGAGTTTAACTATTAAAGGGCAAAGGAAGGTATAGCCCCTCCCCCTCCCCCCCCCAAGTTACATATTTTTCTAGATCCATTAGAAAGTGGCTAAGGTTTTACCTGCAAAGCAAAGGTCAGGGTCAAATCTCTGCCACAATCCTTTTTTTTCCCTATTGTATTTTCGTGATTATATCTGTCCTGAATACTTTTTTTCATAAATAAAACAGAAGCAGATTTTTGTTTCCTCTCACAAAAAACAGAGCTCATCTAGCCCAAATGAGCCTACGACGACATATAAGCTGGTGAAATTAACATCCCAATCATCAAATGAACATCAGGTGAAAAATGAGTAATTAATAGTAACAGGACAGATTTCTGTTAAGTACTAACAACAAATTTTGAATATCCCTTAAGATTGTCTTTGTTTTGAGGTAAAGCATGCCTGATGCATCTCAGCAAGAAGCTGGGAGAAAAATGTACTTGATCCTTTCTATATATCAAATTTAATCAGATAACAAATACGTATTTTTCATATATATATATATATATATATATATATATATATAAAAATTTGCAAGCATTAGCACACCTAAAGCTCTGCCTAGGTTCTGAACTCAGGATTCAGACAGAACATATTGCTGAACGTTCCTAGCATGCAAATGCCCAGTTACTTTCACCTGGCTCTTACCCAATCTCTCTTAGGAGTTACTTTACAATGGATGTTGCAAGTGTTGGCTGGAGCCAGGAAAAGAACGGTGGCTCAGGCACTGGACTAGTAACGATCTGGAGCCCTTGCTCTGTAAATGGGAGCCAGTCGTTTCATCCGAGTCCCATCCTTTACAAGTCCTTCAGAGCAACTATTTTCTCATTACCTACGTGTACAGTACTTAATGCAAGAGGACCAGAATCCCCAGTGCTGTTGACACCCCAAACTGTGTCAAGACAAGATACTAATAATCAGGGTCTTCAACTCAAATACTTGCATTTCTTTAGGGAACAGATCCTTTGTTAAATTGAGGCAGTTCCTAAGAGTATCAGACTTCGATGCCTTTTGGATTGGCTAGGATCCTGATGGTTAATGGAACGTCTGACCTTCTGGGGCTTGCCTGCTAGTCCTTGTAACTGAGCTTGCATTTTTACGTTGAGATGTGCTGAGCTGGCCAAAGGTAATCTGGGCAGTCAGCGGTCCATGCTGTTCCAGCAGTTTCCAATTTGCTTGCATTTCCCATCAGCTGCCTTACATCTGAGATGAGTTGATTAGGCATTTGTGTACTTATCATGCCATGTTGCATCACGTCACATTATATCTTCCCAGTGCCTTTTTTAAACTGCCTTGACGTATGACACGAACTGAGCACACAATTGTTCTGACCAGGATCACCTGCTCTCAATTTGGAGAGTATATAGAACTGGGTAGGGTCCAGTATGGACTGCTGCTTGTTCTCTACCTATTGTGTCCTGTTACGTTGTAAGAATGTATAGCAGATGGCAGGTGAAAGAGGTAAGCAAGAACACATGGCACAGGATGGGGTTATCTGAGGGTACTCCATGTCTTGGGAGCATTGTGCAGCCCAAAGCCAAAAGCCAGTAGATAGATAAAAGAAGTTTCATGCCTGGCTTTGAGTTGCAGCATATTTTCTGTAAGCTATCCTCCTGTATCCAGCACCTTTATGCAGAAGAACTTCTCCTAAATACAATTTTGGACAAAATTTCTACCCTTACAGCAAGAAAGATCTAAAAACTCTCAGGAATTATGGGAATGCTGGTATGAGGATGAAGCTTGAAGAGCTCTATATGTTTAAACTATTTTTTACCCCGGCCTAAAGACTGCTATGATTAACATAACTGGAAGTTTTACTTTAGCATTTTGTTGCTGCTTGTAAATAAGTAGACTGGCATGCCCTGAGGTGCTGGTAATGTATCTAATATGCTCATTGCAAGAGGATGCAATGATGGAGCCTGTATCACCAGGAAACCTTCACCTTTAAATAGCAGATGTACCCAGAGTGCTCTGCAAACATTGCATTTGCAAAAATCCTTGCTCGGGAGACATTTTCCCCATGTTATGGGTGGGGAAATTGAGAGGTAATGTCAAAACATCTGTCTGATATGCGGGGGGAAGGAGCCTGCATGTACTTCCTGCTTGTTCTGCACTTTCAGTATTTTCTCTCTATGGGGACTGAAAGCTCATTGAAATATTTTACGAAGCCTATTTAACATTACATTTACTGAAGCATCAGTTGTTAAAAAAGAAATAATAACAAAAATTACATTACCAGCTTGTCTGTTCTTAGCTTATAATACAGGACCATGGCCTAGCAACGGAGATTAACAAAGCCCCATTGCTGCAGCACAGTAAGTCCATTCAGGAAGCCTCTTTGGGACCCTCCTGTTGACTTTCTGGCCACATCTGTCTGTCAACACTGTGGGAACGTTAATCTGGATATCAGGCTTGTGTATCTGGATCCTTTCCAAAGCATGTGCTCCCCAGCTTGCATCAATTTAAATATTTCAGTTGAAAAAAAAAATCACATCTATGGTTGAAATAGTTAAATAGTTACAAAGACCAGGCATAAGGAACCTTGGGCAGACACGTTCAACTCTGAGAAGCAACTACCATCTTTGCTGTGACTGACATCTGATGCTGTTGTTTGTTGTAGTCCAACTGACAAGTCCCATTGTACTAAGTACTGTGTCTGCTGACAGCTTGTTTAATGACAGTTGCAGCTATATTACTGTATTTATGTAATCACAGTGTTGCTGTACAAGGAGTTTTTCCACAATGAAAGCCATAAGGTTAACCTTTATACCAGTTTATCTTTGCCCAAGTCCCTACATTTCTGTGTGCCTAAACTATTTCAGTAAGTAATCATAACCTTAATCAATAGCTTAATTTTGAATGCTTCAGGAGCATATTTTTGTCAGCAAAAAATGCATAGATGTAACAACTTTACATTAAGATTGTGTTTCTACAGTTTCTTATTTATAGATTCGATAAAATATGTTGCAAATATAAATAGAATGTATTATTGTTAAACAATGAAGTGGCCTCTAGTAGTTTACCTATTTATAAATGATTTTAAAAAAAAGAATGATAAGCCCTTGCTAAGCAGGGTCTTAAACAGACAGGACAGACAGGGTAGATGATTATGGAAAAATATTAATTAAATAAGAGGCCAATATTCTTTAATCTATCATTTTTCTGTTGCCCAGACACAGCCTATCAGAAATGATTTTCTTACTGAACTGATTGGGGTTAACACTGCCTTAAGTGATTTTGTAAAAAATCAGGCCCTCTCAGCATCGTGGTTACACACATTTCAATTTAAACCAAATTTAAACCTATTCTGAATGCAAGCCTACTCTTGAGTGATTTGTGTTTAGCTTTTAGCACTTTCCAAATGGGTTAAGCTAAACAAGTAAACTATTCTTAAGTTGATACATGCCTTCCTAATCAGTTCACTAAATCAGTTTAAAATCGTATTACCTTGAAATAGTAAAACTCACTAAGTCCTCACAAAGTTGTTTTTCTTTTTTTTTTTTTCACACACACACACATCCCTCCTTTAGCTGATATGAAGAACTCAGATTTATAGAGTCAAAAAATGAAGTTCATTGCAGAACAAGTAATGATAATAACTTTTAAAGACTGTGATTATGCAAACACCAACAAATTTCTAAATAGTTCAGACAAATACCTACCACTGTTGGGTTAACAAATCTTTCTATACCTATAGTTTTAAGAATCTCTTCAAATCCTTCTTTTCTTTTCTTTTTTTTTCTTTTAAGAGCATGAAAGAAAACTATATCCCCTGTCAACATGATGCCTGTGCCTTCACATCCACAGATCACTGTTTCATTAATGGGCAGGAGATGATTTTAGAGAAGCTGACTTGCTTCCTTCCATCCTAGAGAAGGACCACAAAGTTTCAGGTAATGGGGTAGGGAGAAATGTTTTAAATGTATAGCAGAATTCTGTAAGTTAGCTTTTGAAAATGTAATTATTTTTGCTCAACACACTTAAAATTTCCTTATTGTATAAAATAATCACAGTTTATGCAAGTCTCTGTGGTCTAGCTAAGGATTTATAATGCACCCAAATCAACAGGTGTGGTTTGTAGGGCTCATTTTGGAATTACCACCGGCTCTGGCTCTTGGCATGGCTGAATTCCCAGAGTTGTGTTTTCTATGGTATCTCTACTCAAGACTGAAGGAGCCAGATGACTTCTCAGGCCCTATAAAGACTTTCTAATGGAGACTTGTAGTGTATTTATGTGCCGCATGCTCCCCTCACCCCACCCTGCCAGCTTATTAAAAGAAAGAATTTAGTACAGGTTTTCATTCTTATCTTAATACTCACATTTGTTTTGCAGATCACCTTTAAAAAAGGCCATAAACATACTATAGGGCTTATTCCCTGTATGAGCCTAAACCTTGCAGCAGGTTTCAAGACATTGGCTATTGCATACAGAGCTGTGTATTAACTCTACAGGGCAGGCGCTTGATTTTATAAGTCCCTGAAGCCTAAGGAGAAGCCATTCCTCACAAAAGAGCTGGTATTTAAATGCAGTGTGAGTCAAATCCTTCCTGGTATAAATGAGTGTCAGTCCCCTGCTGTTTTAACACAGAATAGGCAGAGTTTGGAACTTTGCTTTAATCCAGTTGAAATCTTTTTTATTTCAGCTAATCGAGACCAATTTTGGTCTATAAATATCAGAAGTCAGATTTTCACTACTGAGTCCTGTAATATTCAGTGTTTGTTATATTTACCTAGACTAAGTGTGCCTTTTAAATGCAGGCTGAATACTAATTGTCCATCTCTTACCTCTAAACCCATTTCCGTTACCGCTAGAACAGGCAGGAGAAGGAGACCCTTGGGGTCTGATGACGGGAGCAAAGGCACTCTTCTGTTTGACAGCAGGAAAGACGGAAGAGGAGAACGGAAGGATGGAAGAAGTGCTAGAAGAGCCAACTGTTGGACTTGAAGACATGACTGCAAAAATAGAAAGTGAATCCTCTTCAGAAATGCAATTATACAAGTTTGGTAAAACTGCTCAAGATGTCTAACTCTTGATTACTTGTTTTATTTCTTTCAGAAAATCTTGCTCACATAATCTTGGCTGTTTAAGACAAGTCTGAAATAGAGAGTTATTTATATTGAATAGTGTAGTTCAAGAAAAATGTGCTGAATTCATTTAAATTCTGAGATGAGGATATCAGAAAATAGTAAGTCAGTCCAGCAAGGGAGAGATACAGTCAACATGAGCAAACAGTACAAAACAATGCTCTGCATTTCCATGCTGCTCTTCACAGGGGTGAGAGTCAGCCTGTGCTGCAGAGATGGAAAGAGAGATAATCGCTATTCCCTCCCTTGTTTATAAAAAAAAAAAAAAAAAAAAAAGATGATTTCCTTGGTAATAAAGGTGAGAGGGAATGTTTTAGGCCTTTCTTTAGATCTATATCTAAACTGGATTCTTTTTAAATACTTTTCAAGAAAAAGGTTCCACTGTATATCCAATAGTTTGTGAAGTGACTGTATACTTACCCTCCAGAAAAAAAAAAAAAAAAAAATCAGTTAGTTCTCAGTAAAACAAGGAACAACTGACCACAGTTCATGTGAATTCAAGTAAAATCGCATGCCAGTACTAGTTTGAAATCAGAATAGCAGTAAGCCACAGGCTCAGTCCTTTCCTTATTGAAGTCAATGGCAAAGCTCAAAAATGGAAGAGGAATCAAAAGAACCTGAACATCCTCCGAGTTGCACCTTAGCCTTAAATTACAGCTTAAACCAATGATGATATTTAGCAGGTTTCAGACCAGCAAGAAGCCTTTATCATCACCGCAGAGTGGGTCAGTCCTTACACAGAGGATGTGAACGTAAATAAAATAAAGAATGTTTTGCACAATACCAGGTATACGCTGCCTAGTAAGTTTAAATAAAAAGACAGTTCTTACTATCTTGAAGAGGGAAATCAAGGCATGGAAGGAAAAATGCTCATGGTCACACTAAGTCGTTAAATTGTAAATGCCATACAAACTTGCACAACTTCCACCTTTGTTATATTTCTGGCTATCAAGGTAAAAATTCATTCACAGGAAATGAATCCACAGTTCAGGTCTCTGTTATTGCTAGTGCAATTCATGCACTTCTTCATGGACATAAAAATTATTTAAAAATGTCTTTTACAACAGATTCAGAGCAGCCTTTGTCATAAGAATGATGGCTACTCGCTTAATCACTGGAAGTTGCAAATTGTAGCTCATTTTTTGGCCTTTGCACTTAGGAATCTTTAAAAGTATAAAAATTGCAGGAAATGTCTCCTTTTCTCAGTTCACGGATAGAATTTGGTATTCCTGTACTCTTTTTGAAAAATGGAAACATTTGCTAGTTTATACTAGAACAACAAATAAAAGCTTTTTACAAAATCTTCACTAAATATTCTTGAGAATTTCTATTGAAAGACTGTCACTTGCTGTGTTTTTTAATGTGGTAAATTAAATAAAACAAGAGCAATCATCAAATATAAAACAAGTAAAACACTTACTTCCATAGGGGGATCCTGTTGGAGAGCCGTTAATGAATCCAGGTGACCCTGGAACACCCAGATTTGACATAGGGACGTTGCTGTAGCCATTCATACTATTGCTGGAAGTGCTGTAATTGGACTGTTGAGGAGTGGAACTGGATGAGTAACCTCGGGGTGAGATGCTGCTTGTATTACGAATGTAACCTAAAAATAAAACACATCTCACAGAATGTTAATGGATTTGGCTTAAACCGTATTTTCCATGCTCAAAGAAATTATATATTTAGAAGCAGATTAATTAAGACAGTTAAGCATGTACTCAATTCAGTGGGTTTTATGCACATGCTTTCAAATTAGGCAATCTTAAGTTTTAAAACAATGTAGGCAACTAACTTTTTAAAGGAAACTGCTATATTTTTTTCTATTCAATCAGATTTGATTTGTTAAAAGTTGAAATTTGTTCTGAGATCTGGAAAAAATGTGTGAGCTCATCCTTTAATGATGTAGAATTTATAGTATATGTGGGATTTTCTACAATTTTAGAAGGCAGGTTATACTTTTCAAATTATTTATAATTTTTTTTTTTATAACCAATATGTAGTGGCAGCTTTGGCATTGAAGATACTGTGTGTGGGGAAAAGAATAACCTAGATAAGTGAAAAAAACACTTTTGTCTTTAAAACAAAATCCCAAACATTTTAGAACCAAAATTTAACTTTTTTCTCACCAAAAGCAGACTTGAAAAGAAGAATACATTTGCTGCTAGAATTAAAGTACAAGGCTATTATAGCTGAAAAATGTTTCCACTAAAAAGTTTTCACTAGAAAACTAGCTACTTTAGAAGTAGTTACCATACAGACACCAAATCAGGTATATCTGCTCATTGAGATTATGATACTCTAATTCAAATTTGATAACTTTTGCTAGTTTTATAATAATCTCTTATCCACATAATGACATTTTGCATGGCATATGTAGAATTAACTTCATGTAACATGGTTTTACAGCCTTAGACTGTAAAATACAACTGTTCATGCAGTCAGACACCACAGACTGTGTGTTACAGGAATCCAGTGTTAAACTGATCAAACACTCAAGAGTCAGAAAATGGCTGAAGTTATCGTTGCTGTTAGCATGCCATTTTGTGACATGTTTTCCCTAAAAAACAATGATATATTATGAGTCAACATAGTATGTTGAACATACACAAACTGGCAAAATCAACCTTGTTGAGGAAGAAACACTGGAAAAAAAGATTCCCTGACTCTTCAGCAATGGGTATTTTTTCATTTGATGTCCTTGATCTTTTATGAGAAAGGAGATATAACTACAAAAAGTTATTGAGGAAAGCAGGGAATGAATCTGGAGTTAAGTCAATATAAAAAAAAATATGCAAGAATGACTTCAACCACGTCTGAATGGAACCTGGTGCGGACATAATACCATCCAAATGTGATTTGGTGTTATTTAAATTAACACTGTACTGCTTGCAGTAGTTACCTTGGTTGTTCCCCTGTGTTGAATCTGAAATGCTGACTCCTAACTGGCTACCATAAGAGTTAATTCCCATCATACTGCTGTGAGCAGGAGAGCTAGACAGTGCAGGGATCTGTCCAGGATTCCTTGGTACACTGTAGAGAGCTTCCGCAATATCTGCAGCTCGTTTCAGAATGATATCCTGCAGTACAAGGAAAGGGACAAGATCAATAGTCTTCTTGGAGAAAATTTCTAGAATTTATTACAAAACCTCAAAATACTTCACTCCCGTTTTGAAAGTAGTCATTCTGACCTGATTGTTATGTGGTGTTCCATACAGTGCCTCAACTAGGTCAGCAGCTCGTTTCAATAGCATTTCCTAGAGAATGAACAGATGCACAAACCTCACATTTTAACAGAAATGGATTTCAGTGCAAGTAAAATCATGGGCTAGTATTTTCTAAGCAGTAAGTGAATAGTGATCATGCGTGAACGTTTTGAAAACTACCTCTCTTAAAGAGGCATTCTTTGCCCATTATCAGAAAAATCAATCTCCTTACAATACCTCAAACTAGACATCTAAAAGCATCAGTTGCTTTGGAAAGCGCT
Organism: Rhea pennata; assembly: GCF_028389875.1. Lineage (NCBI taxonomy): Eukaryota > Metazoa > Chordata > Aves > Rheiformes > Rheidae > Rhea > Rhea pennata. Next base: position 2,762,166 of record NC_084690.1, on the reverse strand, counting down.
GATGTGCACGCAATCGAAACGTCAGTCCCTGCCGCGCATTTTGTGGGACCCGTGTTCCATCTTTATCTGGGAGCTCTCCATAGTCCTGAAACTGCTTAAGAGCACTAACTTGAGAAATTGTGGAGAAAATTTTCAGACATACCTAATTTGAAAGCAGAAACTCAATTCTCTACTAGATTTCACTATATTATTTTGTATAGATGAATAAAAATCCATTTAACTTCCATGTCCATGTATTTTTTTCTCAATAATGGTAACCAAATAAATAAAAAACCTTAGCTAGTTTCCTAATCTTCTGTTACCACTGTAGGTAGGTACTTAAAAAAAGGAGGACTGACTGACTGACTGACTTCTTAGTTATTTAAAAAAATCATCTTCCATACAAAAAAAATTATACATTATGCTATTTCAGAATATAACAGCTAGGTAACTAGCTAAGGTTATAATAATAGCTATGGACCATGTATATGAACTGGGATGACAGCTGCATTGGACTCTCCTATTAGCAGTAAAAGAAAGTTCACAGGCATGTTTGATCCCCACAGGTACCAGTTACTGCATTCTACACGATCAAATTCCAATTTGGAACCTACCCCCAGATAAAATCATTATGATGCACTTTTGTTTCTTTTATGAGTTAAAAGTGAAAGACAGTATTTAGAGGGCTCTGTGAAATGCCTGAAAATATGTTACCTTAGCTAGTCTTTCTGGGTCACCAGGATGTCTTGGGATGACTTTTTGCAGTCTTTGGAAACCATAATCTATGGTAGGTTCATTTAAAGCTGAAAAGGAAAACAGAAAAAAAAAAAAAAAAAAAGATATATGACATGAATATGCACCTTAGGTAATGAAACTTAAAAAAATCATTCCAAAAAAAGATGTATTTCACAGCAATTCATAGCAGCTTCTCCACTGTACACCCGCCCTTTCAAAAACAAAACTCAAAACCTTTCCTTGACTGGGTTCCTAGAAGGATACACTGGCTAATTACTCGAGCAGACCCTGATCTCTGCATAAGATAAGCTGAATTATAAGCAAAGCATTATAAGATCTTCACATTATAAGAACTTCTACATGAGCATGCTTCATCTCTTTTTAAAGATAATTCTGTATTCTACAGAAAACTGGGACATACAAGCTATATTAATGTTGGACCATATTATACAAACTAGGTCCCCCGACTCCTGATACCCTAACTGCACCTATTTAATTGTATATGTTTCTGCCATTAGCTATATTAAAAACCCTTCAATTCTTCTGTAATTTGTTAAATAAAGAATTAGTGGTATCTTCCTGTGCACTGGTGTGTGTGTACACACATGCACACTCCCCCACGCCTGCTCATTCTGGTGGGCACAGCTGAACTGAATGTACATGCTCATTTTCTGCAAATGCTCCAGGAAATGCATTCCAGGAAGCAGAAATGTTGAAGCAAATGACAAAGTTTATGTGAATGCTGCCTGTAAAACTAACTGAAAGTATTCCAATGGGTAGCACTAGTGAGTTTGGCTTACTCAGTGAGGCAACAAAGAACGCATGATATCAGCGCTTGTAACCGCTCCAGGTTCCACTGCTGACTTCTCACCATCTATTAGAAACTGAGTGAGTGATTTGAAAGATGCAGCAGAGAAGCATTGCCACAGAATATTCTGTTTGTTAGGAGAAATGTATTTACTCTGTATGAACCTGACCATGGAGTTTATATAGTAAGCTATGGTACAAATGGAAATTAGAACAGGGCATCAATATTCATTATGTAGTCAGAAATCAAGAGCACTGGTTGTGCACACATAACCAACAGTCTCCCCCAGGCTCCCCCCCAGATTTTGCCATCGCAAACAAGGCTGCAGCTTTCATTTGGCACGAGGGTCATCCCCTGTGCGTGGCTATTACGCATACCTTGCCACTCCGCTGTAATGACGTGAATCTCTAGTGGCTAACCCAAGGTATTTTTGACCCAGATACTCAGTTAGTACAAGCTCATAGAGCCCCACTGGCAGGATAATTTCACAAAACCTCACACTCTTTGAGTCACTCTACTATGAAATCTTGACCAATAATTATCTAATTTCTGATTATTCAAAATTAAACTGATTCAAATTAATATAGACACCAAATTCAGTTGTTTACAATTCTGCATTCTCGTAGGCTCTGACTGCCCTCTAAGACATTAGCATTGTCAGTATTTACTAACACAGTCATAGGGCTGTTTTTTGAGAACTTCCTTATACTTCAGGATGTTCATTATAATTTAAATGATACATCCATGCAATCATGTGCTGAGAATCTTACTAAGAATTTCATGAAGTATTAAATAAGTAACATATATAATTCCTTTAGCAATATCCTCACCAGTGCTAGCTTCTTCCATTCTCTTGTGATATTTGTGCTTCTTCAAAAAATATGTTTTGAAAGAACCGCTGACATTAGCACAGGTGGAAGCACCTGATTCCAGGAGATGCTGACGGCAGTTATTGCATCTTTCCAAATACACCCAGCGCCTCGCAGGTAGCTATCTGAGACACCGGACGAATGAAACTATCAAGTGAGACAGACCATTACGCTGATCCAGATTTTCTGTTTATCTGTGTCTGTCTTTGGTAAAAACATGAAGGTAAAAGGTCACATTCCCCACTGAGATACATTTTTGTATTTACTTTTTATTAAATAATTACGGCATGGCATGGAGTTTAAATATTACAGAAGATAATCAAGTGGGAATTGAATAGAGAAAACCCAGACCTGAGAATTTAGTCTTGGCTATACTTAGAATGTCTTTGCTTTCCACTGGGAGCCATTCTGGTTTGCTTAAGGAGTTTAATAATACACATTTCAACTGCCATCTGGGAAGAGCGTTTTTTTTTGTTTTTTGTTTTTTCCCCAATAATCCTGAGAATTATAGGCCAAATCTCTCAAGAGTCTATACATCATTACATGCCATTTCTCTTCTTGATTACAAGTCTAATCAGTTCAAGTTATATATCTTAAGCTAAGAAAAAGCAGTGTAAAGTATCTGGGAATTTAAATATATATGTATATATAGTTGACTAAAAATAGCTAATGGAAATATCCAAAAATCAAACCAGAAAAAGAAATTGGCTATTATCCAACATTCACTTGTTTTCCAAAGGGCTGACATGCACATTTTCATTCTGTTCTGATAAACAGAAAAACGTTTCTCAACAATGTAGAATTGTGCTAAGAAGAATTCAGGCATTTTAAATCCATGTATATATTACATCTTTCATCAGAAAAGATTTTCTGTACAGCCTGCAAAACTGCCTTACTACTAGATTTGAAATGAAAATTTCTCTCATGAAATGCTGTTAAAAAACAACATCCAACACTTGTCGAAGTAGATGGTACCTTTCCAGCTGAAGCTGCAACAGGTGAAGGCAAGATGTGGAACCCCTCAGCAAGTTTAAACAGCTTCACCACAATACCACTTCCACAGAGGAAAAAAAAAGGGGGGGGGGGGAGCTATTGGATCAGTAGTGATTTAGCTACATATGTTACATAGAAATATGCCAAAATTAGATCCAAATGCTGTTGGGTGCATGGATTCAGAGACCATAAAATGGTCTGACATGGAAGCAGAATGCTCATTATTTCCTACATATCAGATACCTGAAATGAAATCCCCAACAAAGGTGGTTCAAGTATAGCAAAATCCCTTTGGCAATTCCCAAATCCAAAGGTGTTTCAAGCACAAGAGGTATTTTGAATTTCCCAGAACATAATGTAAAAGAAAGATTGTGCATTGACATAAGATTGTGTGTTCAAAAAAAGAGGAACAATCTAGTGAGTAAACTAAATTGTCACTTCATTTACAAACCTCACTCCAGCATAACTGTTCTAACAACAGAACTGTCGCAGTCAGTAGCAAGGGCAAGGTCAGAAAGCCCCACAGCTTGCCTGACCTGATTTACGACAGGGCTCAAACTGTATGGCACAGTGCTGCCTCCTTTATATTGTTCCTTATCCTCCAAAATCCATCCTTTCATTTTTAATACAAGTCTCCAGCATTGTGACTCACTGGGATAGAAAAAAAAATCTCTCACACTTGAGCAACTGATGCCATGACATCTGTCTGCATTTGCAAAACCTGAAACAACAGCTCAGTCCCATTCGTCTCAATGGGGACTAACTCAGATACCCAATGATAGCAGTGCTGACATTTAAAATATTAATTATTTCACCACACATCAAAGCACATAAGACTGGTGAAGGAGGAAGATGTAATGAAGATCTGCACAATTTACCATGAGTGACAGCTCACTCTAATACCGTCAGTGAACGTCTTGGGAGATGCACACTTTTCCTCTCCTCCAATCAAAAAGAGGCCACAGTCAAAGACCTTAGTGAAGTTGTGCAGCTCATCTTCGCTTTACCTTATGAAGCAGCCCAAAGGTGGAGAAGCCCGCGCTTCGCAGAGTAGAAGAAACAGAAGAAGTGAGAAGAAACAGAGCATGCAGAACCTCGAGGTGCGTCTGTGACAGGAAACTGAACCACAGAGCATAGGTAATATTTTGAGTGTGATGCCTAATGTCCTTAGAGATGCTAGCACAGAGCAAATAGGGCACCTCTCGTGGATTTAAAGGTGTGAATTCCAGCCTTGCACCACTGACTACCCTCACACAGCCCAGCTGCAAACAGATGCTTGGTATTCACACTGCGGAATCAAAACTGCCATGCTGCGGGCTGCAGAAACTTGCTGGTCCATGCCGACCTGCTGGTCACCTGGGTTGGGGGATGCACATACACACAGGTCAGTCCACTCGGAGCAGCATATTACAGCCTACAGCTGGAAGTTCGCCACCAGAAGTGTACTGCCACTTTTCTGCTTCCCATTCACACTCACTGCAGCCTTTGGTTTGTGACATTATCCCGTCCTAGGTTGTATTTGCTGTACTGGTAACAGCTGTTCCAAACACCCTCCTTCTAACACAGCGTTGTCTCCTGTATCATGTGTCTTCAATAGGCTAGAACAGTCTCCACAAGTGTGTTGTGTCGTATCACTCATATTCTGGCCAAGGTTAACTTCCAGATCTCACGGCATCCTTGTAAGCACTGTTTCCCACAAGCAGATAACAACACCTTCTCAAATCTACTTACAAGCTTTAGCAAAACAGCACCTCCTACCCTTGTCACCTGGCACACAGACTGATACAGTAGAACTGGGAGTCCAACATATCCTACAGATTATTTTATATGGCATTGCTCTGACAATTTAACCCCTGGAGGATTTCTTCACAGCAAGGAAAATTATGCTCAAAATATTCCCGATGCACACACTCTTAGGTTAGCATCTCTAGGACAAACTAAATGCAGAGCTGTGATCAAACTTAAGGTATGAAAGCCTACGAGACATATCCTCAGCTGGCATAAACTGATGTAAGTGTTATTAAAGTCAATGGAACTATAATGGAACTACTTCAAGCAATAGAGAATTGGAATTTGTGTATTATTAAAGGCAGAGTATGAGCCTACTGCTAGATTAGCAGCAGGGAACAAATGCCGAACACACAGAGCATGGAGACGTGTGCCTAACTTTATTCACACCAGCCTAAGGTTCACACTGGGACTAAATATTTAGCTGTGGTGAATTAAAAATTATACTTTTTAACTCTCATTTTAAAGATATACCCATTACTAAATTATGTAAATTGGTTCAGCAAACCCTGTTATGTAACAAAACACCTCTCCGGATCTTTGCTGTATTCTCTGCAGTATACTGTTAGATGTCCACAGAACCCCACTGTCTCCACTCTTGCAAGAGTTTTTCATCTGGGATCCTTATGGAAAAGCCCACATATTACATTTTGGCGATGAGAGGAATTTGATGGCTGAGTTGCAGCACCCTGAATGATAGCACTTAAGAGTGGAAATGCTGACAGAACCATAACTGCAGCAATGCTATCACAGCACACTTTGCTAGGAGCTTATTATAAAATCACATTACAGAAGGCATATGAGCTCCCGTAACAACTCCACTGTGGCATTTAGATTTACCCTTGAAATTTATATCTATTTTTCATACTCATCTTTTTAACAGTTTATCATTTTCTTCTTCAAACAACCTGTCTTAACATTACTCTTAAAAAAAAAAAAAAAAAAGCTCAAGTATAATCATCAAGTATAATCAGGTCAAACATTAATATTTGATTGTATATTAAATATTGAGGCCATAGGCAGATATAAACTTCACACTACTAGGATCATTGTTTTTCTGCTTCCACCCTTTAGAACAATATTGGTGGCCTGGTGATTAAACTATAGACAGAACCTGAGAGCTCTTTCTCCCCTGCACAACCGCAGTCAGGCTGCTCAGCCTTTCTGCGACGGCACCTTGTCTGTAACGTGGATGTACGTGTCTTTCCGGACTGTAACTGGTTCTCCATTTCTGACGCAGTGAGGCCCTGATGAACCTTTTTAGATCCGGTTTTATATGAATAACTATTACTGTTACATCTGCGAAGTGCCTATACCCAGCTATTCAATACTTGTCATATGACTTGACCCTCTGTGCTTTTCATCGGATGTTCTTTCAGCACTTAATAATTATAAGGACGTAATACGGAGAGACCCTGATAGTACCAGGGCCGCTGCTGGTTGCTGCTGTTATTAATGCTGACAGAACTACATATTCCAATGCTATAAACTTGCTGGATTTCACACTCTGCAGTCTCCTAGGCTTGATGTTAAGGTCTCTGCATTTCTTAGGTTTTTGCCTAATGGAGGTTGAATATAGAGGGGATTTATTTAGAGGAGATATTCACATTTATAAGGGGGACTACAAAGCAAGAGAGAGGTAGTCTTACATCACTGACGTTATCATCTCTAAACTTTGTGACAGCTATGAGGACTACATTGCAGTATGAAGTACTAAAACTATCCAGAAAATAGTAAGCTTCAATTATCACAAGAAAATGGGTTTTCTCTATGATGCACTGGGCTACATTACCAATAATACTAAAATCTGTTGAGTTTTCTTCCTTATTATTTTATATGATATTCTACTGCCAGACTCTACCCAACAAATAGTTGCACTTCAGTATATTATTAAGAGTATTTTGCAGAGTTCTGTGGCTATACACACACACTGTGGGCAGTGGGATTTAAATAATCTGGTTTGCTGGAGTTTTTTCTCTGGCAGCTTCTCTGCTGTCTAATAATTTGGTTGAGTCCTTACTTTAGCCTCTCCTTCAATTGAGGATTAATTCAGATCTGTTTCTTAGTTTTTTTCATTTTGGCAAAATGTGCAGGAACCATATATCTTTGACACATCTATTTTTCTGATAAAACCCAGTTGAAACAAAAGTTATTTGGGAGGTTCTGAAAAAGACTTACAGGCAGAAGGACCTTGTTTGCCTACGCTAAAAAATCAGTGTGTTTGTTCCTAGCAGGACCACAGCAGTCTTCTGATATCACAGCCGTGGAAAGAAAAAAAAAAATGCCACCATGTTATTTTCATAGCTTAGAAGTTGTTTTTACTGCTATTAGCAGCAACGACCTGGGGGAATTGATTATACAAGTGAGCCTTTACCTAATAGCCGTGTTTATCATTTTCCCTGCCATGGTGGGAGAACTGCAGGTTCCTGAACAGACAGATTGAGAAGTTCTCTATTCTACCCTCACTCAAACAGCTCGGCATCTTCTGTGAAATGCTGTTCTGTAACACATGGCAGTAAGCACCCACTCGCTCCTCAGAGAATGCTAACAGATATCCCTATGCCAATAGCCGCGTTAAGCACGGATAGTATATTTAACTTCCTTCTCTTCTGCTGGTTCCTACATACATCTTCATGTTCTCTTCCGTAGAGGCAAACTAATTAACATGTCAAAGAACTGCACTGCAGTTTGATGCTGGTCCTCTCTAGGTGGCACAAATAAGTCTTGCACTTAAAACAGCTTTACGGTGCTAAGAAGACATTTTTTTCCATGAAGAAGTTCACATTCCTATCTTTTACATCTCTTGTGTCACTCCAGTCCTGAACTTCCTTCAGTACAGGTATTAACAGCATACATTTGGTGACCCTCAGTTATACTTGTGTTGAAGACACTGTGAGATCAAGGTCTCAGGAAGCAGAAAATGTCATAGAAGGAGTTTACATTTTCAGTCTGTAGTAATAACCAAAGAATAAACAGTCTCTCTCTCTCTCTGAAGGTAAATGCATCAGGCTTAATGCTGTCCCTACAGGTCCTCTGCTACATACAAATCAACAGCACTGCTCCTCTGCAGAAGGACTAAGAAGTTCACCTGTCCCATCTCTTTACAAAGAAAAAAAAAAAGTATTTTCATGCAGATCTGAAATTCTAACCTTTTTGATGGCTTTGGCCAGTTACCTCTCAGTGAAAGGAGACAGGCTTACCCTGCTCAGATTTCAGATTCATCTCTTCCCCAGAATGGGTGAATCAATGAACTGCCTCAGAATAAAATGTATTCTAAAAGCTTTTGGTGAAGTTCTGGTCTAGCAATTAATGGCATAATTCTAGAACAACTTTGTACTCCACTAGAGTGCAAGACCAGAAGGAGCTCGTAACGTCCTTGAGCTTGATTCAAAGCCAGTTAAACTCAGTGGATATCTTTTCACTGTCTTCAGTTAGCTGTGGATCAGACCTCTACATTATAAGAAAAATAATCCTTTGCCAGTTGAGCGTATACATTTTTAGAGCACCCAGTATAACGGAAGGCCTAAGTCTTGCTGCACTTTTCTAGATGTGACATCATATAAATAAATACCTATTTACATACAGAACTACATATTTATTTAGTATGTGTACTAATACGGCATATATAAAATGGCATAGGACAGTATCTGGATCTTTACAAATTATTGCTGCTTTCTAAACTCTAAAATGTCAGCTTTTCATTCA